>NC_089811.1:23471821-24071821 GCF_029633855.1 Hoplias malabaricus | reverse complement strand
GGGACATGTACTCCCTTAGGATTTTGTAGTTCAACACTGCATCTGTGGGTAAGCATCGGAACACCTGCCCCAAAACAGAATGACAAGATTTTAATATTTTTGCTTTATTCACTTGAAAAAGTAAGGAGACATGAAAGGAATCACTCTTATAAAAGATTGTGATCCAAATTTAGAAACAAGCTGTAGGGCAAGGAGAAACCATGGCCTAACAGGCTGTACTCTTCCCTTTACATCTGGGATCACCATTTTCTGTCTCCTTACTTTTGGGACACTTTTATTTATATGTTTTATATATAAATAAAAGTGTACACGCACGCGTGTGTTTTAGACATTGCGTCTCAGGCATCAAATTTTTAAACATTTCATGTAATACATTTCTGTAGATCTAAGTCTTTTCAGAAGACTGGCTTAGCCCCAACACCAAAAATTTGAACCTAATATGTTTACACTCTGAATAAATTATTAGAAATGATACAGTACTGTTTAAAGTTTTAGGCACCTGAATAAATACGTTTAAAAAGCTGTTTTCTCTGAGCACTGTTAATTTGTTGTTTTAAATATAAAAAAAAAAAAAGAATATTACAGTAAGTATTCTGTGTGTAAATGTGTTGGTTTAACCCTTTCCAAATCCCAAAAAGTCCAGTATGGTTTGAGGTTATCATCAAAAAACTAGTTTTACTAGTTAATAAATACTTAATTTTGCTAAATCAAGTGTGCTGTTAATTTACAAATCCATAGAATCAAGGAACATCTGGTAACCAACATTGTTCTCCACACTCACTTACAAAACATCTACTACTTTATAGAAAGAAAAAAAAATGTATTATTCTGTATTTAAGTTTTGGTATGTATTGTAATTATATATCATTTTATACAAGTCCCATGTTTGTTGAGAAGAAATTATTTAAAATAATAATAATCTTAGGCACTTAATACTTTTGCACAGTACTGTATATAAATGATGAACTTGTGCAGCAATGCTGAAAAATTGACAGAATTGCACTTCAAAGAATTCACCATAAATCTTAAATGCATTTGCAGAGAAACCAAATGTGTGCCAATTTGAATCTATATTAATAAGTGCATTGAACAATAACTACATGCATAAGCTTGTCCTTTCTTATGTACTCTTGAAGCACTGTGGCAAAGCAGTCTGTTGGACAGTGTCCAGGTATAGATTCTGCAGTATTGATTATCTAATCCCATTTTTTACCTCAGTGATGAAAGGCTACATACTCTAAGAAGGAACCAGAGGGTTTAAGCAATTGGACCGTGTTGAAAGTGTTTCCACTGCTCCATCAATTGGATTATTCACCTTGTCGTAAACACTGGCGTTTCTTGCTGCCGTCACCATCCAAATTTCCTTGTAGAAGCGGTCACTTATGGGGTCACTGATGTCTATGCTGTAGTCTCCCATTATCCCAAGTACAAGCCTAAATACACACTTAAGTTATATACATTCACACATATATATTTATAAAAGAGTGGGTCAAATCTACAGACCCAATAATTTCTGTAAAATTTTCAATAAATTTACAACCATTACTTATTTATAATTTGAGAGTTGTTATTATTACCAAACTAAAATAATAAATACAACAGCTTATAAAACAAGGCAGCACACAGTAGTTTGAGAGGGACAAACCTGAAGCACTCTATTCTCAGAGACAGGGCAAAGCTGCCAGCCTGGTAAATCTCCCCGTCCATCAGAGAATCCTGGAGCTGAGTGTCCTCCACCACTACGGCTATCTCACTGTCTCTCTTACCCAGCATGCTTCTGTCATTAATGTTAGCAGAGCCTGCACAAAGCACAGCCAGCACCCCACCCCACTTCAACCTATTAAACTCTGTATTTATCCTTCTTGAACCCACTTAGCTTTAACTAATAGCAAATGAATGATTACTATATGAAAGAATTCTGAAAAAAGTGCTTTAAATTTACTTGTGGTCAAATGGTAACATCGTTTTATTCTATGTAAAATAATTTGAAATAATTTGAATCATGTAAATCCTAAGCACCATTTTCCTCAGTGTAAACACACTGATCCTCTACAACTTTACCACTGTCAATGAGATAATGCAGAAGATGCTCTAAGCCCTCACCTTCGGGAGTTCACACCTACATGCATTAACTAAGACTGTATAAAGTGTAGCTTGTGTGCATATCTGTGTGTGGAATTGAAATGTGGGAAAATATACAGATCCTTGCAGTTTTAGGACATAATGCCTATAAATAAATTGAGTAGTATTTTGTGGTTAACATCTGAAAATATAATTTGTGTTTAAAATGGTACAGTAGTAATACGGCATGGCTATGACTCTGCTACCATCTAGTGGCCGTCCCGGGTATTACAACGCCAACCATTTGAAAACAAATTGAGCCAAGCCCTGCAGGTATATGTGCATTAGCCTGACAGTACAGTGCAGATCAGCGTTAACCCCGCGTGTAGCCCTGGAGTTTATATAAGGAGCTGCCTGATAGCTGGAACAAACAGGTTACTGAGAAAAATTATCAAGTGATACATTTATATATTAAATAAACTGTGGTCTGTGGAAGTTATTTCTTTAACATTACATTACATTTGCATTACATTTGCATAAATATTACCCACTTATATTTGTTCTGTATAGAAAAATATGCAAGCATGTTTCCACTTGAAAAAAAAAAAAACATCAACAAAACCAACTTTTGCATTCAGCTGTATGTGTGTTTGCTTTTTCTTGACATGAATGTGACTGACCAATGATGACAGTGCAGTCGTCCACGATCATAAGCTTGCTGTGCACATAGATAAGTTCAGTGACCAGACGGCCATCCAGATCAGCATGGGTGCGCAGGCCACAGAAGGAGATGTAGTTTATCCAGCAATCTGACACTGCATTGACAGATAGACCAAGACATACCATCCATTAAATCATTTCAGGCATCTTCATTTCAGACTGGAGCAGCCATCGCAAACTGTATTGAGCAACAGCAAAAATATATTTCCTGCATTTTCTTACACCTTCACATTATCTACACTTCATTATTTTTGCCAGTTCTTTTACTGCTGTTTTGTTATTAGTTGTTAACTTTTCCATTCATTCATTCATTCATTCATTCATTCATTCATTATATAACTGCTTATCCAGTTCAGGGTTGCGGTGGGTCCAGAGCCTACCTGGAATCATTGTGCCCAAGGCAGGAATACACCCTGGAGTGGGTGCCAGTTCTTCACAGGGCAACACACACAAATTCAGTCACACACTCACACCTACAGACACTTTTGAGTCTCCAATCCACCTACCAACGTGTGTTTTTGGACTGTGGGAGGAAACTGGAGCACCCGGAGAAAACCCACGCAGACACGGGGAGAACACACCACACTCCTCACAGACAGTCACCTGGAGGAAACCCACGCAGACACAGGGAGAACACACCAAACTCCTCACAGACAGTGACCTGGAGGAAACCCATGCAGACACAGGGAGAACACAACACACTCCTCACAGACAGTCACCCGGAGGAAACCCACGCAGACACAGGGAGAGCACAACACACTCCTTACAGACAGTCACCCGGAGGAAACCCACGCAGACACAGGGAGAACACATCTCACTCCTCACAGACAGTCACCCGGAGGAAACCCACGCAGACACAGGGAGAACACACCACACTCCTCACAGACAGTCACCTGTAGGAAACCCACGCAGACACAGGGAGAACACACCACACTCCTCACAGTCACCCGGAGGAAACCCATACGGACACAGGGAGAACACACCAAACTCCTCACAGACAGTCACCCGGAGGAAACCCATGCAGACACAGGGAGAACACAACACACTCCTCACAGACAGTCACCCAAAGTGGGACTCAAACCCACAACCTCCAGGTCCCTGGAGCTGTGTGACTGCGACACTACCTGCTACGCCACCGTGCTGCCTAGTTGTTAACTTTACACTAAAAAAAAAAATAAAATAAAATAATATATAAGCATTTTATGTCAACTGCAAACAGAACCCACAGAACTGAAAAAGTGATTTGAATAAATATGCATCATTCAGTCATAAGGTGAAGATTTGTGGATTCTTCCAACACAGCCACACATTCCAAAGAGGATCAACAGTGCCACCTCATTTACAGCTGATCACCAAAGATCTATCAGTTAAAGGGATGTATTCTTTCTTGCTCCTATAGATAGATATAGCAAGTGCAGTGGGGAAAATTTATTTGGTGGATCTGCAAACTAGTCATGTCCATCGTGATAATCACCTCCACTTTGCTTTGCTTCCCCACTGATCTGTGAAAACACTTGAGGTCTGCATGCCAGTCCACAATGTTAAAAATGGCTAGAGACCATTGAAAGGCATAAACAGCTGAAGTAGCTTTACTTACTCACACATTTGAGTCTCTCAATGATGGAATGATCTCCTCTGCACATGGTCCTGAAGGTACAGCAAGAGTGATGTCATTTTCACATGGAGCTTCACCCTTTGAAATATGACCTATACCACAAATGCATTCTTTCATAGCTATGTTTGTGAGAATGTGAATCTTTACAGGACACTAGGAAGGGCAGAGGGTGATTAACATGAAGCACAATAGCACCGACTTGTGGAGCAGTCTCTAAATGTGAGTGTGAGGAACAGAGGCTTTTGTGGTCCAATTGCTAACATGAGGGAGAGCAGTCAAACTGCATTCAAGCTAATGAGTGGTTGCAATGTGTATTTCTAAAGCTAGCTTTTCAGAGGTACTGTGTTGTTGTTAGAAAAGTAGCAGTAACGTATTTGTTATAAAGATATCTGACGCCAGATCAGTGTTTCTACTCTCTTGAATGTTTGAATACAGATTCTTCACGTATTTTTTTTTTTTGTTTGGTCATTTAATTGAGTTAGAGCGAGAAGGTGCACTTTGGAAATGTCCTACATGTAGCTAGATTCATACACAATAACATAACTGACTAAAGTCCTCTTCAGACTGGAACAGTTTTACCTGTGGACCTGAGGTAATTATTACAGGTGTATCTCTCCTTATCCCAGAGTGTGTGCTCCTGTTTCAGGAACGATTCATGAGCATTTTACCTACTGTAAATTAACACCAGGTTATATAATCTCTGTGTGAACAGACATGTGGGTGAATATTATGTCATATTGTGGCAAAGGAATTGTTTAAAATTTCTCTGAAGAATGGAAAGAAGGGCAGCCTACGTACACTTTCTGAATGTGTAAACTACTATTAAATACTTTATAATAGCAGTTATACTAATTGTGTGAAGGATTAAGTGTGAGTTATATTTTTGTCATCCTCTTGTCGATTATCTGTTATAAAGGAGTTGAAGACAAGGTTGTTGAGGGCAGTCTTACAACTTCAGTAGCACTGGGTTGTTTATGTTCTATGCTGTGAAAAACATACACATACACAATCCACTATCATGCCAGTGTCACTGCAGTGTTGAAAAAGGTGTGATAGCAATGTGTGAATAAAGCAGCCATTTCCATCTGTTATTTATCCCAAGATCCAATACAAACCCATCATATACATTACTAACATGGTAAAATGAAATTACCCCAATTCCATTTCTGACAGGCTTAACAATAGTGTAACAGCTGAAGCTTATGTGATCAACATTCTGCCTATAAATGCATACACCTTAAAACCTTGATGACATGTCTAAACAAAAGTGAAGATAATGCATGAAGAAATGTTTGGTTTGCTACATTTTCTACCCATTTTAAATGAGATTTATTTTAACACTTTGTATGCATTGGTGGGTGGAGCATGAATACTGAATGATGTCTTATCTATGGCCAGTCACTTATTTCACTCTCCCAAAGCTAGTGATCAACCCTCTAGTTCGGCCGGTAATGGCCTCTGTGAAGCATACGACAGCCAGGACCTGCACCGTATCTGCATTACTCATGTATAATTTGCAGTGTGCGCTGTGTCCAGCCTTTAATTGAGGCAATTTGGTGATTACAGATGAAGCATGTGCTGGTGATTACCTGTAATTAAAGTACATGATTGCTTTGATGGCTTGGCCCCCTCCCGAGGAGATGTCGCCTTCAAAGCCGGGGAGCAGAGGCATCACCACATAAACCCGAAACTTCTTGTTTTCTCTGCAAATCACCAAGGCATGAGTCAGAAGCTAAACAGCTGTCAGAGGCGGCCATTGGGCCTGGGTGATAAGTGTCTGTAGGGAAGTATGTACAGTTAGCTGGTGCGAGAGAGAGAGACTCCACACCTGTATGCTCGAAGGATCCTCTCAGTTAATGCATCTCCAATGCTATTGTGGATGGTCTTGTCAGAACAGCTGATGAAGAATTGGTTCTGTGAGAACAGTTTAGTGCAGACTATAATTCTACGGCATGTGTATGTTCTTGTTTTATATATAGACATGTATACACTTCTGTATAGACTACATGGAAAAATATTCTACGTATGTACATTATTTATACGTATATCATCACTATCCAAAGAAAACATATCTCCAAAATAGTAACATTAAACTAGAAGGAAAGAAAGAACTTAATTTCCAATGTAGCTGAATGTTGAAATATTTAATCCATCATTATTTTTTGGAGCATTTCTATTGGTCCATTTATTATGAAATCATCTGTTGTGTTCCAATGATGTCTTTTTGAGATTACTCAGAAACAGACAATGCAGCTAAATGAATTTTGGGATTGAATTTAAAAATTGAAAATCAAACTCATGAATAGTGCACAAGCTTTAACAAAAGCCAGGTGCAGACACAGTCAATGCTGATATTTAAATGTGACTGAGGCTTCACATAATGGTAATCTGTTAAAAGGTTGTCTTTGACTAAGGAAGTGCATTTTTGGTGGATAGAAGTTTTAAACATAACCATAATAGTCATGAATATATTGTTCTACCTCTATGTAGATAAAGTGTTTGCTGTTCTGTATGGCTGAGATATAGGCCAGATGAATTGACTCCTCATGTACTTTGGTGCCTATAGACCACTGGCACACAGATCTCAGAACCTGTCGATTTAAATCAAATCAATAAATATTTACTACTAAGTTGACACAGAATCAAATCTAAAGGGACTGCATACATGCTAAATGTCCACAAGCATCCAGACATTCCTCCTGATTCTAATTTGTGGACTCAGCTGTTCAAAATACACCCGTTGCCAACACACAGTGTTCAATGTCATGAACTTTGTAAATGGTGGCAATAAAATGGCATGCTGTGGTGCAGATGCACACATGAACCTAAGGACAATGCCACTGTGTTAAAAATGTAGGTCGGTATCAAGAGCCCTGACATTGTATGGACTACAGAGCATTGGTTCATTAGTTGTTTGGATTGGTTTTATTTCTAGTGATTTAAATGTTTGTTTTTTTATCTGTTGTCTATTGTTTTGTAATGTCTGTGGGCCCAGCATGAATTGCCACTTGGGGATAAATAAAGTGTATTCAATTAAATGGATACATGTTTACTACTATGGGGAGGCACAGACAAACAAAGATTTTCGGATGACATAACCTATCCATGCTCTGCTCGCAAATGCAGTATTATTTTGTAACAGATGTTGCTGCGTAGAACTTACACAGAAATAACATTCAATTTAACGAGAAGCTGTAGTGTATATAGTGAGAAATTTTGGCCATCTAGGTACTAAATAACTACTGTAGCATATACAGGCTTTTCAGAGAGCTGTTTGTGAACTGGGCCTAGTCCTCTCATCTTAGCCTTCCCAAATCCAAAGAGGATGTAACGGCACAAAGAACAGAAACTACCCACTATCCACTGACACTCTTGCTTCAAGAGGATAGATTGAACAAGGAAGTCTCTAGATGCTTCTGGACAAACTGTGTTTCTGTTACTGGCTGCAGAATAAAAAAGAAACAGTGTATGCTAACATGATTGGAAAGCACTGTGATCTTAGACATGAGACATTGTGTTTCACTGTTTGATCAGGAGTTGTTCCTCACCTGCACGCTGGCCTGTGTGTGTTTCCCTCTCATCTTCGGTGGCTCACAGGGTGTGGAGAGAGACTTGGGCATGAGGCAGGGATAACCCGTCGCCCCAGAGCGCTTCTTCACCAGCTAGCAAATAAAGGAGAGCTGATTAAAACCAGACAGCACGCTGCTTGTTGATTCCCCAATCACACCCTTAAAGAGTGCTAATTACCCCGGCAAGTCCGCACGGCCCGTTGGGCTGACCATCGACCTAGACCACTGGATGAGCGCCTCATGAGGCCCACAACTTGCTTGAGGCTGAATGAAAGTCACCCTGGCCTCTTTTTTTGTCCTCAACAGTACGTCTGATTGCAATAAATGCAAGGCCACAAGGCTAAAATCATTTTCTAACTGCATTTCTAATGGCTATTGTCCTCCCCAGACTAGACTCAGACTGCTTTCTCGTGTACCACAGGCCAGATCAAGCCATGTTTTATTCACATTGTTCCCACAAGAAAAGCATATATTGACCTTCTACAAGGATTCAGTAAGGGAATTTAATCATCAAAAAAAAAAAAAGATTTTTCAAACGGTCAATTCAAAGTCATTTTTAAACAATGATATTTTGTGTTTTTAAATTTGGTGATGGGTTCATTTACAGTGTTCTTTACTGGAATGTTTACACTGATTTAGCCATTTTGTTTACTATTGTAAATCAGCAATGAACAGACACTTCTGCTGAATATTTAATTTGTAACATTAGTCATTGTAAAATTTAATAAATAAATAAATAAATGAAGATTTCTTTGGGGACTTTATTCCCCAACAACTCATTGTATGTTCCTCTCCCCACTAAATAAGTTTAAATATATATTTTAAGTCAAAACTGTCTATAAAACTGTTAAACTCCTAAAATTAAGTCATAGTATCAAACCTTTGCTTCGAGATGCATTAAAAAATTCAGATCTATGGTTCTTATCACCATCACTGTAAACCATTCTGACTCTATGATTCCTTAGAATGTTGCCCTGAAATAATTCATGTATATTCTAATAATTTAACTACATACAAAGTATTATTATTATTATTAAATCACTGAAATTCTGAATCCGCTATTATTCCCTCCTATGGGTGATTATTTCAGAAGTGTATATGCAAATTTACATTGTTATTGTTGTACATTGTATCAGTTTTCTTTCAAAACAAACTTTTCAATACTGACCTTGTACTAAGAACCTGGTTTTTTTTGTGAATTTTTTTTTTTTTTACAATTTAATTAGCTGAAGTCAGACAGGGTCTCTGCAAAGGTTTCTTTCCTCTACATTTCACACTTGAATGTTTCGCAGCCCTCTCGAAGGAAGTGCTCGCAGTGCAAATTAGCAAGCTGTATTCTATGTCAACACTGACCGCAGGCTAAACAGTAATCTGGGCCTGGTGTTTTTAAACAGATGGTTACTAATACAATAAAAGTATTGAATTTATTTTAGCAGCAGGCAGCTCGGGCAATTAACAACTGGCATAATGTGTTGATTAAAACCTATTGAGTCCTGAAGGGAGGACTGATCTTAACTGGACTCGCAGGATGTTGGCAGACATCCGAGTAACAACCCAAACTGCTCTGACCTTGATGGAGAATCGCAGCATCTAAATCACCATGGCCTCCAAAACAGAGCCTGTGTCTTAGAGACAGGGCTGGCGTTCATGGAGTCTGCGTAGGTGTTGGGTGCAAAGCTACAAGGGGGAGAGTGAATCGGAAATATTACTTCAGGGTTTTGTTATTAGCGTTTGCATTATTGGGATAACATTGTATGTAGATGGTGCTGTGAACAAAAGCAGACTTTTGTCAGTTTTGGTTTCTGATAGTGACACCTATGATTTCTTTGAACTTTCTTCAAGCTCTGTTTTGTGTTCTTAGCAACTGTCAGTACTTAATTGAATCAATATATCCATAGATTAATTATATTAAAACAGGATAATTTAATAACATGTAAAAGCAGCACAAACTTGGCTGAAGTCAAGTCAAATATTTAAGAGTACATTCTAATATTTAAAATGTATTTTATCTTCATCACAGCAAATGTGAATATGCATCATGTTTCATATATAAAAAAAAATAATGTATGTAGTGAATAATACTGACAAGGAATCCACCATCAGTCAGAAATGCAACAAACCCATTCATTAAAAAACCCTAAATGCTCCCATACGTCCATATCTCATTGTCGAATACTCGCATTACTGATTAAATTGTTCTCAATCTGACATTCTTTCTTTGTGGCCGTGATGAATACAGAAAGTAGCCGAGTGCCATTCTCTAATCAGCACCAGTCAACTGGCACCAAAGGAAATAAATGAGTGTGTACTGTCTTTGAGCAGAGAATTCTCATTTCCCCTAAACACCTCATCAGAAGCATTCAGCCGCCTTTTGTTTGCCCTCCTGCGCTGTGCACACACCTGGCTCCCTCCACTTTAATTATTCACCAGGAGAGTGTCTGATCTGTAGCCAAGCCTGAAATATGACTGGCATATTGCAAAGGAAATCATACAGGCCTCAAACCAATTCAATTACCGAACAATCAAAGTAAAAAGGCCTCTAATTGCTTTAAAAGGGAGGCGGGAGAGCAGGCCCGCCATTGAACGCTGACGGCATTCAGAACAAGACACAATGCACAACTGCAGGGGGTGCTAAGCTCAAGCTAATAAAGATCACTTTTAAGAGACTACAAGAGGCAGGGGAAGGGGGAGGCAGTGGCTCATATATGTTTTGTGATCTTTAATTCCCAAACGATTTTTTATTTATGGAATTATAGTGTGATATAAGGGCCAGACATGTTTATTACTATTATCATTAATTACTACTACTACTACTACTACTATCATCTTTATATTTGGGATACTGAAATTGTGCCATTCGGGTTCAAATAAATAGTAATTTCAGTACAGATGTAAATATTAAAGGTAATAACATGAGAATATGCGGATAAAGTACCTAAATATTTTCCTTACTGAGACGATTAGACAAATCTAAATATCTACTGTTAATATTTTAAATTCAAATTTCTGCTGATAGGATTCTAATATTGTTCATAAAAATATATAACTCTTCACTTAACAAACGTAGTCATAAGGAATCCCAGTTGAAAGCTTTGAAATGTTGAACTCCTGCAAAATAAAATTTACTAAAATGTACTCTACTAAAGATGGTATTAATAATAATTGTATTATTATTATTGTTTATTTTTTTATGGTTGTGCTCTCAAGTTGATTTTGACTCCATTTGTCCACCATATGGATAGTATTTCTCCAGATCATTATGTCTTCTCTTTGAGTCTTTAGACATCTTAGTGGGGCATTCATTCATTCATTATCCAGTTCAGGGTCATGGTAGGTCTGGAGCCTACCCGTAATCACTGGGTGCAAGCATGGGACACACCCTGGAGGGGGAGCCAGTCCTTTGCAGAGTGACACACACATTCACTCACACACTAACACCTATGGACACTTGGGCCGCTAATCCACCTACCAACGTGTGTTTCTGGCCTGTGGGAGGAAACCAGAGCATCCGGAGGAAAAGTGGAGAACACACCAAACTCCTTGTGGTTCATTCATTATTTCTTTAATTGTACCCCTATATCTTGTTGTTGGTGGTCCTCTTCAATTCTTCAAGTGTTACTGTCTTTTCCCGTGAATTGATTCTTCTCATGTCTTTAGAATAAGAGAGCTTCAATTTGGTTATCTAGGCTTCTAGTGAAAGGTAAGCTTGATTTGGTCAAGGATCTATTTGTTTGTTGTCATTGCAGTCCAAGGTACTTTCAAATGTCTTTTCCAACACCAAGTTTCAAAGGCACTTTTCCTTCATGTATCTCTTTTTATTGTCCAGATTTACATGCATAAAGAATTGAAAAGACAATAGTCTGGACAATTCTGACTGTTGTTTGGAGAACCAGCAATTAATTATTTTATTGTTGTAAGGGAAGGAGGGGGTGCCAAAACCAATAGCTTAACCTTTTACACAGCATTCACAGGGGAAGTCCAGTATTTACAGTTACCATCCAATGGCAATACATTATTAAATCAATAACTTAATTTTAATTAATCACTTGCTGCTGGTGGAATTAACTGATCCATCTAATGGCTGAAAAGCCACAAGTATTCAGAAACTAAATGTTTTCTTCTAACTCAAAGTTTAAAAAAAAAAAAGAAATTCTGTATGTTTATTTGTTCTTATTGTAAATTTGTTTATTTTTCCAGATTTTGGACCATAACATGAATCGATAAAGCGATGCAAGGCTATGTAACAACAATAACTATGGGTAAAGACAATTAAATACCTTGTAATAGAAATGCTCTGAAGAAATAACATTTTTCATATCAGAATACCATCATTAGTCAATATGTTGGGTCAATTGTTCAGCTTATTGTTCCTACCTTTGTAAAGTTCCATCTCTGAATGAAATGTCGGGCAATATCTCTCGCTGCTTTCCCGTGAACTGCCACCCCAATGTCATGCCAGGGCATTCTTGGTGTCTTATACCTATCAATGAAATCTTGACAAGATAAAAGAGCACAAACAAACAATAACCTCTCAACATCAATAGCAGAAAGCATGACACCCTCAGTATAAAAAAAAAGAAGTTCATGATATGGAGCACATCGTGAATTAACTCAAGACAGGATTTGCTCGACTCGGTGACACTGATCAGCATAACAAATGTGGTGCCTGGGCCCCTTTGAGGGGGATCAAAGGAGGGCCTTAATCTCTGTTGCTGGTGTTGGGGAGCATGCGCCGCCATCTTGAAGCCAGTGAATATTGTAATGTATATATCTGTCAGGCCTGCCCATCTTCCTGCTGAGCCATAGCCAGACTTCACTGTGTGGGCACCAGACCTTGCAATGCACAAAAGCCGAGTTACAAAAATAGAGAGGTAGAGAGAAAGAGAGTGGCAATGCTGTGAACTGACAATAACCCCTACTGTCTGTAGAATGGAATAGTTTGGAGCAGCTCTGGTAGCACAATAACTTCTGTCTATTTTTTTCTCTCTCTGCTCTGTTTGCTAGAGATTGCTTCATTTGATGAATCTGACAGAAATCATCAAAGATGCATATCAAATGTAGAGTGTAGTGAAGTTTTTCATTTCTTGCTTAGTTTCCTGCATTTTTTTTTTTGCCATGTGACATGACTCTGCTGAGTTGTAAGAAACCAAATAATAAGAACTGCATCCTTCTGGGATGACAGAGGGTATTCTGTGCTTCACTAGTCAAAACACATTGGTCCGAGGACTACCTCAGAACCAGAGGAAAGAACAGTTGTTATTTTGGAGCTGCAGAGTTCTCTGCTCTGTCATACCATCAAAAGGCTTGTTAAGCTTGACCCAATCTTTGAGGATAAAGTTGCAGTAGTCTTTGCCATGCCAGAAACGTGTCTCTCCACATAGCTCTGTGCTGCTTATGTGACTTCTGAGTGAACTGGTGTCTGCAAAGTAGACAAGAAAAAATAAGCTCATTTAATCTTGAAAGAAAATATTTAGCATAAACTCCACTATTCTACAAACGGGCTGTCAAGAAAGCTGTATTTTGCCATTATAGATGATCCTACACATGTAACATTTACTGTTCCATTCAACGGGGCGCATCTGTTTGTCACTGCAATGTGTCAAAGATAAACTTGTATCATGTACGTTTTGCTTATCAAGACAAAGTTATAAATCTGAGAGCAGTAACAGTAAATACCTATTTAATTCATGACGGTTAAGAAAGGATAAAAAATAGTCATATACAAATGAATAATGAATAGGATAGGGCTTCAAAAATAGCCAATGCCAATATGTTACATGTACACATACACATCTGCTGAGACTAGCACTAACCATGAGGCAACAGAAGTGAATGGTGTAGACCCAATGAGTAGGAATCACTAGAGCGTAGTGACACACTCTTAGCATACCAGTCTCGAACAGGCAGCGTCCTGGAGCTCACACTGTTCCTACTGCTGCAGTGCTCTATAAGAAACAAACACACACACATACACACACACACACACACACACACACACACACAGCAATGACTTATATTCATGTGAGGAGCTGTCACCATGTACACTTTTTCTGGTTAAATACTTGGATTTTAGAAGATTACAGACTGAAAGGTGTGTGTAAGGTGTAGCTGCAATGTCACAGCATAAACTGCCATTTGAATAAAAAAAAATAAAATAAAATATACTATTTCAACCTCACATACTGCAGCCAAAACATAAAAAAATACCTCTTTGTTTCCACACTCATAATCCATTTGATTTGATTTTATACTCTCAGAGCGTTCGTGCATCAAAAATATACCTAAAATCTCCAAATCGAATGTGCTGAACCAGTATATTATTACATCCTTAAATTATATACAGATATATTATGCAATGCATTTTTAAACATAAACAAATATGGAATCTTCTAATTTTGTATTGTTTGTTTTAATTTAGTTTCCTCCACCTAATTTATTCACTGCAATTCCAATCCACTATCAAGTATTACACCAATCACACAATGCTACCGAGCTGGGTGAAGGAGGGTGAAGGAAACAAATGCTTCCTCTGTGACACATCACCATTAGACAGGTCCACATATCTGAAAGAAAATATTAACTGCCCAGCTTGATACCAGTTACCATTTTTGCTGAGTAATGTGGGAACAAAGGCCCCAGTTTTGCTGTCTTAGACTTTGCCTTGAAATGACTGAAACATCACTGAAACATTTAACTAATGATACGGCCAATAGGTCAATAACTTATCTCAAGGTTTGTCTACACTTTCGAGTGGACACTCTGGATATTTATTTTATTAGAACTTTATTTTTGTACTGTACCATAGCTTTTTTTCATATTCTTCCAGTTTTCTATCTATTAAAATCCTGTGAAGTTGGGCAGCAGCAACACATAGCCAGTTTTGGACATGTCACTGCAACCACAGTATTACATTATTGAAAACACTGATTGCAAACTTTTAAACTGTAAACACATTGCCCAACTTCATTTCAGTGCATCGGATAATGACTATGGTCTCTTACTGGACTCTGTGGCCTCAGAGCTGCATCTGCTCTTGTCTTCTGACATTGCTGAGTGGGGTTTGATAGTGGGGAGTGTGAGGGAGGAGTTGTTCTCCTCTGCCTCCTGCGTTTGCTCTCCTGATCCATCTGCACACAGCAGCTCCTCCTCCTCCACCACCACCCTGAACTTCAGCTCCTCCTCTTCGTCCAGCACTGTAGCAGCAGACTGCTGTGACACACACATGCACACATTATACTGTAAAGCATGTGAGATATACAGATCCAGCTTAATCAATCTCAGCACATACACCACCATTTAGAAGTGTTCAATCTTATGTTCCGTGATATAAAATCAAGTTTGTTGTAGGTTCATTACAGGAATAATATGATAATAATACTCTATGCTCAACCCTTCCAAAATAACTTTTCACATAGGTTGCTGTTTTTTTCTGCAATTCACGTTGAAATATTGTGACTTAGACACCAGTAGCCACTTTCAAGTGTATGCTTTAGGAAACATTAAAAACGTTAAATATTGGATTAATATCCACCCACTATTATGTTCCATTTACAGTACGTTATTTAAACTTTCAATGCTATTTCTATAATTAATCAATTTACTGGATGATAGATAAGTACATTTAAATGGGCTTAAATAATTACATTTGTGCAGATCATTTTAGAACATATAAGAAAGGATTAGGAATGCAATAAAATTACCCAGAATATATTTTCTAAATAATGTGACAAAGTGCTATAAATAAGTAATTACAGTATATTATTTAGCCCATGTACAGTATAAACAACACATTCTGGCATGTAGGATATGGAATTCCAAACTATCAAAAAAAGTGCATGCAGACCCATACCATAATCACTTTTCTCTTAAAGTCTCCCTTAATAATGAGCTAACAAATCAAGCTGCTGTGTCTTATCTAGGTAGAACCTTCTGTATTTACTTCTCATTTTAGCTATAGTATATCCTCTGTAATATCTTCCACCTGCTCTCTCGTAAAGACACCCACAGGGAGCTGTAATCTATTTCTACCATATGTCTGATGAAAAAAAAAAAAACTCAAAGTCTATGGAAGAACTTATCATGGCTCTGCACTGCTGTGTAACGGTGACGACATGCCGTATTAAATGCTGCTGATGTATTGAGCTGCTGGTGGGCTCCAAGGTCTAAGGGTCTAGTAATGGCCCACCTGTCCTGAATCAATGGCTTGACTTTATGGCTTGAATTAGAGTATCAGTGAGTGTAATATGTTACTAAAGCAGCCCTTGCTGTCCCTGTCTGCACTGAGTGCTGGGTTGAGAGTGAAGAGGAAAATGGCCTCTGAAGTGTGCAGGTTAATGGCTCATGGAGGATCATAGTGGTCCAGACTTGACAAATGGCAAATGTCACAGCAGTCTCCTCCCGGTGGGCATAATTTTATTAAGTGCAAATATCACTCTGCTCCTTAGGAGACGTTTTGAAAGGTTAGACCAACAGCTGTAACAGTTTCATGTATATTAGCAAAGATTTTACAGTTGACGGGGCCCGAGTTGATGGATACAGCCACTCATGCATGGGGAGAGAAGCCCCTAAGTACATGCAATAAGCGCCTCGATTTGGAAGGGCTGAAATCATGTTTATTTAAAAGCCTGGGCCCATATTTAATGACAAAATGGCAGGCAGGTAGACTGCAGCCTGCAAGAGGTGGGCATATAAGCAAAATCATTCTCCCCCCATTTAGTGGCCCCCAGTAATTTGTTGACTCACTCATCCATGCAAACCCTTTATGTTTAATGCAACTCTCCAGGGGGAAGGAAGTGCCCAGTGAGGCCAGGCAATGTTCCTCAGCGTGAGAGCACTGGGATTAGCAACCACAGGCCCTTCAAGGGTGCCCCAGATGCTCTGTAATTGCGATTTTACGTTTGCTAGTGGAAAAAAGGCCTATCCAGACCTGCAGACATTAGCCGCAAAAATCAATCCTTGGGACAAAAACCTGACGTTGGCTCGAAAACTAGTCTACAATGGTCTTTTGTGGTCAATAATACTGCCCAGACACATTTGGCTTCAAAGAAAAAAAAATCTCAATATATTATTTACTGTATTTAAAAAACATTGTCTCTCGAAAATGTAAACTTCACATACAAAAGAAAAAAGTATTTACATACAGTGAAATGAGAACCTGCGTCATTTTACTCAAGCTGAACAGTATTTGTCCATTCATTAAATATTTATTGGAAAAAGACGTCTGCTGTTTGCTTTTTCAAATAGTCTGACAAATATGTATATATTTTATATGAAGGGGTTTTATTTAAACATAATTTTTATTTATTGCTTTAGTTATTAAACAGTTAATGAACATGTACTGAAAAATAATTGCACAAACTGTGCTGTACACACAAATAAAAAGAAGATGATCCAGTACTGATTAATGAAGAGCAACAATCTTTTACATTGCTTCACAGGTGTCATTTAATCTGATTACATTTGACTGATTTATTGTTTTTCATAACTCCTTACCAGTTCACACAGCCCGTATCTGGAATATATTACCAATAGATATTTACCAGACCCCTCTGTCTGTAAATAAATTAAAAAATAAACTATTTTTGGACTTGCACTTTAGTTTTACCATAATAATTGTTGCATTTACAGTTTTATTTTTTCTCTTTGTTTATTTCTCATTATTTTTAGTTCCTTTTAGGGTATTCACCCCTTATTTTCTGTTAGGGTTTGTTGCATTTAATCTACTAATTTTACTATTGAAGTTAACCATCTTGTTAATTTATTTGTCTTTTTGATTTTAAACTAAACAATTAGTCCTTTAAGCTACATTTAAATGCATGAACGCTGATGTGTTACTCTGATTATTGATTACAAGTACAAGTCAGTTGAAATCACTCAGATTACACACATTCTGTGTGTAAAAGCCTGTAAACCCTCAGTGCAGCTGCTGCAAAGCAGCAGTTAAATACCATACACAGAAATGCTCATTGGTGCAGTGGTGCTGATCTGTAGAAGTAGTGGGAGCTGGCAGCTGTCAGGTGCATGTTGCATTCCCCCCAGTGAGTACTTTGACAGATCTCAGAAACACCCAGCTGGCAATAGCATGTCGCCAACCCTGATGGGGTCAGTCCGATGTTGACAAACATTGCAGGGCCACTGTGGGCTATTGCTCTCCATGGGTCACATTTAGAGCAAGTTTACTCCTGTCCAATTTGCTTACAGCTCACTGGAGAAGTCCCCTGAACAGCCAGGAATACCTTTATTAATGAAACTCACTGAAGAGTATTCCTATACCAACATAATGCTTTATTTCACTTAGTATACTATTACACAGCACGCATACTGGGCTTACTCTTGCTAATATGTTACTTTAGGTTTTTCCTGATTGTTTTAATGTTAGAATTGTTTCACAGTCGTAATCAAACCCTTAAACCCTAAAGTTCCATATATGAGCCCAAAATATTATTCTTAATATTAATTAATTAATTCACTCATTCATTCATTTACACTTTCAGATATGCCTAACCTAAATGTTACTTTCATACTAGTTTCTGAATATTTGATATCAGTCTTAACATATGAAAAAAAAAACAGCCTAAAGTTGTAGTTGTTTTTGTAGCGGAATACATCTATAAACATTCTCAGATTTCAACTGTCTACACCTTAAGCTGGGCTTTTAGCAGAATACCAGAATACCTAAGGGCTTCTGAAAGAAATTAGAATTATCTTTAGAATTATTAGAGTTTTATTTCTCAAACTGTTTTAAAGTGTTGTAGAACTTATGTCCTTTTATGCCTTTAAAATGTACTTTTAGTCATCATGGCATAAACATGACAATTTAAATTAATTTAAATAAATAGGACTACTTCCTATATAACAATTACTATACTGAAGGATTCCTGCACTATGCACATTTTAAAAACAATAAATTACAGGTATATTTTATGACTGCTATGAAATAAATTGTACCAATGCAAATAAAAATTAATTAAAGAAACCCTTTATAAATATTTGGAACTTTCTAGGAAGCCTTTAGTTGTGAATACATGGTGACAGTGATGATAGAGTTGTATCTTACTCTGGTGAGACTAGGGGACAGCGCAGGACTAGGCTGAGGACTTCTTCTCACACTACCCACATCGGTCAGTCTGTGTTGGGAGTCGTCCCATCTCCCGTAGGCAAGGTCAATTCCCCCCATGAAAGCCAGCGACTGATCAATTACCACTGACTTCTCATGGTGAGCCCACAGGAGTGCTGTGGAAGGGACGTGGTCAGGGTGCCGGATCACCTGTCATGCAGCACAGTGAGATAGGGAAAGGCGTGAATCCAGAATTTAAGAATAAAACTGTAAAATAATCATTCGGCAGTGAATTTCAACAATTACAAACCATAGGCAGGACAGATTTTTTTTATTAGACATTTAGAAAAGTGGGTCATTTAAATGTTTTGGGCATTTTTCTGGCATTATCCAAAATGCCAGAACCGCTTATCCAGTTCAGGGTCCCAGTGGGTCTGGAGCCTATCCTGAATCATTGGGCGCAAGGCAGGAACACACCCTGGAGAGGGCACCATTCTTTCACTATGGACACTTTTAAGTCACCAATTCACCTACCAATGTGTGTTTTTGGACCGTGGGAGGAAACCGGAGCACCCGGAGGAAACCCACGCGGACACGGGGAGAACACACAACCTCCAGGTCCCTGCGACACTACCTGCTGCGCCACCATGCTGCCTACTGCATAAAGATGAGGGTCTTTAAAAATATTCTATGGTCTGAAAAGGATTTACACTAGATGTTGGGACACTCGTGTTAAGATTTGACGGTATTCAGCTTGGAGAACATTGTGTCAAATGCAGATGCAGGTTTTCTACATTAAAACCAACCCCAGGTCCTCCCAGTGGTACAGGATGGAGTTCCAGAGATCCCATTTCTCCACTGCTCTACAGCCCAGTGAGAGATATGTATGTATGTATATGTATATAAGACAATAAGGTCTGACAAGCCATCAAAACAACTTTTGAAATTGGTTGAAAATGAAAAGACATCTATAAAAAGATTGATTGAAATGTGGTAAATGGTCTGAAAACAACATCTGTCTTGGCTAAATTTGGATCAAATCAGACAGACCAAATAAAAGCCATGAGGGACAGACCAGACTTATCCCAAGAACAACAACGTTTATATGGCGTCTGGTGTTTGCAGGGTTGCTTCAGGTGGGGCTGCTCTAAACTCATTCTTTATAAATATATAATATGTATATATATTATCTATATATATCTGGAAAATAAATATAGAGTTTTATAGAAAAAAAACAACAACACAGCAAGCACAACACACACAAAAGCAGCTGACAGCTAAAATTTCAGTTCATGAAAACCACACAGGTTCTGTTGGGCCATTAACCCAATTTCTGGTGCATTTCACCATGTCCACATTGTGTCAAAATATGTCAAGAAAAAAAAACACATATGGGGAGTGAGTAATGGATAATTCAAATTAAAAAAATTAAGCAGTGCATTGACCACTTTTACAACTTCAGGAATGATATAGATTCTGTCATGATTTTGAAGGGCTACAATGCCATGTGAGCACTCATTTAAAAAAAATCCATCAACTTTTAATTTCAGTACATGTAAATGAGCAAATATGAATAATAATTAAAAATAAATTGGGAAAGTGCCTTTCAAGGCACCCAAGGACAATGTACACTAAATATTTTTTTTATTTAGTAATTCATTCACAGCTCTATATGATTTGTATTCATTCATTCATTGCCTGTTACAGTTTATCCAGTTCAGAGTTGTGGTACAATTTTCATAGTACATGTTAAATTACTCATTAAGTCTAATTCTAAATAACTCATTTATACACATATAGTTTAATAACGCAGTGATATACACTGGAGATATTTCTAGAAAGCAGAAAAGAATCCAACTGAATTTTAGTAAGGAATACAGCTGGACTGGGGCCAAAAATAGCAGGTCTCACAAGAAGGTGGCACCCAATGTGAGAAACAAGTACAGCTGCGCCTCCACCAGCTTTCACTGAGCCTCCAGAGGATGCTGCCCCTGGCAGGTGCTCGTGCACCAGCAGGGCCCAAGAATATACCTCCACCCAGCTGCTGCGCTATCCCATCTCCTCAGGCTGTGGGTCCCCAGCCACTTCCCAGCATCATTCTTCTGCACAATTTCAAGCAGCAGTCCAATAAGATAATATGACTGAGCGTCAATCACTCCCCAGCCTGGGGATAGCCTGCTGCAGTGATGGACACTGCAGAGCCATGCTACGACGTGGAGATGCTTCCTCTGTGTCAGTGGAGGTCGAGGCAGACTTACAGCTTTAGACTCTTCCCAAGACGACCAGCTCGGAACAACCTGACCCTCTCCAGATATATGGCCTGTAGAGTTAAAAACAAAGTGATCTCCCCTTTCTGCTACAAAGGTTTTGGCAAAACCCAAATCTGATCTAAGTAACAGGCCTATCTATGTGGCCAGGGGGGCAGAAACAAGCTGGTTGATCCAGTGCTGTGCATGATATGTTTTGATAGGGGCTTTGTTCTTGGAGGGACGGGAGCGGCTGTGGGATGTGGAGGGGGAGCAAGAACGGGTGGGAGTTGGGGGCAAGGCTGATGCGGAGGGACAGGTCCCCTCTGTATCACTGTCAGTGGAGGAGAGCAGCCAGCTTTTAGGAACATCTGACATACTGTAGGACTCACCATGATGTTAGAGTGAAGGCCCATCAGAGTCTTCTTGGTGTATTCGCTGTTGAGGCCCAGGATGACTTCCACCTCCTTGTAGAGCAAGACACAGATCTTTACGCCTTGTTCCTGGTGTGATGATCAAAAACAAAGTCAGCGCTTTTGTTTTAACCTTCACATACAAATGTTTCACCATGTGCTTAAAGATTTAGCTCATTGTTAAACCTTAGAACAAACCACCCCATATATTCAGCACTGGGTTCCATATTCAAAACACCCCATACATATCTGTAACAGCAAAATACAAGTGAATACATCTTCAGAATATATTATTTTATCTAGGAGGATAAAGTCAATCATTTAACATCAATAAAATAATGTGTTCACAGAGAGAGTACAAATACTTTTAAAGAGATCTCACCAACGTATCCACAGATATGACTAACGAGTAGTAATATTGTTTAGTCAGGAACTGTAATGAGTTTACCATGTTTTAAACATAAAAATCATTGCACTACTTTTTTATTGTTTCCATATACACTCATCAAAAATAGTTTCCCCCAAAATGAAGTGTAAAATAAATTATTAAAAATGTAGCCTGGTAGGGGCAATATTTATTGAGCTTCGCATAGTCTCTCAGTACGATGTTGAGCCACCATGTTTTCTAACTCAACATGCCAGGCGTCTCGGCATGGAGTTATAGAGGTTCCTAATGGTGTTGAGATAATCCATCCCATGCCTGTAAACGAAGACTAAATATGACCTGGTATTGTACAAATTTGCTCCCCACACTATGACACCAGGCCTTCTGTATGTGTGACAACAAACCGTTCATCTTGATGCTGACAAAGGTGCTTTCACACATTAATTCGTTGGTCGTCTCCACCAAGACAAAAGCATGTCACTGAGAATGAGTGAGTCACTGAGTTACAGTCTGGCATGACACCACTGCAGCATTTAAAGGCAGTCGTTGTGGCCGTCCTGTGCCGTGCAGCCGTCGGCCATTGATTCTCGTGCTTACAAGATGATTCATGGAGGGCATAACTGCTCGCTGAAATCATGGCTGATGCATCACTCTGCGCATGCCTGTGGTGCATGTAGGTCTCCCAGATCTTTCACGTCACTGGTGCATGCCGTTTTCTGTTTACTGTTGCCAACAGTGTGCTGTGACACTACCTCAATAAGAGTTTATGTGCTTTCAAACTCTCCACAGAGGCATTCTTCGATTGCAAAGGATCGTAGCACCAGAACCAGTGTCTGAATGGAAAGTACGCACAACAGAATGACCGTTATATAGTTTGTCAGGTACAGTGATAAGGTCCATTCTTGCCCAGATCACATGCGCAGCCAAGTGGGAAACTTGAATCATCGTCATGTTTCACAATGTCAAACCTGACCTCATACCCACAGTCGGTTGATTCCTGCTGAGTTCAACTATTTTTTGACGATGAGAGTATAAACATAGAATACACATTTTGTCTGTACTGTGTTGCACTGTTTGAACTTGTACTTTTTTGCACTTTGTGTTTCTGTCTGCAGTCGTGTTTTTTTTTTTCAGCCTGGTCCCGGAGGAACGTTGTTTCGTTTCACTGTGTACTCTGTGTAAAGTTGAAATGGCAACATTTTCAACTCTAGTTGCCCTTTTTTTCATGTGTTGTGGTACAAGTTAGTAATAGTTTTGTTGACGAAAGTGTTGTAGTGCATTTTTGAGTTACTGAGCAGTGAGCCAGGGTTTGCAGGTGCTAACTTTACTCGGATAAGCTCACTATTTAGCGTTAGACATCATTTTTTTAATAAGTGTTTGTTTTTTTTCGCCGGTTGCTATGTGGATAAAATGACTAAAGTTACACTTTGTGTCGGTGGAACCCAAGCTATCTTGAGGACGGTGTTATAATCCGTTTTTGAGAGTTACTCATGAATGAGGGTGAGTGCTAGCGCCTGCTTACTTTAGCCGGATTAGCTCAGTTTTTAGCATTGGACATCGATTCCGGTAACAAGTGCTTTACTGTCGGTTGCTGTGGTTATAACGGCTAGTGTACCACCGAATATACACTTTAGGGTTGTAATAGCATGGTCTAGTGTGTATTATGAGCGATATATGCGTTTTATCATGTAGTCAACATTATTTTATCCGATTACATATCTAGATATATTCTCCGTCTCAAAATCAGTCGAAGCCCCAAAGCCGTTTACTACTTTCGTAAACGTCACTCGTTAAATGAGTGAGTGAGTAAAAGTGAGATAGGTGTGTGTTGTTGTGTGAGAGTTATATTTACCGGTGTTTGAGTGAGTGAACGAGCGAGGGAGAGAGAGAGGTGTGTGAGTATGGAAGAAAATCTGTCTCACCACCTTTGAATTTGTAGCACTGAATTTTTTTGCACTGAAATTTTGTATCTGAATTTTGTTGATTTTGAATTTAATTTTATTTATTTTTTTTATTTTGCTTTGCAATTATGCATTTGAATATAATTGCTCTTGAATTGAACACATTTTCACTGTTATTATTTATTATAAAGTTAATAAATTCAGATAAAAAAATCAAGCTTAAAAAAATTCAAACAATATATTTCGAAGTTGCTCCATTTCGACAGACGAAATTCAGATACCAAAATACGAGTTCAAAAATATTCAGAGTACACATCCGGGACACCAAGGATGAGCAATCGATTCATTTGGATTTTCTGTTCCACCTTAAATGCTACACAATTTGACTAGTGTGGCTGCTCCAGTCCTCGCTACCTGAGCCGTGCCGCACCACACTACAATCAGTACCCATGGCTCCTGGTTATCTCTTTGGCCCTGCAGCAAAGGAAGCCCTGGAGCCCCGCTTATCCCTCACAGAAGCACGGAAACTTCATGGCGTGGGACAATCACAGAGCTTTCGTCGCCCACCGCACAGAGTGCAGAGTCATGACACAGTTCCTGTGCCAGCCCCTAGGCAGCACGCAGCACCCCTAGGCGGCATGTACCCCACTGTACTACCGCAGATCACTGCTGACATGCCCCAGCCGGTGACTGGACCCCTTCCTGCTTTCCATCAAGTTTATTGGGACAGGACGGTCTCAGATCCATGGGTCCCCAGGACCATGTCAAGGGGTTACAGACTGCAGTTTTGCTGCCAGCTACCCCTAAGTTCTCGCCCAGTGTTTACCAGAGTTCAAAACCCACACCAGGCAGCAAGGCTCTCTCAGAAAGGTTGAGTTCTCCTGGACAAGGGAGCCATAGAGTTAGTGGACCCTCATGTTTAGACAGAGGGTTTTTACCCTGTTTACTTTGTGGTTCCCAAAAAGGATGGTGGGCTCAGACCCATTTTAGACCTCCGGCAGCTAATTTAAAGGTTCTGGATGCTGAACACGGCGGTCACCCTTCGTATGATCAACAAAGTGGAATGGTTCACACTTGTCGACTTTGCAGACGCATACTTTCATGTTCCCATTGCTCTGGAGCACAGGTGCTTCCTCTGGTTTGTCTTCAATCAGAGGGTGTACCAATTTCGTGTCTTACCATTCTGCCTCTCCCTGGCTCCCAGGGGTTGGCACTGGGGTTCACTGTGAATCAGGCAAAGTGCATGCTCATTCCGAACCAAAACATAAACTTTCTGGGAATGGTACTAGACTCGCGCCTTATGAGAGCATCCCTCCCTTGGGCTTGTGCTCGAGCCAAACTCTGCACCATCCACCGCTTGAAACTAGGATGCAGGCTTGGGTGCGTCCCCTCCCGCAGGGAAGTGATTACCATGGACGCACCCCCCACTGGCTGGGGGGCAGTATATCATCACAGGGCAGTTTAGGGACTCTGGTCCGACTGGCAGGCCCGGAGCCACATCAATACGCTGGATCTATGGGCAATATGGCTTGCACTGAGAAATTTTCTTCCCATGCTCCAAGGGAGGCATGTCTTGATACGCTCGGACAATATGTCAGCGGTGTATTATGTGAATCACTTTGGCGGAACAAGACTGTTGCCCAGGGTCTGTGGAGATGGGCTTACCCAAGATTCCTGTCTCTCAGAGCGGCACACATGGCTGGCTCTACCAACAACGTGGCAGACACCCTCTCCCACTACACCATACACCCAGGATGGTGGAGACTGCATCCCGAGGTGATTCAGTTAGTGTGGAAGTTGTTCGGGAAAGCTCAGGTTGATCTCTTCGCCTCACGGGACACCACGCATTGCCCCCTGTGGTTTTCAGAAAAGTCACAAGACAGCCTACTGGGTGAGGATGCCTTAGCCCACAACTGGCCAAGGGCACTACTCTACGCTTTTCCTCACTTTCCACTACTGTACGCTACCGAGTCGTACAGATCTGCTCTCACTACAGAGAGGGCAGTCCTTCTTGCAGTCCTTCTGTCCTTCTTGCAGTCACAACTGAACGATGGGAAGTCCCCCTCCGCACTTAAGGTGTACGTGGGCGCCTTGTCACACCACTTGGTGCTGTCCGATGGTGTTTCGTTTGGTTCTCAGGAATTGATTACCTCCTTCTTGAAGGGGGCGAGACAAGTGGTCCTGACTCGTACACTTCGATCTCCACCTTGGGACCTTTCACTGGAACTAGACAGCCTTTGTCAGGCACCTTTTGAGCCATTGGAACAGGCAAGCCTCCAGTGGGTCTCCCTGAAGACTGCTTTTTTACTAGTCATCTGCACAGTTAAGCGGAGGTGTGAGCTCCATGCTATGTCCGTCAGTCCTTTATGCCTGCAGTGGGGCATAAATGATTCTAGCATCAGGTTGAGGCTGAACACTGCCTTCCTGCCTAAGATTTTGGAACCTGCCTTTGTGAATCAGGCCATTGTTCTCCCTGCCTACACAGACCATTCTGATGCAAGGCGGTCCTTACTTTGCCCTGTGCGTGCCCTTATGGCCTATGTAATCGCTACGGCTAATGTAATGAAGACCGATCAGCTGTTTGTTTGCTTCTCTGCCGCCAAGCTGGGGATGGCACTGTCTAAGCAACGACTGTCCCATTGGCTTGTGGACGTTATTCGAGGGGCTTATGAGGCTGCAAGCCACCAGATGCCATACCATATCACAGGCCATTCTGTCCGGGGTATTGCAATTTCCTGGGCTGCACACTGAGGTGTTTCCCTGCAAGAGATATGCACGGCGGCTATGTGGTCCTCACCATGCACCTTCTCCCTATTTTACAGTGTGAACATTGCAGCTGCAGAGGGACTGTCTACAGCAGTTCTATTCCAGGCCGCAGACTGTCAATAATCCTTCTCGTGACATTGTTGGTACACATCATCCACTTTTGGCACCGCCCTGGCGGTCAGGAGATATGAAACATAATGCTGGTTACGTATGCAACAGTGGTTATGTGAATAGTGGATGACCGCCAGGGTTCCTGGTCACTCAGAGAGGCGAGAAGATCCAGGTTCCTGAGGCAGTACAGTGTGTTCCGAGCAGTTATACTTCGTTGGCAAACGCTCTCGGAAGGTCATGGCATGGCAGGCATACATCCACTTTTGGCACCGCCCTGGTGGTCATCCACTATTCACATAACCATGGTTACATACGTAACCAGTGTTTCCACATATTCATCATGTCACTTGCTATATTCACAGGGCCATGACAAAAATTCCACAATAAAATTTCTTCATCTTCAGGATATTAATAGTCTGTTATATTGTGCCTTCAATGAGCCTTTCAGATTTTTGAGACACTTTGAAAATAAAGAGATAATGCGCAATGAATTTAGCCAAATGCACAATTTCCCCACACATTCTATCATGTCCAATGCTATGTTTATATGCAATTATACAGAAATTCCACAGTAACATTTCTTCATCTTCAGGACATCAATAGTCTGTTATATTGTGTTTTTAGTGAGCCTTTCAGATTTATGAGACACTTTGAAAATAAAGAGATAATATCCGCGGAAGGAAGATAAACGTGTAGTTTTTCCACGGTATGGAAATTGGGTTCGTATTTTGCATCTAGCGGCGACAGAATGCAAGTTGAAAAAGAAAATCCAAATGAATCGATTGCTTATCCTTGGTATCCCGTATGTGTATTCTGAATTTTTTCACTCTTATTTTGGCATCTGAATTTTGTCTGTCGAAGATGAGCAACTGAGAAATATGATAAATATGAGAAATATATTGTTTGTTGAAATTTAATTTTTTATCTGAATTTATTAACCTTGAATAATTAAAGTGAAAACGTGTTCTTGAAAATTTGCGAGTTGAATTCAAGAGCAATTGAAGTCTAATGAGACAGATTTGCTTCCATAATATGAGACTTGATTTCACGACAGTACTGTAAATGTGAATTATACTCAGCAGCAGGTAGTGGGTGCTCAGGACACAAAGTGAATTCTTACATTTTATTCCTTTAAAGCAGTTTTTGAAAATTGAGCATGAAGAAACTTTTAGAAATTTTAAGGTTCAACGAACTTCAACTTAATGTAATATATATATATATTTGTTATATATTTGTTATTAAAAATAGACATACATCATGGAAATTTTACATTATTCAATATCCTTCATAAACATCTATCACATGCCATTTACATAACTAATGTTGGGAAGTACTGTTGTAAATACTTTTGAAGGTTTTGTTAACAAAAGCAGTTCTTCTGCATTGTGGCAGAACCATAATAAGCAACGTTTTTTAAAGAATGTTGGTCATGAATTTGGTATAAATATTTGGCTGAAATATAGAGTTACAGAATAGGAAACACCAAAGATTCACACAATTCTTATGCAAAGTTAATGAAGCAGTTAAAAATTTTTTTTTTGTGAAATGGTAATCTGCTCAAGATACTCACTGCTTTCCGTTTTAAGACGTGATCTAATCGCCATGTATTTCCGTCCACAACTGGCCTTTTGAGGAAGATCTCTGGACTCAGCCTAAAAGACCATAGGGGAAATCTGAATATGAATACAATAGTAATGTACCACAACCCTAACCCACATTAAATTTGCCTCATTTTAATGCAATTGAATTACTATTGCATTTAAGTGTTCATAAAATTCCCAGAGGATGTTAAAGCTGCCAAAACCTAAAAATACTGGACAGTTTGAAGAGCAACACAATCTTTTTATCCAGAAAGGGAGACATTCGCATGTTGTCAAAAACGTTCATAACAAATATCCCCAGGTGGAATGAGATTTGATTCTGGGGAACAAGCATGCATGCTATGGTGTGCAAAAACGAGTCCCGCATGTTCCTCTGCTACATCAAGGGGTGTGAAATAAGTGCTCACAGCATCGTCAAACCTAGGCACAAGAGGAATGATTGATGCTGAGTCTAATCTGTACCACCAGGCTGTGATGAAGATTTCCTCCTTTGCACCTTCCAGGGCATCAGCTATGGCATCAAAGTACCCAGCTGCGTTGACAAACCTTCAAAAGAGTCACAGGATGGTTCATTTAAAAGCAGTACCAGGGTGCCTCACAGATATTTCTTATACAGTAATTGTACAAGGAAGTTCACATCTAGACAGGAAAGAACAGGAACAAAATGTTAAATGTAACTCAAGTGCACTGTCGAATGAACTGACTGGTAAAAGTGATTCATAAGATGTGAAATGTCATATGAAAAGAAAGTAAGTCATTTTCACTTTGGCTCATGAGTGATTGCAGTGTATTAAACTGTATAACAAAGGCTTAAACACAATATATACATGGTAGAAGGGTGTACTGCTCAGTTTTTCATTACTCCTCACCACTGTGCTGTTGTGCTTTCTCTGACAGGGGCAAAAGAGCTGTGCCGATTTTCTCTCAGAAAGTCCTGTCCGAACCTCTGGGCAAATTCGTCAATGGAGTGGCCCCACCAGCGGGCTTGTCTATATGTAGAACACTTAATGGTAAGTGCCCTGCAATAGAGATGAAAGATAAAGGTGTGGTGATGTTGCAGGCATGATTAGGATTTTAGAGAGACATACTGCATCAAGGTGAAAGCTTTCCTTGGGACATCCATGGTCATTTCAGTACAAAAAAATTAAGGCCTCGTTCTGTATGTGCTACAGCAGCATGTTTTTGTAGAAAACGTTTGTATGTACTTGACTGGCCTGCCTTCATTCCAGATCTGTTTCATATGGCCCATTATGAAAAAAAAGAGTCAGATTACTATGACCATGGAATGTTGAGCAGCTGAAGTCTTGTATCATGCAAGAATGGATACAAAATCCACATGCAAACTTCAACAATTTGTACCTTATTAAAAAGTGTAATTAAAAGAAAAGGTGATGTTATATGATAATTATGCCTCTACCTTTTTTAAGTATATGTTTGTTTCCTAAAATTAAGGGTTATACGGTATGCACTAATAATATTGGTTTTGAAATTTTCAATCTATTTTAAAATGTAAGCACACTATTTAAATAAGTCCAGCACAAACTGCATCACTGAGGTGACAGATCAGTGGTATGAAATTAACAATATATGCACACTCATAAATCTTCAGGTTCGATGCATTTTAAACATTTCTTTAGACTTATGCTTGGACAAGCTCAGAGAACATATAAGCCAATGGAAATTAAACATTTCAGATATAGACATAAATGGTCAAAAGTAAGATGAATAAGATGACCTGCCTGCAAAGATTCTCAATTGTCACTCCATGCCTGACTCCAGTCTCTTGGGTCCCTATTTTGATGTGGAAACCCTTATCGTAGAGAATCACCGTACCTACTTGACCATCATCGGGCCTCATGTAGAGAACAAAGGAGTCTTTCACCACCAGCCATCTGAAACATGAAACAGGCGCCTGATGAGAATGGAGACATGGAGAGAGCTGATCCAGCCGCCATAGGATAACAGTCACATTAAGCAAAAATAAGTAAATGGCCGCAACAAAAGAAAAGGCATAACCCGAGTGCCCAGCTAGGGCCGCAATCCGAGTAAAGTGCAGTTGGAGCTGAAGCTTCACTGTTTGCTTTTACGAGCTGTGTGAATTTTGCAAGTGTAACATTAGCTGCCTGTAAAACTGAAATAAAAACAGTGTTTCTCTGCAGATGAGGAATAGTTCAACATGGGCATGTGTTATTCTATACTACTCATTTCAGGGGCAGCTCTCTTCTGTGCTGTGGCAGTTGTGAGAGGAATAAAGACTGGAGGTCATACTGATGACTATATGCCTGTGAGCCTGGGACGTTTCTCACAAAAAAGAGGTATCAGTTTTTCTGTTTGAAGGGTGTGGTTTGGAACAACAAGACATCATAGCATGGTTTGACAGATAACCATTTTTCTTCTCTCCGTGTGAATGAAATTAAGTTAAAAAACTTAAACCACAATCAATAAATATAATTATAGAACACAGCTCACCTTTTGGACCAGCGATAGCACACACTGTTGGATCCACACCAGTAACAGACTGGAAACGTGTTCCCTCCAGATTTCTTCAAGATCAAACCTTCACTAGGAAGAAGTTATGAAACCAAAAATATTAAGGTCTAGCAACTATACATTTGCAAAGTGTTGGTTTATATGTATCTCAGCAAGCTATAATCATCTCAAATGGAGGAGAAATGGTGGCATAAGCCATCAGTAAAAATTAAGGGAGGCCTGGCAACATTTTATTCACAATTATTATGCTGAGATGTTGGAAAAGTGTCGCTAAAAAGAAGAAAAATTGCCTACATACAGCATTCTATTACTCTAGAGGGTGGTGTGTCAGTGTTCCTATTCAATCCCTTTAATAGACAATGAAGACCCTGTTTACACCTGGTCATTTCCTGAGAATAGTATGTGGTATGCTTCATGATATGATTTTACCAACAGGTATTTATTCTACATAGTCAAGGCATCTTCTGTTAGTCATCTTTTAATCTGATTGCCATTTATCTTTTTATGCACTTTTGTCCAGAGAGCAAAAATATTCATCCACCAAAATTTAACTTCTTCATGGTCATGGATCAGATGCATTTTGCCATTCTTTATTGACAGGGAGGGTTTTTACTTGGAGAGATGGATGAATGTACACTTCCACAATATTTGGCTAAAATATATCTGTGTTAAATGTGTGTTTCATGCATTTATGCCTGTATTTTATGGATATAATCTTTATCAGGTATGATCCTGATACTCAAGACTAGGGTAACGGAACATGTATTCATTCATACCAAACTGTCATGGTATGGGTTTGGTGGATCAGTCTATTTGGGTAAATACAGTATTTCCACTAGTGTGCCTGCCACCTGGAAATCTTAAGGTGTAAGCTATTAGATTTTCATGGTACTGTGGGAAGTGTAGCCTTCTCCTCTTTATCTTCTCGCTCCTCTTGCTGTGGCGTATAGACTGTGACACATTCACATGTTTTTAATGTCTCTTTATTCTTTGTCTCTCACTTTTCACACAACTGAATTTGAAACACCTGAAAATAAACAAGGATTTTACCGATACTCTGGCTTTTAACATATTTCATTTCATGAAATTGTGGTAGATTGAATGAGGACGATGTATTAGTGTAAATGTGTAAACATATTAAACATGCTAACATTTACATATTAATGCTTAATTAACACTTTTAAATAAATTAAAATGATCCTAGGTTAGTCCTGTTTTTGTGGCTGTTTTTGGTTTTTATTTGCCCCAGGTTATACTCTACTCATATTGAATGCTGTTAAGGTCCTAACCATGATGGGAACTGAACCATGGCTTTTGTGTAACATTAAATCCCTACTCATATACACATGTAAACAGGGTCTAGGTTTGGTTTTCACAATTCTTTTTAATGTGTTATTAAAAAAAAATTAAGCATAACATATTATGCTTTTTCATTTTAAATATCTTACAAGCAAATTTTGCCAATTGTCAAACATGTCTGCACTGAACATCTATTGAACATTTTTAAAGATAAATCTTTCAAAAATCCCCTTCTGTGTGTGTCTATAGTTTCCTTTGTAGTCTGTAGGCCCAAGTGTTACAATCTTACATGCTAAAATGTGCTGAACGTTTGAGAGAAGTAGCAACAATAACTAAGCTAGACAAGAATTCTCAGAATTGTGAAAACAGCTGGGGTTACATTTTTACATGTTACATTATTCCCTTTTTTGTGGTTTGTTTTATTTTTATTTTTTTAATCTATTTTAATGCTAGTGAATAGGAGCAGATAGTACTACTATTACTACTAATAATAGAATAATATGGTTACAGTTATCTGTAAACATAATGATTATGCTGTGAAATATCTTTCTTACATGCCCTTTGGTCCAAGCTCCTGGATAAATGATATTTGACTCACTTCTAAGAATTCAAGCTGAAATCATATGTAAACACAAAATAAAGTTCATTAGTATCTGAAAGGTATAAACTGGCTTTAAGGCAGATGTATTGAACACACAATTTTATTACAAATATTTAGTTAGCCAGCATTTCTACATGTTTAATTGTGGAGGTTTAGATCTCATTTTGTTAAGTGTTAAGCACTGTTCAGGCCAAAAAAAAAAAAAAAAGAAAAAATGTGTGATGAATATGAAGGTGTGGAGGACACAAGTAATTTTTAATTAGCCTTTCATGTAACTGCTAATTATAACCATGTCAGATTGCCATCCTGTGTGATATATTTTGTCGTGAGTGAGGAGTCACCTCCATGATGTGCTCTAGTGTAGGACCTTCCTTAATGAGGAATGACACAGCAGGAATGCCACTAGAACGTTTTGGCTTCAAAATGGAGACCAGCCTTGGCTTACATTTTGAAATTAATAGAAATGACGTGATTTCTAGATTTCACAGAGTAACCCATATAAAATGTATTGTAGGAGGGAACGAATCATTTATATATATATATACGTACACTATATTTTGTTTCTGTTGATCCCTTCTTCGTTAAATGTTAGCATACCAAAATAAAACTGATATTAAAATGAAACAGTTATAAACACAAAAACATTCAGAAGTGACTTGCCACTTACTGTTGCAGGATGATTCCTATATAAAGATCTTTTCAAAATATTCTTCAGATAATCTTCAAGTTGCATCTGTTGAAGCAATAAGAGGATGTAATTAACAGATAAAACAGTGTACATTCTTGTATCCTTCAGTCACAAGTTTTAAACCACTTACAGGTCGTGCAATAAAAAGATAGTTATTTATTTATTTATTTATTTATTTATTTAAACAATGGCACATGTCATAGGGTGGGATCTACCGAGCAGCAAGTGAAGAGCCAGTTCTTGAATAGTAAAAATGGGAAAACATAAGGGTCTTGAGCAACTTGCACAGGTGCAAAATTATTATAATGTTCTGCAAAGAACACATCCAGGGCAGGGTCAAGGAAATAGTGGTCCAAAGAAGCACAATCAGAGAACTGGTTACAGATTTATGGATGCCCAAGATTCACTGATGCACGAGGGAGCGAAGGGAACAGCTTGGCTGCAATACACTGTGCTCCAACAACTATTTCTCAGAACCAATAATTTTTGCTATAGTGGCTCTTCTCTGGGATTGGACCAGATGGCCTATCCTTCACTCCCCTCACACATTAATGATCATGGGACACCCAAGAACCCATGGCTGGTTCACCAGTTATTCTTCCTTGGATGACATTTGGTATATAGTAACTACCGCATTCCAGGAAACCCACAAGAACTGTAGTTTTTTGGGATGCTGTGAGCAAAATATTATGACCATCACAGATTTCCCCTTGTCAAATTTGCTTAGATCCTTGTTATTTTTTTCTGCTTCAAACACATTAACTTCACTTGTTGTCTCATATATCCCATCACTTTGATAGTCTCCAGTATAATAATGAAATGTTATTCACATCAGCGTTCAGTGTTTTTATTCTTGCAACTTAGTGTAAAATATATACTTAAACATTTATCAAACATCATAGCAAATAGGGTATTTTTAGATGACAAATGGATGTTCTAACTTTTCTGCTGATTAGTTGTTCCTCTTTGACCAGTGCGTCAGGCCTGCGGGGTAGTGTGGGTATATGTCCCCCCTGAGACCTTCTGTGACCTTTGAATGACCTCCTTTTGACAGAGTGACTGAAAGAGTAAGGAGAACCATGACAATACTTTATTATTTAATAAAACATTTGATAGTATTTTACTGAAGCACAGACTTTGTAAGCTTACACGACACCTCCATAAGCTTTTCATTGTGACTGACAAACCTGCATCAGTGACTAAAACGTTTCTATCCAGCGATTATTTCAACAAATGTCTTCTGTCCATTTTGATGTAATTTCAGCTCAGAGAGCACTCGGTTATATGTTTCTACTTGAAATAAGGTTATAGAAATGTCTGTGTAGGTTAATATTAATTGTCATGAAAGGTTAATATACTCAGACAAGCCTCATTAATAGCATCTTGCTGTCCTTGCCTTGTCAGTCTCGCCAAGTAATTACTATATTGTACCCAGCAAATGCAAGGAACTCATGAAATCTGCTGGTGTACTCTGATTAACAGAATATGAATTTGAAAATACTATACTATACTATTCAGTATATGTGCTTTATATATTTTGGTTCTGAAATTCAGGTTTCAGCACAAATATTTTGCCTTGTAAACAAATGATCTAATTTAGCAATATATGGGATTTTACCCAAACATGTTGGTAGTCTTATAAAAAACTATAGTAACACCCTATGAAAAACGTTTAGGATTTTTACTTTGTTCAAGCAATTCCACTGTGAGAGTGCTGTTAGTCTAGTGGAGCCGAGAACAGGTTGTTTAGTGAACAACCTGTTCTCAGCCAAAGGGAAACATCTGGGACTAATTCTGTACACCCAGCTGAAAAATTAAAACATCTTGTGATCCAAAAAGCAACAGGTCAGAGCATGTTTACAAAACACACTGGGGTAGAACTTAATTCACAAAAGGATTGTGTCTTTTGTCATGGAATTTTAGGACACACACAGAAATATTAAAATATGTCAAGCCATAAGATTCAGATTAGTGAGTAGAGACATTTGAATTACAGCTCTTTTTTACTTGTCAAAATATTCACAGAAAATTACTATTTAACACTGACATATCCAGGGGATATAATTTCCATTGCTATTTGACAATATATATTTATTTTTATCATTTTAAATTGCACAAGTTGACAAACCTGTTCATTCAATTAAATTTTCACTGGCTTTTTTTTTTATCCAAATAGATTGTTTTATATTGTAACCTGTGCAATAAGACTGCAATTGTGCAACAGTCTCAGACATTTGTACTCTAGTTACATATTACATGAGCCATATTATAATTATACTATATAATAGGCATGTGTGTGCAAGCAGGTATGAGGGAGAGAGACAGAGAAAGAAAGAGTAAATTAGCAGAGCTTACATTCGACTTGGCAGTGGGATCTTTAAGAAGGCCTTGAACTTCAGAAGCTCCTGATGAAGGGCTTGGAAATGCTTGAAACGTCGTTTGATTTTCCATGTGAAGCTGCCATGGTGCAGCTCAATGGTGTACAGGTTAGGATTCAACACCTTTCAGAGAAGCAGTTCAAAAACACAAGTTAGCAAAAAAGATCATTAATTAATAAATAAATAAACAAACAAACAAAATAAAGAAATACCTTTAATGATGTAAGTTATTATTAGCATGAAAAGTGTTATTAATAGTATGAACAGTAAGTTTATGCACCCTCCAAAGGGAAAGCCCATACATATTTATAAACATTTCTTTTCTGATTTAATATATTAAATTCACCAAATAAAGTTCAACAGTGCATTGATCTCTCCAGTTGTTTGTTTTCAGTGTTCAACGGATGTTCCATGAGTGAATAGTTTTTTCAAGAATTCAACGCGCCAGGTGTGTATATTTATTTTTTATTTATTTCTAACAAGAATGAATCCTTTTCTGAAAAAATGAAAAATGGATTTTAAGTACTGAAACAGACTTTAAAAGATCATTTTCTATAATGATTTTTCTACAAAGATTCTTCTACAAGTAAAGTTAAATAAGGAATGGTTTTTACCCTTGTACATGTGAAACGCTCAACCTCTGTTACTCGCACATGAAGTGGCACATCCTCCAGAAACACAGTGCAGTCCAAAGACTTGAATGGAAGGAAGCTGTATATTGCTTGAAAAGGGATGTTTCCTGATTCTGAAAATGATCAGACAACTAAGAATAATGTCCACACACTGTTATTTAAATTGCAGGACTGTTTAAAGCTAGAAATCATGTCCAACATTTTCTCTCATTTTTATGTAACCTTGCAACTAACAAAATTAACAGATAAGTACTATTTAATTATTAGGGAAAATAAAAAAGCCAAATAATACAATGTTTATACAGTCCCGTATCTAGAATATGTTTGAAAACTCATTTTCTTATAGTATAAAGCATTTTCCATTCTTCATCTGTAAGGGAAAATGTCCTTAAAGTTGTTGATATACTGCAGATTTTTCCCACCTACAAAGAATGGAGAGGTCTGTAATTTTTATCGTGGTACACTTCAACTGTGAGAGACAGAATCTAAAAAAAATCCAGAAAATCACATTGTATGATTTTTAAATAACACTTTGCACACACTGCAGCAGGGATTTTGGGCCACTCCTCCATACAGATCTTCTCCAGATCTTTCAGGTTTCGGGGCTGTGGCTGGGCGACATAGAGTTTCAGCTCCCTCCAAAGATTTTCTATTGGGTTCAGGTCTGGATACTGGCTAGGCCACCCCAGGACCTTCAAATGCTTCTTACGAAGCCACTTCTTAGTTGCCCTGGCTGTGTGTTTCGAGCCATTGTCATGCTGGAAGACTCAGCCAAGGCCTATCTTCAATGCTTTTACAGAGGGAAGAAGGGTGCTGGCCAAGATGTCATGATACATGACCCAATCCATCCTCCCTTCAATACGGTGCAATCTTCCTGTCCCCTTTGCAAAAAAGCACTCCCAAAGTATGATGTTTCCACCCCCATGCTTCATGGATGGGACAATGTTCTTAGGATTGTACTCATCCTTCTTCTTCCTCCAAACATGGTGGAGTGGAGTTGATACCAAAAAGATCCCAGCAGTTGTTGCTGTGTGAGTCCAAGCGGGGTAGAAACACACCTTATATAATCAGCTTTGTAAGTCTTGAATGTCTGAATGCTTCTGTGAGCTCCGTATACCCTTAGAAAGCGCAGATCCTACTGTTTCTAAAAATAGCGCTCTCATCGCGGTGCTGTGAAGCCTCTGGGAGTAATCCAGTGTGAAAAACCACCTAAAAATCAAGGCGCTCCTTCAAAATTTTGGTCTTATGTCCTTGTCATGAAAGACTAATGATAGGCGCTAAAATCATAAAAAAAAAACGCTGAAAAAGGGACAAGAAAGACGCTGTTTACTTTCAGTTTCGTTTTGACTCACATAACGTCAACCCACGCTGTCTCTGGGCGGAAAAATATGAGTCATCAGCAAAAACATATTTCTATTATTGATTTATAGTTTTTCAAGGTTTTTTTTAGGTTTCACGTCAAATAACACTGCATTAGATCAACAAATATAAACTAAAAAGCTTAAATAATTATTTGTGTGTTTTCTAAATAAACAAGTATTAATTCATCATTTTTTAAAAAGATTATAATAATAATAATAACTGTAAACATTATCAGCATCTGAGAAAACTGCCAAAGTACCAAAATGTTTTTTATTTGTTGGGATATTGTCCATATTTGCCCTGAACTAAATTCCTGAAAGTCTGGGTCTGCTGTGACTGTCAGAACTTTATCAGTCATACATCCCAGAGCTTAGAATATCAAGAAAAATATGTCCGTCTGATGCTAAAAATTTATTTTGTCACAGTAATATGACATGTAATAAATTAGCATCAAAAATGCTTATGTTTTCAACTAAAATACACCTCACACTAACAATCTGTGTCAAGATATCCACTGTGGGAATATTATTTCAAGGCTGTACATTGAGAAATATGAAAAAAAAAAAAGCAGGCGCTAGGTAAAATGTTTGGTCAAAACATGACAAATTTATAGAAAAATTGATTTATCGGTCAGCATGAAAACCTCAAGTGATTACATATTTGAGTAGCTAAGGTTTTTTAGAAAATAAAACAACATAGCCATATTCAATATGTCACATAATTACTGTTTAAATGCAACTGAAAGAGGCACTGACAAATAAACGGAATAGCAAAATAGCTATATATATAGGGTCCATCGAGTTAATACAAGTAATTAGTGAGGAATAGAAGGGCTTCTTAAAGAAAAACGAACAGGTCTGTGAGAGCCAGAATTCTTGCTGGTTGGTAGGTGATCAAATACTTGAAATCATACAATGCTATTTTCTGGATTTGCCTCTCACAGTTGAAGTGTACCTTTGATAAAAATTACAGACTTCTCCATTCTTTGTAGGTTGGAAAACTTGCAAAATCAGCAGTGTATCAAATACTTACTTTCCCTACTGTAGATCTGTGTGCTAATATAGATCTACATGATTTATCTTGAACTCCTGCTTTCTGCCCCCATGTGCAGCATGGATGTATAGACTCATGGTGACTTAAACAGTGTTTAGATAGGTTTGAGGTCACTAAGTAGTGGAGTATCACTGACCCTGTAGCTTCCCATCACAGTGTTCGGCACTGCAGCTCATGTCCAACTCGTCAGCATCCTCCTGCAGATCATAGTGGTCCAGACTGACTGAGAAGCTGCTCACTGCAGAGTCCAGATGCTCTGGCCAGGGGGGCCTCTGGCGGCCCCTCAGAGCCATTCTAATGGACACTCGCACTCCAGATACACTCTATCCTATCAGCCAATGCACACACACCCGTCAATACACATGCATTAGTCACCACTACACAGCTGCAGAGTAAATAAATATCAACAGTGAAAATCTGGCATTATGATGAAAAAGCTTCCAGATATTATCTGTATGAATACACCATCACAACATTTATTAAAAAAAAAGATGGTGGTAAATAATTTAATTCAGTTAAATGACCTCACATCATATTTGAGGGCCACTGCGATGCCCAAGTAATGAGTGGTCTATGAATTAATACAATGTTTATAAATGAGGAGTTTAGATGTAATGACACAGCTTTAATATTATCATTGTTATTTTTAATATATATCTCTTTTATTTTACACAGTATTTCGGCAAGCTGTAATATATTATTTTTTTATTTTGAAGTGAATAAACGAATAAGATAAACTGAATGGAATAAGATAAATTCACTCCTCAGCCAGGTACTTGACTTTTCTCAATTAGATCAATTTCTTTGTGATTTCCTTGTGGACAATATAAACCATGGCTAATTATTTGTGGTCACTGATCACTGACCTCACATGCAAAATGCATGAAGTATGGATTTCATATCTGCTGGCTATAATGGTCAGCTGTTATTTGCATCAGTTACAATGGGGGAGAAAGCTGTTAACGAGGGGCATTTCTCTCTGTATACCAGCCGCTGCCCTACTGGCCCAAATGTAAAGTGACAGACCAGGCATCAGAAAACATGCGGACATAATGTTTTCTGATCCCATAATGGGCAGTGGACATTGATTTTGTATGATTTGACGGCACATTCTGTGACAAAGGAAATGAAAGGCCAAGGTCAAATTGAGCGACAGATAGGAAACGGAGATATAATGCAATATTCGTAGAGCACTAATCTTTTTCCTCACTTTGACTGCTGGATGGAAATAGTTAAGGTGTAATGCTTCACATTATTGTTGTCCATGGAAAAGCATGTGTATAATAATTGGTTTACAATCTGTTTATTTATGGTTATTAATTAGGTTGTAAACACATAATAATTTATAACACACATAGAAAATGTAACAGTGACCTGTTTTTTTTACCAAACAGAGAACCCACATCCATCTATACTGTTAAACCTCTGATCTTGCCAGATACTGACCTTACTTTGTCAGTAGTCATTAATCCTGTCAGCTTCAGCGAATATATGTTAATACTTTTAACCATTTCACTACCACGTTTAATCAATTAACTACTGATAGAATTTTTTACTAATACTTTCACAATTAGACCCCCCAAAAAACTATTTAATAACTTTTAATAAACAGATTTTAAACTATTTATAAACCTTTAGAAATGTAGGTTATTTTAGAGTGGTACCACGCCATATGAACACATCAGCTGCTCTTCAGAGAATGAGAAAATGTGATAATAGAGGAATAAATAAAAATGTCCCATTTGGCATCAAAATGAAAAAGGAACATGATTATTGTTCAGTCTTTAAAGCAGAATACACAGCTTGATTGCATATGCTTAAATAATTAATATAATTCACATACTTCAGGCTACTTTCATACATCACATTGAAATATATTACACCAATTCATTACGCTTGTTCGTTTTTCCTGTTATTTCTATAACACAATACACTTGAAAAAAAATCAATGAGTATCTGTCAGGAAGCTGTCACTGAGAAAATGAAATTAAACAAAAGAAGCTGTCTATGTTCTCAGAACAAAGCACTGAGCACTCAGAGCCCAGCCTTTAATATCAATGAATAAGTTTGAGATTATTTTTATTGTGAAAAGCAGAAAATGCATTCAAATTCTGAACTTTGGAAGTGTGGAAAAAGACTGAACTTTGGAAGTGTGGAAAAATCTTGCAGATTTTGTGGAACAACTGTTTCAAAATATGACAGTAATAACGGTGATAACATACAAAATGTAGACAAAATACATTGGAAAAATTGAAAATAAGTTGTGAAATGTTCTCTTTTTCCCCCTCATGCCCCTCAGAGAGAGAGAGAGAGAGAGAGAGATGAGGCCATTTTCAGGTTTTGGAATTTTGTGCTCCATTTCACCTGTCATTGCTCCAGCAAGACAGAGAATCTCCCTAATGGCCACTGAGGCGCCCAGTGCTGCAGGGAAAAAGTCAGACCCACTTATGTTAATATTATCAAGCTAGGTCTCATAATTGGTCAGCTAGTGACACCCAGACTGAAGTGGAATGTATTTGTCCAAGACGGCTCAGCAAAACACCCAAATAATCTAATTTTGTCCACATTGTTTGCACTTGGTCATGTCCATATTTCTCACTTAGACAAATAGAAATCCAAATGTGTATTTATTCACAAAACCTCAGAAGTAGGAGTGTTAATTAAAGATCAGTCTTATGAAGTTAGCTTGTATGTAACAATCAATATACATACAATAGGCTATTTCAACAATCTCACCATTCAGAGGAAACAATAACGGTATATTTCAAAAACTATATATATACAAACACACACACAATCTTACTAAAAGTAATAAAGGGCCTACCCTTTGCAGCTATAACAGCTGCATCAACTCTTCTGGGAAGGCTTTCCATAAGGTTTAGGAGTGTGTTTATGGGAACTTCTGACCATTCTTCGAGAAGCGTATTTGTGAGGTCAGATACTGATGTTGTTGGAGGAGAAGTCCTGGCTCAAAGTCTCACTCTAATTCATCACAAAGGTGTATTATTGGGTTGAGGTCAGGACTTTGTGCAGGCCAATCAAGTTCATCACACCAAACTCACTCATTCATGTCTTTATGGACCTTGCATTTTGCACTGGTGCACAGTTATTTTGGAACAGAGAGGGGCCATCCTCAAACTGTTCCCACAAAGTTAGGAGCATGAAATTGACCAAAATCTCTTGGTAAGAAAGTTGGTGACCTCTGCGTAGTATCCGCAGACCCCACTCTGTCATTTTACATGGCCTACAACATTGTGGCTGAGTTGCTGTTATTTCCACTTACTTCTACATTTTCATAATATTATTGACAGTTTCCTGTGGATTATTTACTAGCGAGAAAATGTTACGACAAGACTTGTTGCACATGTAGCATCCTTTCACGGTGCTACACTGGAACTCACTGAGATCCTGGGAGTGACCCATTCTATTGCAAATATCTGTAGAATCAGTCTGCATGTCTATGTGCTTGGTATAATATACCTGTGGCCATGGAAGTGATTGGAACACCTGAGTAAGAGAGAATGTTTGGCAACTTATATATCACACACACATACACACACACACACCTCTCTTTTCATGATCAGAAAGCTATCTGAATAGGCATGGTGTAAACAACCTCATCATTTTAGCAATTCTATGAACACAGCAGTAGTAAGGCCCAAAGTGCTTGTTCAGGTTGAATGCACAACAAACACTGACTGGAATTAATTTACGAACACAACACTGAAGAAGCTGCATTACAGTGAACCCATAATGCATAATGTTTATCGAAGAGAGACTGTTCACTGACATTAACTGAGGCCCTTACAGATCACAGCGTCAGCACTAAGTAGATAAAAATAACAAACGCAATTAAGAAACGCAAGAAACAAGGAAGTGAACATGTTTGTCGTGTTCAAGCAAGAAATAGAAGAAGATTTGTGCCTGAAAGACTTTTTTAGTTAGTAAAATACACTTCATACTCACACTTGACCAAACTAAGCCTTAGAACAGGGTTTTTAAAACTTTTTTCAAGAAACCCACATTTTGTTCAGTGATTTATTTTCTGACCCAGGCAACACAAACTCTGAGGTAATTACAACATAAAACAAAATATAACTGACATTGGCGTATTTGTTTCTGAACACCACTATTAACAACATTCAGAATTAGTGTGAATCCCATTTCACATATCACTTGTAGACTGATGTCTCAGTAGTTAGCTAGTAAAATTCCAGTTCCACCTTAAATGGTGAATCAACTACTAGTGCCTCATGCCTCATAGTACAGCAACATTTAAGGTGGAACTGGAAGCTTCAAGAAAAAGTTGCTGAATAAGTAGATAGGATGATAGTATAGGATAACAATTTTGGAAGCAAAACATGTGTCTCAAGTGTAGTATAGCATAGTTTCTTGTGTGCTTCCATGACAAAGCGAACTTTTGGGTATTCCATGACAAAGTGTACTAATTTCGGGAGACAGCATGAATGTAAACACAGAGTGAAAGTACTAAGAGACTCCTGTTACATATCAGTTTCTGTGGTAATTCACAGTGTGAATTTTAATTTACACGCAAAGTAACTTTGAATACATACAAAGATACCATTCCACATTTAAAAAATGCAGAGCTTCCGAACATAAATCAAATAGAGCAGCAGTTCCCCAGAGTTTTCAACATTGCCTTTAAGATGAGCATTTTAAAGTAGACAATCTTGTGCAAATTATTCAAAAGTAATACTACCCTACAGACTTGTTCAAGGATTGGATGCATTCTTCTCAAATATTCTACCTGATGTTGGATCATGACATGATGTTGGACCTCTTGTTTATCATATACATTCTTCCACTTCAACATATACTGTGTCATGACATTCATTGTTATGCGGATGACACCCAGTGTCACGCCCTTGTTCTGTCGTGTCTGTTGTCCCTGAGTTGTCTCTGTTTGTTTGTTGTCCATGTCATCGCCCTTGTCCCGCCTTTGTTCCGCCTCCTTGTCCATCCTCCTCGTTATCTGTCTCAGGTGTGTCTTGTCTGTGTCATGTATTTAAGTTCCCTTGTCTAGCTCCTGTTTGTCGGTCATTTGTTTCATGCCCCAAGTCATTAGTGGTACTTCCAGTTTTGCTGTGTCGTGTTACTCAGTCTGTTCTGTCTTTTCCTAGGTCATGTTATTAAGTCTGTCTGTCGTGTTTGCTATAGCCCTCTGTGTTTAGTTTTGGATTTAGCACTGTGTTTATGTTTAGCTTTAGCTTCTGTATTTGTTTAGATTTCTAGGTCTCTGTTAAGTATTTCTGTCTAGTTCTTTGTCTTAGCTTAGCATCTTTAGCACTTTCTGTTTAGGTTTCTGTTTAGCTCTGTGTCCAGGTTTGTCTCTTTAGTTCTATGTCTAGGTTGAGTCTGTTTCTTTGTCTGTTTAGCTCTTACTAGGTTTCTCTGTCCTGTTCCCTCTCTATCTGTCAAAGTCTTTCTGTCTTATATCATGTCAAGTTATCTAAGTCTGTCTCTGGTTTATTATTATCTTGTGCTTCAATAAAGTCTGTGTTTTAGCAAGTGCATCCGCCTCTGTCAGTCCGCCCCGTGAATCGTGACACCCAGATCTACCTCAGTACCGAATCCATTAAAGATCCACCCCTTGCTCACCTGGAAACCTGCATATCACAAAACAAGAACTATATGAAAAAAATGTTCTCATGCTATATAGTGATAAAACTGAATTCCTCTTTATTGGCACCAAGTCAACTCTCAAAACTCCCTCTCTGGATGTAATCCTTGACTGCAATCTTTCAGTCAGCACCCACATCCACACAGTTCTTAAAACATCATTCTTCAACTTGCATAACACTGCCAAAATCAGATCATCCCTCTCTCAATCTGCTGCTGATACTCTTATCTATGATTTCATTTCTAGTCATCTCGATTACTGTAATTCTCTCCTTGCTGGTATCTGCTCCTCCTCCATTCACTGTTCTCCAACATCTCCACTGGCTTCCGGTCAAATATCGTGTTCAATTCAATACTCTTCTACTAGGGTGACCAGACGTCCTCTTTTACACGGACATGTCCTCTTTTTTAGACCTAAAAAAATGTCTGGTCGGAATTTCACAAACGTCCGGGATTTTGTTTTTCTAGAGCTTACATAGAATTTCGAGAAGCGTTTTGTTCACAAACTAGTCCCGCCCTCCCTTACTCCGTTTGGTTTGTTTGAGTGAGAAGGGGGAGTGGTGAAGTAGCCTAAAATCTTCTGATTGGACGGTCTGACTGTAGAGCTACCGTTATTGGTCGATAACCTTCTCTGTAAACATTTAATTGGTCAGTCTGCACGTCAGTAATCCTTGTTTACGTCAGGTAAAGCTCATGTACCTACCCTCATCTCGAGCAGCTATGCCGAAACGTAAATGTAAGTTCTCGGTTGAATTAAAAAAGAAATTCCCATGTTTTCCCATGTGTAGCAAATAAAGGTGTAAAGGACCTAAAAGCACACATAGGTTCAGCTAAGCATACAGCGAGGGGCGTGACCTCATCAGCCCCCCCCAAACCCCCCCCAAACGTGTCCTCTTTTTCACCATCTCAGATCTGGTCACCCTGCTTCTACTTACCTATAAAGCTCTTAACCTCACACCTTCATAACTGTCTGATATTCTTCCCCTTTAAACCCTCAGGTCTTGTAGTGAGGGGCTACTCACCATTCCAACCTGCAAGGCTTTGGTGCCCAAGCTTCTTCTAGATTTGCACCTATACTCTGAAATTCTCTTCCTCCACGGGTTAGACAATTTAATTCTCTCTCCAGGTTTAAATCTAATTTTAAGTTGTATCTTTTCACACTTGAATATAATGGCGCAGCAGGTAGTGTCACAGTTACACAGCTTCAGGGACCTGGAGGTTGCGGGTTCAAGTTCCACTGCGGGTGTCTGTCTCCGAGGAAGTTGGTGTGTTCTCCCTGTGTCCGTGTGGGTTTCCTCCGCATGCTCCGGTTTCCTCCCATGGTCCAAAAACACATGTTGGTAGGTGGATTGGTGACTCAAAAAGTGTCTGTAGGTGTGAATGTGTGTCACCCTGTGAAGAACTGGCGTCTCCTCCAGGGTGTGTCCCTGCATTGTGCCCAATGATTTCGGATAGGCTCTGTACCCATTACGACCATGAATTGGATAAGCAGTTACAGGCAATGAAAGAATGAATGAATGAAGTGAGTTTGAAAAACATTTTACTATTCAGTATAATATACAGACCCCATTTCCAGGAAAGATGAGACTAATTGGAAAATGCATGATCAATTAATGTGTGATTTGTTAAGTCTTTTAAACTCTTATTTAAATGACAAAAAGCACAGAAAATAGATTTCCAATGTATTCACTGAACAGTATTTGTAAATATATAGTTAATAAATAAAACATTTAGAATTTGACATCTAGAATACAAGAAATACAGAGACACATTTTCCGCTGTGTTACATCACGTTTTGTTTTATAAAAACAGTTTGATTACTGTTTAATCATTTGGGAACTGGAGATACAAGGTGTTAAAATTTAGCAGGTGGATTTTTCACCCACTCTGGCATGATAAAAGACTTCAGCTACTCAACTGTCTCACCATTGCCTGTTTCTCCTTTACATGATGGTCCTTAGGCGACAGATCTGGACTGCAGCAGGTCAATCAAGCACCTGCACTCAGAAAGAGGCCTTGCATTGTCCAACTGAACTAAACATAGACTGCCCAGTATAAGACGCTGTCTTGATGGCAGAATATATATCTCTACATTTTTAATGCTTGCCTCCACATCAATGGAAACATCTCATATGCAAGTCACCCATGCTGTGGTCACTGATGCACCCTCTCATGCCATTTGCACCTGTCACTAATAACACTCTGGGTGGTAACTTTGGTCATTAGCACAGAAGCCGTGTCCATGTATCATGAATACAAGTTGAAACACAGACTCATCTGACCACAGCATATATATTTCCTGCCTTTTAGACCATCTGAAATGAGCTTGGGCCCAGAGAACTCATTAGGGTTTTCACACAGCATTGACGTATGGCTTTCTCCTTGTGTAATAGAGTTCCAGGTTGCATATATTGATGCAGTAGTAGACTGTGTGTGACAAGTGACCTCAGTTTTTGAAGTACTTCCAACACCATGTTGCATAGCAGTTTCTTATAAAGTGCAATCTGGAGGCTCAAAGGGCACACTCATTCAAAACTCCAGCTTTGAAGCAACTTGATCTCCAGCTTTACCCTACATTGATTGGTATTTCTCCAGATTTACAGAATCTTTTCACATTATTTTATATTGTGGATGATTAAAGACCTAAATTCTTTGCAATCTTGCATTAAACCATTTGACAAATCTCTAATGAGGGGTCGCAGTGTGTCCGGAGCCTACCTGGAATCCTTGGGTGCAAGGCGGGAACACACCCTGCAGGGAGCGCCAATCCTTCACAGGGTGACACACACACCCCTACGGACACTTTTGAGTCACCAATCCACCTACCAACGTGTGTTTTTGGACTGTGGGAGGAAACCGGAGCACCCCGAGGAAACACACGCAGACATAGGGAGAACAAACCAAGCTCCTCACAGACAGTCACCTGGAGCGGGACTCGAACCCACAACCTCAAGGTCCCTGGAGCTGTGTGACTGCGACACTACCTGCTGAGCCACTGTGCCGTCCTCTAATGAATTTTGGAACACAAAATGATGAGCAATTACTCATAATTCTTGCAATAACTAAGCTTATGTTAAATGTTCCTTTTATTTTAAACTACTTATCTTCAAAAAAAAGTGTGACGTTATATAAATAGTCCACTTTTATTTTGTCTGCAGTCTCCTATGGAATATCATGTAGAACAGAATCAGACATGGGTGATCACAGACTGTGGAGCAGCTGAAGTCTTAGATCAAGCAAGAATTCTATATGCAAATTATTAACACTTGGTATGCTCAATTTTCATATGATTAAACAACGGAATTTTTTATTAATACAATATGACATTGTAATTAAATACAAGGTGATGTAACACAATAAAAATCATGCATCTGTCCCCATTTTTAGGAGTGTGTTTCAGGCATCATATTTTAAATTTGTTTTCTAAATTGTTCTAACTTTATTGCAAAAATGGTTTGTAAAAGTCCTCCTAAAAACAGCTGTGAAAGCCACCCACTACCATTGCACAATCAATGTGGGTACAGGGAGGTCATGTGCTACAATCATATTAGTAGTAGTAGTGTAGAAAACTGCCATCAAGTAATGTGCAGCATTCTGAAAATCTTTCCATATAATAACTTTCTGCGAATAAAATTGGTAGTAGCATAAAATCAGAATTTATACCAATAATTCTCTAAACAGGTCTGACTAATTCCTCACAAAATCCCTCAATTTGACCTCGAAATCTAATATACAGAAGTTATGAAAATAAAATCCTTTACATTGTGAAATCTCCCATAAATGTGTACTCAATTAAACCATTATTTTGCATTGATAGCACATTGAGTTTTGTGCCTTTTTACCTTGGACACCTTGAACACCTTACCATGTTCAAGGTGAAATACATTTTTTGCTGTGTTTTCTATATGAATCTTCCTAAGATATACACGTACATTTCAAAAGGTTGCTTAAATGCTGTTAGAAATGTAAATCTTTGTTTGGGTACATGTTATCATGAATGTAATTTCTCTAAAATTATCACCCACATTCCCAGATGCACACAAATTTGTAATAGAGATGTTGGAATACACAGTATCATATGAAATATTCTTTAATATAAGAAATCAGTGTAGCTCTGTAATTCAGGAGCAGTGGGAAATCCAACATTAATGTTTTAATGTTGTCCCAAATTTTAGATTCATTATAGTAATGTGTAATATAGCCACAATTCAAATCAGACTGATAGTTAGCTAGATAATTAGTCTGTGCTTATGTGTGATGCAGAAATATGAGGACAATTTATTAAGTATGCAAGAGAGTATATTATTAGACATGTCCATATCATCAGTGTAAATCAGATGCAAATATCATCACACATTGCACAAAATCATAACATCCATTTAAATGTAAGCTTGGAACAGCAGGACATCAAGACAAAGAAAAAAAATAATAAAACCTCACCTGAGATTTTAGTGGAACAGCTGGAGAGAGAATTCTTTCTCACTTCTATAGCTAAAATCACTGCAGTTCTGTTGTCACTCCAGTTATGCTCTTACTACCCTTCTTAAAACCAGTTCATAGGTATTTTATAAGCCACTCAAATATCACAAGCCCTACATCAGTTTGTGGTGACTCCGGCCCTGCATCTTCATTATGAGTGCACAGTTCTATTCACAGCTCCTACAATGTATCATTGAAACAGACGGGGAACAAGGGCATGGTTTCACAGATCGCTCAATGCCCCTATTGATGGCAGTGTTTGTGTTTGAAATGTCTGTACCAGGAATCAGAGGGCTGCAGCTAATCTCCATGATGTCAGCCCGATTAGATTCCAAGCTCCAGAGCTGAATGTGGTTGGTGGACTGGCAGAGGAGCGGCCAGACTGCTATTTGTGTTGTTGGGTGGGGGGTCCTGCTTCTGCAACGTTAGTGATGTGTCAGCAATTCGGAAGGGCAAACACTGGCACAGTTAAGAGCGTAGTTACGACATACCAGTGTGGATGCTGCAACACTGAACATTTCAGGCTGCATGTGGGAAGTGGAAAATAATGAGCAATGACCACGTACTTTAAACAATGGGGAGCAGTCATTGGAGCACATTTGTATTGGCAAGAATAAAACATACATATTGCAAATAATAAACCAAATATGTTGTATACCACACAATGTGCAATAGGTTATTTTGTAGATTAACAAAATATTATAAGGCACTTTGTACAAATTGTAATTTGTAAAGTTAATTAACCCTAAATAATATTTACAATTAATGAGTCTGACAGTGTCCAGATAAAGACAAATGCATGAGAGATGCTGCAAAGTACCTGTTTAAAACACTTGGTAAGCCAAGAATAATACCACAAAATGAACATATTGCGGTCCCAGCCCAAACTTTAACTTCCTTCAGAGTAGCCTAAAGTTAATGTGTTCATTTTTAATACTTCTTGTCACAATACTCACCCCATTCAGTGTCGTAGCATTTCACTTCTTCTCCTGCGCCGTTTCTGTATTCGACAGGTAACACACGAAAGGATGTTTCAGCAGCTTCCAGGTCCATAGTCAAGCTTAAAATTAAATTGAAAAACTATCTCTATCAAAGTTACATACATTATTTTGGACCAAAGATTTAAAAATTCTGTGAAAAACACATTCAGTATTACTAATTCCTGCTAGCTCCTCTGAAAGTAAAGTAATTCACTAGATTAATGTTAACAAGGAGTTCCCATATTTGTGTGTTTGATTTAAAGCATATATATATATATATATATATATATATATATATATATATATATATATATATATATATATATATATTTTTTTTTTTTTTTTTTTTTTTTTTTTTTTTTTTTCACATTTAACCATACGTATGGAATTTCACTGTGATGTGCCTCCCCCTGTAAAACCTGTGGCTTTGTTGCAGGAAACATCTTGTGTGTTTTAACTGAAAACATACAGAATCTCACTTTCACTCTATAACAAAAAACAAACAAACAAACAAACAAAAACGGAATTAAACTTCATGACACACTATTTGACTATTTAGGAATCTAGATATTGGTTCCTGCCAATTTACGAACATGGTAAAAGGGTGGGTATGCAAACCAGTTTAAACTGTATAACTCAACAGCACACCTGTAGGGAATGTTGAGCTGATAAACAGGACAATGTAGTAGTGTAGAGTATTTGTGTACTATTTTTTTCAAGGAACTGGTATCGTGACAATGAAAGCAATAATATTAACAAACTTTATTCGTATAGTGCCTTTCATAATACATCCCAAAGACTTCAGTGAGAGCAAAAAAAAAAAAAAAAAAGAAATGAGAGTACAATCGAAATAGTATACGATTTAAGAACCTAAATCGAACGTTAAATTAAAACCCACGACAAACAGATTAATCAGTGAAAATGAATGTTAAGGTGGCAAGAGTAATAAGTATAATAAATATCATAAACAATAAAACAGCTACAATAGTACTGTGATGAAAGATTTTGAGCAGGTCATGTGACGTCTTTGGTCCGTATGCGCATGCGCAAGGACAACTCTCTCAGAAAGAGATTCAGACATGGAGGAGATTTATCAGCCACGTATTCGAGAACTGTACTTGACTGTAAAAGTGCATTGTGCTGCTGTTGTATTCAGAAATGGGCGTAGTGTGTAATAGAAGCGCGTATTTGTTGAGTGTTTGCTCTGATTATTGTAGTATATACCTTTAAAGTTATCATCGTTAGATCCTCGTCTGTGTGAATGCCTCTATCAGATGAGGAGTTCCTTTACAGGAGCGAAGTTCACGTGTTTGTATGAAGCTGTATTGTATGGGGTTGTTTACTTGGCGTTTTGTAAGTTAATGTTTCTTTATTGGCAGTTTTGTTCACCGACAGACTGTTAGCTGCTGCCGTTGCTAGTTAGTTAGCTAGCCTCCTCTCTTGTCACCTGGCTGCATCCTAACAGTCCAGCCTCAGCCATGTAGCTCCTCATTGTCACATCTCTCAGCTGTAGAGGTAGGTTCACAGTCAAGTGAGGGTGTGCCTCCTATTGCTGAGGCTACATTCATGAGGTTTTATTCATATCTGTATATAACCAACGTTAAAAGCAGTGAATGGGTGCCCAGGTACTCTTCCTGATTTTCCACTATACTTTCTCTCCAGCAGAGGAAAAGGGCTAAATGGCAAAGCAGAATGACCAGAAACCCTAAGCACCATGGCACAGTCTGAACCTTACTGGGACCACCATGTCCCCCTGCTAAAGCTCGGAGCATTTCACTCACGCTTGCTGGTGGCCTTGGTTGCTCTGCTCTGTTTCATAAACAGCTATGATGGGGACTTTGTCTTTGATGATTCAGAGGCTATTATCAATAACAAGGTATTATATACCTATTGTATACATACTGGATGAATGTCAAAGTACTGTGTTTTTCCACTGTTTTATTCAGTCTGACTATGTACAAACATACTGAAGTTACTAGGTCAATATTCATAAACTACTATATAATGTTGGCGATACTTATATAATGACATCAATAAGAAAATATTTTATGAGTAGCCCTATGTTCCACCAGACTAAGTCAAGGATTATTGTATAAATAGTGATGAATTTTTTGTGGAATATGTATGTTATTACCATATTTTTGACACTTGTTTTAATAATTTAATCTAGAGCTCTAGAACTTATTTCAGTAAGAAGCACTAGACAAATGCAGTTCTACTCTTATTGTTGTTTACATTATGACATTTATTGCATTATTTAATTTAGGGCTGTGCTGGTAAGGGAATAATGGGCCAATACTGATATATTATTTATATACATATCAGCTGAGGATTATACAAAACGCTTTTAAGTTAGAACTATGTTTATTGAATTAACATTACAGAGAAATATAAAGTCTGATCAAAACATTATTCACATTACAGTACATTGTTTTAAGGAATGATCTTCTGATACGAATATGAAATTGATATCGTAGAGCATCCCTAATTATTTTATTTACTCAAACTCTGATTTGGCTAATTCCAGGATCTAAACCCTGACACCCCTCTGAGTAACATCTGGAAAAATGACTTCTGGGGAAGCAACTTGAGCAGCAACTCCAGCCACAAATCCTACAGGCCGTTGACTGTTCTCACCTTTAGGTAATCATCTCTGCCTTACTTGTCTGTTAGAGAATTCAATGGGGTTGTCACATGGCATTGTTATTGAGTGACCTAATGATTAACATAACATTACCGTCCAACCTGCATATATCAAATATTTTAAAATGACCTTGCATATATTAAGAGCGTATGGTTGGAAATGCAATTTTATTCTCAGTAGGACATCAGAAGCAGTGGCTCCAAGTACTTACTTTGTGGAAGGCACTATAATTGACATTAAATTGGAATGCTGCTTATATTGCCTTTCGTAGACTGCTAATTTCTGTATTGTCTTTGGCATTTGAACTCATCCATGACAATTTTTTATATAAGGGTTATTTAGTCTAGGTCATGTCTCACACTGTTAATGGGAATGGCATTGTTTTGCATGTGTAATGGCTAAGGGGAAATTTGTCTGCCCCCTCATCCCAGGGGTCTATATAGACAAAATTATCAAATGTTGTGCACAAATATTACAGCCTCTTAGGTGCATGTGCTCTCACCAAAAATGTATACCTCTGAGATGATGTTAGGAGTTCTACCACAGCATGTGAGTGAAGGCTAACTGTGGGGACATGTTGGTGACATAAAAGATATAGTATATGTATTGGGGGTTGTGACATAAGTCCTAATCAGATTGGATTAGTTTTACCTGTCGACATGGGGTAAATTGACTATTACCTGGTTTTCTTAGTTTTAATCCTGCCAAATAGACCATTTTGGACAATTTTTCAAAAGTTTGTATTCCAGTTTCAGGAAAGATTTGGGAGCGTTTTACCTACTGTAAAACAAACAGTAAAATGTTAGCCCATCTGAATTGACATGGTGCATATTCCATATCCCTGGGTAACAGAGTTATTTGTCACATTTTATCTTGAGAATGGAGGTGCTGGAGTATGTGTTTATTTGTTCAGACGCTGAGTGCTAATTATCTGAACAATAGGGCTGGTTCCAAGTATTTGAGTATTCAGAAATGTGTTTGTTGTGTAGGTATTCAGTTTCTAATTTTGAGATTTGGATAGTCAATTTTTTTTTTTTTTTTTTTTTTTTTTTTTTTTTTTGGATAAATGTGTCTATCGATAATGGCAACGCTCCACTCAATCCATATTCAGGCTCTCCAACAGTAAAAACAGTGCTCTCCCCACTCCACCCATTTTAAGGCTCATCTTCATAAAAGTCTTTGTGCAAATGAAGCCTAAAACACAGTCATATAAATCATCCTAACATGCTAAAACTAAACACTACAAAGCGAGGAAATGGCAGTCATCGGCTTTGTGCCTGAAATTAGAGCACATACGCTCAAACTGATTAAGTTGTGTATACTCTGGGCTCTTAGTCGGCAAGCTAGTTAGCAGGTTAGTGAGCATAGCTAGCAAGTGAAGCCATGCTGTGCTGACAGTGCAGCCTGGAGGGAGGGATATTAAAGCAAGGTCGGAAGCAGATTTTGTTAATGATAACAATATACACCACCCCACTCCCCGAACATTCACAGAATATCCCGGCCAAAGCTCTGAAGCCTTAAAAATGGTATTGGGACAGCGCTCTTAGATAATGTCCTCTGTTTTGGAAAATGACATAAAATTGACATATTTTACAGTTCTTGCCACATTTCACCCTGTCTACTAAAGGACACAAGACATTTCCTCGGAGCATGAACATGCAAAACATTGGTTTAAATTAACAAGGAGAAAAGATATGATAGCTTGAAGAGGTAATTCATTATGTTATGGGTTTTATGATTATTAATGCTAATATACAATATATTAAAATTATTTAATATGGAACAGACATAAATACTGCATAAATGTCACTTAATTTATTTTTAGTTGGTTAAAACATTAGGCTAATTAGCAACAGGTCAGTGACATGGTTGAGTTTAATAAGTGTCTCTCAGAGGCGCTGAGACTTTCAGAAATAAAGACGGTGAGGGATTTATAATTCTGTAAAAGTCTGCCTAGGCAAATAATGTAATAATTCAACTTAGGCCTGGCACACCTACAGGAATTAAAACATTCTAACGGATGTTGAAAACGCAAGACACACCACACATAAAGACGTTTTTCACAGATATATATATATATTTTTTGTTGTTTTCATTGTTAGCCCTCAAAGATCACACAACCTGACAGACAGCTCAACTCCTCAAAACCTCACAGGAGTTTTTCTCACACATGGGCAGTGTCTGAAACAGAAAACAGCAGATACCTTGCTCTCTTACTGCCTCACAAGTCAGCATTTTGAAATTAAAATATTTGTAACTTTAGAGTCATTTCAAAAACAAGCTTTAAAGGCAGCAATATTTCAGCACCTTGTCAGGGCACCTGTACACTAACGTCCCTTGCCATAATAATTACAACTTTGAAGATATTGGAGCAAACACAAGCAGCATTTTAAACAAGTATTAAATACAGATACAACTTAATGTCTTTCTCTCTCAGAACACTGCCACAGTTAACAGCAATCTGGTCACTTCAGACATAGCCTAGATGTAAACAAACATAGAGGATGGCTATGAAATAAAAATGTCACCCTTTGAAAAACAATTGGTGTACTGTGGGGAGAAAAACACTGACATATACAATAATGTAGATGTTGAGCAGCTGAAATAGTATAACAAAGAATGGGAAAACATTTCATGTTCAGAAATATAGCAGGTGGTCTCCTAATTTCCCAAACATTTATGGAGTGTTTTTAAAAGGAGAGGTGATGCAACACAGTGGCGAAATATGAGCCCCTGTCCCATATTTTTTTTGCTGGCATCAAATTCAAACATTTAAAAAAAAAATAATAAAATAAAATAATTGCAAATTCTCAACAATACAAGTTTCAACATTTAAAATGTTGTCTTTGTACTAATTCCAGTCAAATATAAGATTAAAATGAAATGTACAGTATTTTTTATTTATTTATTTTTGACATTTGGCACAACGTCCCAACGTTTTTGGAAATGGGTTTTGTGCTTCCCAACATTTAATTCTAAATGTGGTTAAAATTAAATACGTGAACCGTGCTTTTTGTTGATCGGACTGTTTTCAAAAATGAATGAAAATATATACACAGTCAGTACACACAGTAAACGAGAATGTCACAGAAACAGAGTCTTAAAGTGAGAGTAGTGTGGATCTGCAAGGCTGCGGGTGGCGGTTAAAGTAACATAACAACTAACGCTGTAAATATATTAACTCAACATGAAACACATTGTAGTTTATAATGCTAGCACAGTATTTATCATGCACCAAAATGGATGAAATCTTATTCTGGCTGTGCTGGGGAACCGTCGCAGCTTTTTAGTATTTTATGTCCAAGCACATCATAGGTGGTGCGAGAGTAACCCCATTGTGATTAAAATTTGCAGTGCCCGCTTTGTGAGCTATTCCGGTGCACTTAAAATTAGCCCTGCCCATTCCGCTATTAGAGAATCCTTTCCCTGGAGTCTCACTCAGTACAGGAAGCTGAAACGCCAACTTTTCCTTTAATTGGAATCCAAACTTTAGTGTTGCTAATGTTACTGTACAGAGTGAAAATATTAATAACTGGCTGCAAAACACACTCAAACATAACGTTCCTGATATACTAAGTTTATACTTTATTGTAACTCTACAATGTTTTGTGTTAGCTTCTGTAAAATCAAATGACACACAAATCCCATTGCACATTATTTCCGTAATGTGACTTATTTTTGAGTAAGAGAGGACTAATTGGCTGGTTGTAATATGGGCAAGACATGATTTTCCTGGTCTTACTCTTTTGAATTCTTAGTTTAAATGAATTAAGCATGTGACACAAATGAATCACTTTAGTTTTGTTTGGCATATTTATTTATTTATTTTTTATCTATCTATCTATCTATCTATCTATCTATCTATTTAACTAACTAACTAACTTACTGGTGTAACTTAGTTTGGGCATACATTTTCCTACTTTCCTTCAATACAGATTGCCAGCAGCATACACTGATATGACTGCTGTATCTGTAGAGTGAATCCCATTTTCATTTTCCATGAGGTGCTTTAATCAGTCCGTCATGAAATGCCTTTAGCGTAACCTTGTATTGACCATTATTCCACCCTCTTCCATCTTCAGCTATATGAGCCATGGTATTTAAGGGAAGTGGAACATGATTATTTGCAGCATATGTTAAAATGTGGAACATATGACATGATATTGTTGGGTGATGCAAGTTTTCCATGCCCACAGACTTCCATGTATGTTATTGCAGGTCATTGGGGGTCTTTATAAAATCTTTACAGTTTGCATAAAGTGTTTCAACGCAGTGGGGACCACATAGCATCTCATTTGACTCAGCAAGTTAGACAGAAATACTCCTTTTGGTCTAAACCAGGGCAGTGGAACTCATTAAATCGTGCCTCATTAAATAATGTGAATCAGCCTTTTCGCTCATGAAGATAATTAAGTTCAAATATTATGATTATATGATTACTGAAGCCAGCTTGAGCATAGTCCAATGAAAGCAAATGAATGAAGAGAATGTTAAATGCCATTATTGCCTGCACCCACACTCCTGCTCTCAAATAATTTTTAAAGGTAGCTTGAAAAATGATCTTTCCCCTGGAAAAGGTAGATCTCAAGCCCAATAATTTCTCTCATAAATGTATTTAAATTACACGTTTTTTTATACACATGTTTATTTATAACACAGAAAACTGAGAAAAAAAAGATATAATTTCACGCAATACTCCGAAGAGGGATCGGACAAATTTATTGGCACCTTTTCAAAATTGTAGGTAAATAAATTTGTTTCAAGCATGTGATGCTTGTTTAAACTCACCTGTGGCATATAACATGTGTGGGCAATATAAAAATCAAACCTGAATCCAATAAAGAGAAGAAGAGAAGTTGACTCAATCTTTGCATTGTATGTCTGTCTGCACCACAGTAAGCATGGAGAACAGAAAGAGGAAAAGAGAACTGTCTGAGGACTTGAAAACCAAAATTGTGGAAAGGTATCAACAATCTCAAGGTTACAAGTCCGTCTCCAGGGATCTTCATGTTCCTTTGTCCACGGTGCACAACATAATCAAGATGTTTACCACCCATGGCACTGTAGCTATCTCACTGGATATGGACAGAACAGAAAAATTAATGAAAGGTTGTAGCACATGATAGTTCTGATGGTGGATAAAGCCCCAGTCAAGTTACAAAGAAATTCAAGCTGTCCTACAGGCTCAGGGTGTATCAGTGTCAATGCGAACTATTTGTCGACATTTGAATGAACACTATGGCAGGAGACCCAGGAGAACCCCACTACTGACATAAAAAAAAAGCTAGACTGCAGTTTGCCAAAATGTATGTTAGTAAGCCAAAGTCCTTCTGAGAAAACGTCTTGTGGACGGATGAGACCAAGAGAGAACTTTTTGGTAAAGCGCATCATTCTACTGTTTGCCGAATACGGAATGAGGCCTACAAAGAAAAGAACCTACAGTTAAACATGGTGGAGGAGATGTTTTGGGGTTGTTTTTGCTTCCTCTGGCACTGGGTGCATAATGTGCAAGGCATCATGAAATCTGAAGATTACCAAAGGATTTTGGGTTGCAATGTAAGGCCCAGTGTCAGAAAGGTGGGTTTGCGTCCTAGGTCAAGGGTCTTCCAGCAGCACCGTGACCCCAAACATACTTTAAAAAGCTTCCAGAAATGGATGGAAACAAAGCCCTGGAGAGTTCTGAAGTGGCCAGCAATAAGTACGGATATAAATCCCACTGAACACCTGGGGAGAGATCTAAAAATCTTTAAATATGAGAGACCTGGAACAGTTTGCAAAAAAAGAGTAGTCTAGAATTCCAGTTTAAGGTGTAAGAAGCTTATTGATGGTTATAGGATGCAATTGATTTCAGTTTATTTTTTTTCCCAAAGGAAATTTTGGCTTTTTTCCTCTGTTTTTTGTGTTGTTCCAATACACACAATGTATATAAGCGTGTATAACAAAACATTTAACTGCAATACATTTCTGGGAGCAATACTTCCTGGAAAAATTTCATGGGGTGCCAAAATCTTCAGCTATGACTGTATATAAGTAGCTTGCCCATTTCTGTGGCAACATTTTATACTCTTCGGGAGATATTTTACCTTCGACGTTTTTGTGAAGATTTGATACCATTTTGCTTCAAGAACATTACAGATGGTTGTTATGCATGAACAGTGCTAAATATGCAAATCACTCTTTTTTTTTTCTTATGTAGAATGTGGAAATGTATCATAAAGTTTTGTGAACTCAAACTTTATATGAGCAGAGTTCAGCTGTGTGTTCATTACCATCATATACTGCTTTATTGACATGTGTTGTGTTGTCTGCAGGCTAAACTACCTCTTGGCTGGTGGATTGCACCCAGTAGGCTTCCATGTGCTCAACATTGGCCTCCACTGTGTTATCTCTGCGTTAATGATTGATGTTTTTGCAATATTAATTGATGGCTTGGCCTGCGACGGGAAGGCTAAGAGACTCACACACATTCCGAAGGCAGCCCTCCTGGCTGCGCTTTTCTTCGCTGCACACCCAGTTCATACAGAAAGCGTAAGTAGGAGAGAAGCCATGACTCAGCATGCCATCCCTTCCCAGTAAACAACAGCATACTACAATGCCCTATACTGCACGGCTGCTCAGATGCTGCATGAAACATACATTAAAAGGGACTGGGGAGTAGAAAGCCCTGCTCGGTAGGTGTGCATTGCAAAGGTGTATTCCGGAGCTAGTCGGCTGTGCTAATGGCTGCAGAATTGCTGATTTAACCTGCCGAGGATGTATCCGATAGTGATTGAACTGGAGCATGAGGCCCAAGCTTCTTCACTGCCTGGCTTCTTTAATCAGGCACAGAGAGGCTAGCGCAGGACCTAGGGGGTGAGCTTCAGAAAGACCACTGACTTAGGCCTACCGGATTTATCAAAGGATCTCCAGCCACTGCCCCAGGACTCCTGCCAGGGCCAACCATGGCTCTCTAATGAAGGCGGCCTCCTGCCTCTGTCATTAATTTGGCACCTCCAGAAATGCAGGCAATTTCACAGGCCAGAGCACGGCAGCAGATATTTTAACTACCCTTTTTTTTTCTCTGCTGTACAAACAAAAGCCAATTTTGCTGGCTGTAAAATGCTCAGCTGCTGCTGAAATGAATGCCCCTAGGAATTGTTTTGCAAGGCTTTTAATACCATTTAAGTGTCTGTTTGTCTTGGTGTAATGAGCCACAGAAAGTTTAAGTTTCTCAAAAGGGAATTCCACCAAAAAATCGACATCACTGTTGTATCTCCTAATGAACTCTATGCCTATGCAGTGTGTTTAAAATGTTATCATCAAATACACATTTTACTGTTACATCAGATAGACACTGCTGGATACAGGGGCTTATTTTATACATTTCCTGAAGTCATTTAATCTTTTCAACTAAACATATTTTGCGATACTTTTCTACAAGCCATTGCAAAAAAAAGTGACTAATTCTTCATATGGAAAAATAAAATACTACTATTTTCTCTTCCCAGATAATACACCCTTGGAATCTGTGAAACTCTTTATTGGGAAATCGTGAAACATTGCTTCATATATACTATAGTGCAAGTCAGAGACTATTCATTCATTCGTTCAGTGTCTGTATCCGCTTATCACGTTCAGGGTCATGGTGGGTCTGGAGCCTACCCAGAATCACTGGGTGCAAGGTGGGAACACACCCTGTATGGGGCGCCAGTCCTTAAAGTCAGAGAGCACCTTTTATTTATTTTCCTGTCAAAAGTAGCATATACATTATAACTTTTTCAGTAGATGTTCAGAGAAGAGTTTAGATCTGAAAATGTGTGTGCTTATGGAAGGTAAAATAAAAATAGAAATAAATGGTGCTCTGATGTGAAATAAAGTGAATTTTATTACATTTTAACCCTTGATACTTAATGAATAACCTGCACTAAGGGCATCCCAATATAGCAGCATTTACTTCACTAAAATGGAAGTGTTCTTACAAATTAAGAATTCGAATGAAACTAAGTCATGTATAAAACAAGAAAAGACTGAACATTGCTCCGCGCCCCAGTTCTCACAGATCAGTTTTACTTGTTGCGCATTAGGCTTTCACTGCAAATTTTTGTCAGCCATCAGCCCAAGGGGCAAATAAACGTCTTCATAACACCTCAAGGTAAAGTTACGAGCTGCCATTGTGAGTCAGATAAAAATAAATGTGGAAGCTGCTGTAACTTAAGAATTTTTACAAGCGTTTGTACTGGATTTGAGTGAGCCCTGCATTTCCTGGTGATTGACAGGCACTCAGCAGACAATCAGCACTCTGCAGGGTTTACACATCACTATTTATTACCTACTCGGCATGGTTGGAACGGTTCCATGCAGTGGAAAAGCCCCAGTATATGACATGATATTACAATGACATGAATTTCTTATGCAATTTGTGATGTTTTATATATTGCAAATTGTCAAGCAGGAAAATTCCAGAATGTTTACCTTGCAGTGAGTAGAGATCCAAATGTTACAGAAATGTACATTTCCCAAAATTTCAAAACCGCTGCTCGTCCCAGTTTAAAGTGCCCTTAACACTTTTAGAATAGAAGGGGTGGAGGAGAAGCCTATTTTATAATTTAGAAATATTAGTAAAATCTTACATTTTGTAACAGAAAAGCTGCTGCAAATGATTTGTTTGATGATTCCACAAGGAAGTGTAACAGCCCTTGCTTTGAATTACATCATATTTTTCACCCGCAGGACACCACTGATATACCACTTCACATACTTGAATCTTTTCCCACTTAATAGATATTCACTTTCAGTACAACATGCTCTTTAGCAAAGAAGGTTTTATACCTCCGTTTTATGTACACATTTTTTTTAGATAATAGTAATAAGTGACAACAGACTATGATTTGTATATTTATTCAATAGTTCATACTGGACTGCTGCAAAGCAACACAAACATTCTCCTGCACACTAGCTTGATACTTTGTGTATGTTTGTGTTTGCACAAATAATTTTCATCATGTACATTTAGCTTTATAAAAATTTAGATGCAATATATATTACTTGATCGGATCTGATATACATGTTACTTTCCTGCCTTCCATTCATGTCAGCAATTACATTGGGATGAGCAGTGACTTGGGAGAAAAAAAAACACATTGAAAAGCATGAACTAAGATGAGGACATGCTCTATTTCTGTCCCATAGATGGATAATATTTACTTAATTTTGCTGTTTTGGCTTAATTAAGGTGCAAAGTAGAGAGATGGCAAACTGCATTACTGCAAACTGCTAGAAAAACTAAGCAGCTCGAGTTACAATTTCGTTTCTGTGGAAATTTAAACAGGGAATAAAACCTTACAGACAAGTTAGATTTAAGCCACATACAAACAAGAGTCATTCTTTTCCTTCATACACACCTTAAAAGATGAGGAGTTCCTGAAAGTAAACAAACTAGAGGGAACAGCATTTCTCTGCAATTGTAGATGTCCACTTTAATGTAGACCTTAACGTGTCATTTTGTCCTTGTCTGGTTGTGCTAGGTGGCTGGAATCGTGGGTAGGGCAGATCTCTTGTGTGCCCTCTTTTTCCAGCTGTCTTTTCTCTCATACTGTAGAGCATTTCAAGGTGAGTGAAGTGATGGAAATACATTTGTTTTATTTTATCCCATTAAAATCAGCACATGTGCACAGTTTCACTTTGTACTGCAATCAAAAAAAATTAATGTGGCACATTTTTTGTTTTGTTTTATCATTTTCTTTCTCAAGGTGCTGATAGGACTGACAAATTCTCAGCCCCATGGATTGTTGTCAGCCTTCTGCTGTGTGCTGTAGCCATGTTGTGTAAGGAGCAAGGCATCACAGTTTTGGTAATGTATAGACATATTTAATTGAGTGATATGTATTTATAGTGTAACAATTACCCTAAACGAATTTGTTTGAATGTTTGCTACAAAAAATATGAGGGGGATACCACATGGGACTGCATAAATGCTACAGTGTTAAATGAAGACAAGGTAGCTGAAATGAGACCTTTTATCTAGTATAATGTTTACTAATTATCTTACTCATAATATTACAACATTAATAACAAGCAAAAAAAATGTATACATTCATATAACATAAACATACAAAAAAATATATATACAAAACCAACTAACCAATTAAACAAACCAAAAGAAAAAACCCACAAACAAATAACTCCTCAAAACACAGTCCTTTTATCCTATAGGAGCATGGGCTTAGGTTTGGGTAGATCCTTAATGGAAAAGGAGATAATTAGTCCCACCAGTTGAAATGCAGTCCAGAAAGGATGAGCAGCAGGTGGAAGATAAAGACTTGAAGGAACTTGAGTACGGCAAAACCTCCAAGCAGTTTCTCAAATCCCAGCCATCCGCACATTAAGAACCTCCTTTCACAATGAGCCTGAAACTTAAAGTCTTAAAGGTCTTCCAAGCAGAGAGTACATGTGCCTGTAGGTCAACTCTCTCCTACTCTTACTTGGCTTCCCCTATTTATACCCCTAGACATGTTAACCTCCCTCCTGCCCCCTAGAGGATAGGAGGAGGTATACCATAGTTAGTGACCAGGTTGGTTACATACCCCTCCCCCCAAGAGTCGACCCGGCCTGACCAAAGTACCGCTTGAGGTGTTCTATATGGACGGTGTCGACCTGTTTGGGATTATTAAGGTAAGTTACATGGTAGTTTACTGGATTGAGTTGTTTTACGATTTTGGCTGGACCTTTCCATTTTTCTGCTAGTTTGGCTGAAAACCCAGAACTGGCTCGAGATAAAGGATGGGACCTCACCCAGACCAGATCATCCTCACTGAACTCCTCTTTCTTACGGCGACGGTTGTAATATTTGGCCTGTTTATTCTGAGCTCGTACTTGCTGAAACAGTTTTTGTTGCCTTTGGATGACTTTGTAGGCGGCCTGTTCAGAGTCAGGTGGCTGGCTTAAAAGTCTTTCCAATGGTCCCTTGAGCTTCCTCCCTAATGCCACCTCAGCTGGAGTGAACCCAGTGCTCTCCTGCCATGCAGTATTAATAGCAAACCGAAACTCAGGGAGCCACTGGTCCCATCGTCGGTGCTTATCCCGTACAAAGGATGCGAGCATGGTTTTGAGGGTCCGATTGACTCGCTCAGTCAGGTTGGTTTGGGGGTGATTGGCTGTGGTGAGTTTCTGCACTACGCCCCATTGCTGACAGGTGGTATGGAGCAGGTGGGAGGTGAATTGAGCTCCTCGATCGGACACCAGATAGGCAGGTGTACCCCACCGGGTGAAGATCTCATAGGGTTACAGTTCCTCAGAATAGCCTGGAGTAGATCCCTCTCAGTCATGTCCTCCCTCCATTTTAAGCATAGAGCTCGGTACTGGAAAGCAAAGTCTCTGATACTCTCATGGGGTCCTTGTCTCCGGTCCCTCAACCGACGCTCCGCCTCTGCTTGATAGTCCTCGGACAAGAATGAGCGAAGAAAGATCGTTTTGAATTGGGTCCAGGTTTTGACCGCCTTCTTTTCTGCCTTCCACCAGTCTTTAGCTGTACCTGATAGAACAGAAGTGAGGGCTGCTAGTATCTCTAGGTCATTCAGGGGTCGGACATGCGAGGAACTCCTCACACTTCTCAATAAAAGCTAAGGGGTCTTGGTCTTCGAGACCTCCATATCTTGGGAATTCCAGTTTGATGGGGGGGCTCAATGGTGTAGCAGTCAAACTGTCACCAGTGGAGCTTGGTTGGGCCTGTTGATCTCTTATAGTACGTACCCTGTTGTGAGTTGACAGGAAGGGAGTGGAGGTTACAGGCAGTAGGGTTTGAAACCTCTTCTCCAGTTGTTTGTCTCTTCTGTTAAAACAGTCCAGCACTGTTTTTCCCAGTTCCATTACCTCAAGGTCTATCACTTCCTTGAGTTTCTCATTTTGTCTCTGCAGTAGGTATGTGAGTCGTTCTTCAATTATTCTGTCGTTTTGTTCCAGCTCCTCTTTTACAGTCCTCAGTGCCTCTTTAAGTGTCCTGGCATCACCTAAGCAACTGTGTTGCTCTTGCAGCTTAGTTTCTAGGGAGCAAATCCTCTCCTCCATGATCCGAAGTTGGTCTGCTAGGCTGTCCTCTGGCGGTGGAGGGGGAAGTGGCCAGTCAGGTGCTTCTTCTTGGCCAACCGAACTCCTATCATCTTCCTCTTCCTCAGATGCAATGTACAGGTGACTCAAGGTATCAATGATCTCACTGACTGCATCCCGACGTGGGACAAATTGTCCAGCTGTGAAATCTAGTGGGGGTGAGGCTCCAACCTCCATCTCTAACCATTGGACAGTTGTAACACAAGACACAGTTATGAACACAAATAGCAATAACAGCTAGAATCCCGAAGGTCCCTGTTCGGGTGCCACTATGTAACAATTACCCTAAACAATATTGTTTGAATGTTTGCTACAAAAAATATGAGGGGGATACCACATGGGACTGCATAAATGCTACAGTGTTAAATGAAGACAAGGTAGCTGAAATGAGACCTTTTATCTAGTATAATGTTTACTAATTATCTTACTCATAATATTACAACATTAATAACAAGCAAAAAATGTATATATTCATATAATATAAACATACAAAAATATATATATACACAAAACCAACTAACCAATTAAACAAACCAAAAGAAAAAACCCACAAACAAATAACTCCTCAAAACACAGTCCTTTTATCCTATAGGAGCATGGGCTTAGGTTTGGGTAGATCCTTAATGGAAAAGGAGATAATTAGTCCCACCAGTTGAAATGCAGTCCAGAAAGGATGAGCAGCAGGTGGAAGATAAAGACTTGAAGAAACTTGAGTACGGCAAAACCTCCAAGCAGTTTCTCAAATCCCAGCCATCCGCAAATTAAGAACCTCCTTTCACAATGAGCCTGAAACTTAAAGTCTTAAAGGTCTTCCAAGCAGAGAGTACTGTGCCTGTAGGTCAACTCTCTCCTACTCTTACTTGGCTTCCCCTATTTATACCCCTAGACATGTTAACCTCCCTCCTGCCCCCTAGAGTTTAGGAGGAGGTATACCATAGTTAGTGACCAGGTTGGTTACAATAGTCTATGAAAATATTGTATATAGGCTTTATACATACATGAAATATCAATGGTAACCTATGGGTTAAAGCACCTTTATTGAAGACTTAGAAATTGTTTTGAATGAATGTACTGAACAATACTGGGGGGAAAAAGGAAACAAGAACAACACTCAACAGAAAATCTATGCCTCTGTTGTGCTTGTGCACATACACATGAGACATGAATAATAACTATTTAAAAATATGCTGAAATAAATGACATCATGGATATAGATAAAGACGTTCCAGGAAGAATATGTTGTCTCACCTGCAGCATATGTTTCTCCAAAATCCCAAAATAAGCATCTGCATATGTTTTTGTGCACTTTGGTTGGTAACAATCTGGATGGTCTTTTTCATCTTTGACACACAGTATCTGACATCTTTTTTTCCAAAAATAAGCTGTAACGTGGACTGACGACAGAGCACATTTCCACTGTCTTACAATCCAATTCAGATGACTTTGGACCTAGAGAATTTTGTGGGGTTTCTGCACAAAATTAATATATGCGTTTCTCTTTGCATAATACACTTTCGGGCTGTATTTCTTCATGCAGTGGCAGGCTGTGTTATGTGACAAACATTTTTCCTGATACTCCTGAAACTATGTGACTATATCCATCACAGTGGCATGACAGTTTCTCAAACCATACTGCCTGAGGGCTGGACAGTCATGCACATTCAGCAGGAGTTTCTGTCCTTGGCATTTATGCACAGGGATTTCCCCTGAATTTTTTCATGATATTATGTGATGAGAATCTAAGCAGGTTGCAATATTGTGGGTCTTTTTGACTGACTGACCGTCCTTTCATAAAGTTTCGTACAAAGGGATGAACCAAGATCCATTTTTGTTTGAAAAGACTAAACATTTGGTCAGTGTTCCTTCTTTACTCCGTATCTGAATGTATTGCATGTGGTTTATTTATTAATTTATTTACATACAATTAGGTTTGTGAGGTAATTTACTGACTATTTTATTTTGTATGTCTATCAGTTAAATAAAAGTTCTAGCAATTTAGCAAATCACAATATTTAGTTTTTGTTACATCATTGAAAGTTTCCCAACTTTTCTGGAAATGGGAATTGGAAGTTTAAATCCCAGTTTTGGCAGGAACACCACTTTCATTACAGTCAGAGTTATCTGAAAAGACATTTTTTATTATTTATTAGTTATATTATTGTATTCTGTAATTGGCTTTAGGCTATGACTATTTATTACAACTGACATTTATTATTTTAAGCTGTGCAACTCATCTAACTCATTGCTCTTCAAGTGATGTCATAATCTATGGATTATAGCTAAAGAAAGAATAAAATTAGATATTAGTGTCAGTATTGGCTACAAGGAACTGTGAGACATCAGTATATGTACATCTGTACAATGCAATACTGTGTATTGTCCATTATATCTAGCTCTATTGATTGCATTACTCCATACTTTATAGTTCATCACATTTAAAAGAAGAAATAAATAACAGCTGGCAGATCCTTGACTTTGAGCCTCTTTTTTCCCAGGGAGTAAACGCTGCATTTGATATTGTCATGATCTGCAATTTGAATATCTATGAGTTGACTCACAAGCTGCTAGTCAGGAGGAATGCAGCAGGTGTAAGTGTTTCCTCTCTTCTCTCACTCTGCTTGCCATCAGCTATTGGGCTTGAACACTTATGTTGAACACTTATATGGTAATGTTGACTTTTTTATAGATGTGTTTAGATTTTTTTCTCCCTCAATGCTTTGGCAGGTTGGTGAATGGATCAGTAAAGGGCTACTCATCAGGATGGCTCTGCTGCTTCTTGGAGGTTCTTTGCTTTTGTACGCAAGGTGGAGGATCATGGGTACGGGTCCCCCAGCCTTCACTGAGGTGGACAATCCAGCCTCGTTTGCCAAAAATGTGTTTCTTAGGGTAAGCTGACAGCAGATTGCTCTCTTTTCATCATGGTCTGTGATGTTAATATATCCTTAATACTCACTGTATTTGAAACCTTTTGGATTGGTATCTGCCAGCACTTTAGAATATGGCTGATTATTATAGATTATTAATTTAATGTACAGACATGGACAAATCTCTTGGTACCCTTCCTACTAATGGAAATAATACTTTATACTTGATAAGGGATGAATTTAAAATCTGTTTTCTCATGAAAAGAGAAGTAATTTCTTACTCTAAAAAAATGCTCTACAGTGGCTGAAAATATTATTAGGAAATTTAATGTCCAGGGGACCTTAGGCAACCTTCCTGGACACAGCCGCAAAAGGAAAATTACCCCATGTTGAACAGAAAGATACAGCTAATGGTTGACAAAGAACCATGGAAAAACTTCCAAAGAGATACAATGTGAACTCCAAGGTCAAGGTACATTAGTGACTGATCAGACCATCTGTCGCTTTTTGAGCGACAGCGGGCTCCATGGAAGAAGACCCAGAAGGACGCCACTGTTAGGGAAAAAAAAAAAAAAAACAGATTGGAATTTGCTAAAATGCATATTAACAAGCCACAATGCTTATGGGAAAGTGTTATTTGCACAGATGAGACAAATCTGGAAGGATTTAGCCCCATCAGCTCACAAATGAAAAAAAAAAAAAAAGAAATTTTTAAGGAAAAGCACATCATACATGGGCCCAGTTGTGTTATGGGGCTGCTTTGCTGAATCTGGCATGGGGTGCCTTTTAATCTGTGCAGGACACAATGAAATTTTAACATAATCAAAGCATTCTGGAGATAAACCTACTGCCCAATGTCAGAACATCTAAGAAACATACCATCTACGACAAACCTAAGACAGCTAGAGCAGTTGTATTATTTTTATTGCTTGCTTCTAAAAGTTTGTCCATGCCATTTTCATATGGTTTATTATTTTAAAAAATATGTTGAATCCAAAACCAAAATCAATGTCTGATTTTTATTAACAATGGCCTTTTGAAACAAACAGTTGAAATTTTTTCCCCCTGAGAAAATGTTTATTTTTCATATATGTATTTATATGTTTTTTTTTTTTTTTTTTTTTTTTTGTTTGTTTCTTTTTCACAGAATATTACCTACATACTTTTTCATATATTTTTTTTCTGTACAAATTACAAAAGGAACAGAATCTACTTAATCATGACAAACATGCATTAAAACGAATAACCGGAAGCTACTAGAAGCGGACATTAACTTGCAAATTGTTGTCTTTGCTAATCAACTTACAGATGCAACCTTGTAGCATCATTTAAATATCGTTTAAGATGGTTTGGGCTGTACTGGGCACACTGTCAACCAATTTTATGGACATGGAATAAGTCCAAAGAAAAAAACGTATCTCTATTTTTGTTTTCCTCAATTTTTTTGTTTACTATATGATTTGAACACAGCAGCTGTCTTTTATATGAAAATGTTATTATGAAAGAGCAAATAGAAATGCTTCAAAATTATTTGGAAATTTGTTTTACATTGACTTCCATTGAAAGTTAAAAAGGATTATTTCCGTCACCTATAATGTTACTGTTTTGAAGATACATGTTTTTGTTGGATAGCAAAAATATGAAGATCCCATTTAGTCTTTGTTTAATCTTTGTCCGGGATAGAATTATTACTTGAATTTATTGAATGAATTACATTTTAATGTTAGTATTTGTAATGGTAGGATTGCTGCAACATTCTGTCTCAACCCTGTAGTCGGTCAGATATTCTGTGGCACAGACAGGTTTTTTTATTTTATTTTATTTTATTTATTTATTTTTTTTGCCCCTTCAGCTCCCTGAATCATTTCATGTTCTTCTCCTTTGCTGCTGCTTTGATGTTGAACACCTCCTGTTCTCTTTGATTGGCAGATTGTGAACTATAATTACTACTACTCCTTGAATGCATGGCTGCTGCTGTGTCCCTGGTGGCTGTGTTTTGATTGGTCAATGGGCTGTGTACCTCTTATTAAATCAGCCGGTGACTGGAGAATTGTCTGGCTGCTGCTGCTGTGGGCCTGCTTGATTGGCTTGATAAGGCAAGCTCTGTGTTCCCCAGACAGCGGTAAAAGAAGGTGAGAATCACGCAATCTCTAAATAGCATTTTACACTCTTTGGTAGGTGAAATTGCAGTGTACATAGAAGCTCAAAAATAGCCTTTTGTAATTGGAGGTTTGTTTTGAATTTTGGTCACTCTTATAAATTGTAACCCTTTTTTCCACATGGTTTTAGGAAAGGTTTTAAATATGTATTGTTATGTTGGCTAATATTCAATGTTTCTGTGTCAGTATCAGCATTCTGATCAGTTCTAAAGAATAAAAATGTACATTTGTAGCATATTAGGGCTGGATAATACAACCAAAATGTATATCACAATATATTGCATAATTTTGATCTATACGATAAAATTCCAATATTGTTATAAACAGTATATAATCCACTGAAAAACTTACAGACAAGAAACATGACATCACCATCATACATAAACCTATTGGCTTTGTCAATATTAATATTTGCGTGCACTGTAATGAACATCAGTTAGTAAGAGATGCTTTAAATAATGTATATTAATATATTGAAAATCTGTTTAAAAATGACATAATTGTTATTGAAAAATTTTATATTGCAATATATATTGATATTTAATTATTGTCCAGCCCTAGATCAGATTAGTTCTTGCTTTTTCTCCGTTATCTGATCCAATATTCCATGCAGTTGTTTTTCAAGCTTAGGTTGCAACACATTTTTCAGGAATTGCATGAATTGCAGCTAAACAATAAGGTGGAATAAGTGGAGAATAGAATGCAATACAGCAAACAAATACACAAAAGAATAATAGAACAGATGCACATTACCAAGCCATAATGAAGCATGAAATATATAACAACCGTTTTTTTTTTTATATATAAAATAAGGCATTGAGTAATTTATGCTTGTGCATTTGTTTTCAGGACATTGACATTTGGCCTGGTGCTGCTGGTCATCCCTTTCCTTCCAGCCAGTAACCTTTTCTTCAGGGTGGGTTTTGTGATAGCTGAGCGAGTGCTGTACCTCTCCACTGCAGGCTACTGCCTCATTCTGGCCTACGCTGTGGCCCACTGCTGCTGCCACTGGAGGAGACACAAGGTAGCCGTCCAGGCTAGTGCCATTCATCTCGTTCCTCTTTTCCTAATCTCCACCCTCAGGCCATACTTCATTGTAACTAATATTCCTTTAAGTCTGGGGTTCCAGCCCTGTGCGTGCTTGTTTAATGTTCCTCTTTTAATGTGCTTGACTGATCCATCCCTAACACCCACCTGCAGAAGCTGCTGCAGGCGGCCATGTTGGCCCTGCTGGGCTTGAACGTGGTGCGCTGTGCCCTGCGCAGTCAGCAGTGGAGGTCTGAGCAGAACCTGTTTACCAGCGCCTTGTGTGTCTGCCCGCTCAATGCCAAGGTGAGGCCACTTGGGAAGACATGGGGGATGGGGAGGGGCTTTTTTTCTGCTTTACAGAATTCTCTTGTAGAACATTGTATACAAACCCCATTGTTAAACCTTCAACAATTGTGAATGGATGTGAAGGGTGGAAAAAGAAAATTCATTCATTTTATTGTTAGTGAAAGCATGATTAATGGCCCTTTTGTCTTTGGAAGCAGAGTGAAATGAGTTGGCATCTGTAGAATATTTATTTTGGACTCTTAAAATTGCCATTTTAGGTGAGGGCCAGATAAAATCAGCTTCTCTTGAATGCACCTATGCATGAGCACTAACATTGAAAACTTTTCTTGATTTTCCTCTTCCTTCTGCAAGTTCATTATATATTGGAGCAAAATAAAAGTATAATGTGCATTATACATGTGCAGTATATTGCCATATTGTCTGGTTAATGTGTATAATGCACATCTACTATTTTATTTATAAAATTTGACATATTGGAGCATAAAAAAGCATAAAATATGACCAGCGTATATTCACATTTTATACATTCTCCTCTCTTGAGTGCAGCTATGCATGAGCACTAACACTGAAAACTTTTCTTGTTTTTCTTCTTCCTTCTGCAGGTTCATTACAATGTTGGCAAAAACCTTGCTGACCGAGGCAACCAGAGTGCTGCTATCAAATACTACAGGGAGGCTGTGAGGTATGAAGGGTTTTTTAGACTGCAAACCTTGCCTTTTGTCATTCAGCACTTAATAAGGAATATGTCAACCAAAAATGATACTGGTGCTAAAAACTGAAATAAATTATTCACTGCTATTATTCATTTATTGTTAAATATTAGCCACATTTTTTCCTAAAGATTTAATGTACAGTTAGAGGTATTTGCACAGGAGAAAGACTTTCAGTTCTCTCCTTATCATTTAAATATAGAAATGTATTTTTACATGTGAAATCAGTCAGTCAATCAATAAATAAATGTGTGTTTGTGTAATTTATTTGTATTCTTCTTCTTCTACTTATTATTATTATTATTATTTATTTATTTATTTTTATTTTTTTCCATGTAGGTTGCACCCAAAATATGTCCATGCTATGAATAATCTGGGCAACATATTAAAAGAGAGGAATGAGCTCCAAGAGGCAGAGGAGTTACTCTCTACAGCTGTTCATATTCAGTAGGTGAAAAGAAGACTAGTGATGTAACTTGTTCACACAGTGGGTAAAAGTGCCCCATGTCTTTTTATCCTGACAAATAATTGTTATATAATAATTATTTAATTATTTTAATAAATTAAATTAAGTTTACCAATCCATTTCCATTCCGTTTTTTTTTTTTTTTTTTTTTTTTTTTCTCCCCTTCTCCAATGTGAAAATGCTTTGGACTAAACCTACAAGGATCACTGTTGTCCATCTTTCCTTCCTGGCAGCACAAATTTGAGAAATGTCAAGCTGGATTGACCTAAAAGTTGCATGATTTCTGATCTGGCTGTTCAGACTGATTCTTTTTTTTTGCATGATGAATATGTATCACATTTCAGTACCACATATACAGTACTATGTATAATTCTTAGGCACCTAAGATATTTATATATATATTTAAGCTAATGCCTTCTCAGTAAGCATGGTGCTCATATAAATTTATATATAATCACAATAAATACAAAAATAAAACAATACAAATAAGAAATATAAAATATTTTTTTCTACAAAGTAGTAGGTGAGAGTGAGTTAAACCAACACATTCACACACAGAATATCACATTTACTGGACTAATGTCATGTGCTTTTATTCTAATGTGGGGCATTATTTGTTGTTTGTTTGTTTTTAACAAATAAACACTGCTCGGATAAATAGCTTTTTAAATCTCATAATGGTTCCTAAAACCTTTCCACAGTATTGTATAAGTGGACCAAATTCGAAGTGAAAATGCAAGATTTGGTGTGTTTTTCTCTTTAAACAGTCACACAAAACACATCTGCGTCTAGTATAAAGGAAAAAAAGGAATTTGAGCCACTGATAGATTACTGATAGATACACATACAAGTACTCGATTTTCTGACTGTACGTTTACCATTTCATTATTTGCTCTTGATTGATGTACAGGCCTGATTTTGCAGCTGCTTGGATGAATCTGGGTATTGTACAGAACAGCCTGAAGAAGTTTGACAAGGCAGAGCAGAGCTATTGGAATGCTATTAAATTCAGGAAGAAATATCCAGATTGCTACTACAATTTGGGCAGACTGGTGAGTCTGGTGTTTTTTTTTTTTTTTTTTTTTTGCCATTCTTTACTGATAGCATTACCTTTTAAAATAAAAACGTGTACCTGATTGAGGATGTGAAATGTGTGATTAAGCCTTGATTATGCTTTATTCAGTATGCTGACCTGAATCGCCATGTTGATGCTCTTAATGCTTGGAGGAATGCCACTATGTTGAAGCCTGACCACAGTCTGGCGTGGAACAACATGGTTATACTCTTGGACAACACTGGTATGTTGAGTCTTGAGAATCACAAAGCAATCCAGGAGACTACAGTGTTGTGCATGTTTGTGTTGCAATTAATACTTACATTATGTATCTTTACTCCGGCCTTGTATATAAATGTAAACATTTTATCTGGTTCATGAACATTGCTTGACATAAGTGTGGAGTATTGTGCAAACATTTCTGAATGTTAATCCCTGTTTTGTCACATACATCCCTGTTTCCCTGAAGTGATTTACTAGCTGCACAAACTGTATTTTGCTCAACAGGTTGTGCCAGTATTTTAATCATCTTTCATTGCTTGTGACATGTGAAGTGCAGTATTAGAAGTTGTTACATTCTTTAGGAAACTGACCATATTTAGAAACAGCTAATGTAAAGCAGTCGAGGTCACTCTGCATAGAGAGTGTTATAAGCGTAATCTGAGTGAGAGTTCTCATTAGATGTGCCCTTGACCGACACCTCAGGGGGAAAGGAAATGATCTCTGCCTCCTCCCAAATCTACTCATGATTTTTTTTTTTTCTTCCCTTCGTCCCATATATAGCTACCGGCCACAGCTCTGTGTGTGTGAGGTGTGAACCTCCATTCTGCAGATGCTGAGCATCAGGTGCACTCAGACACATGGGGCCATCTCACATAATTAGTCCACCCTTTACACCAATTAACTCCTTCTACTTCCTCCCCCCCACCATTTCGGCTGATCAAGGAAATGTTCTGACCATTAACTCTAGTAACTATTCGCCAGTGCTCTTTTCCAGCTCAGTAACACCATTATAATTCTCTACATATAGTTAATTTTAGCACTGAATGTTAAAAGTATATGTTTATTAAATACATAAAGAACATTATAAATGAGTATTTGATATAAGTTTAGTGAAAAATTATCATATTGTCATCATCAAATATGTAAGTCACTATTTGGCAAAGGATTCGTTCATTCATTCATTCATTGTTTTGAAACACTTATCCAGTTCAGGGTCCCAGTGAGTTCGGAAATGACCCAGAATCACTGGGTGCAAAGGATGAATTGGTAAAACAAGATTTCCATGAGAGTGCATTTCTTTTTTTATTTGTTATTTTTAATTTTTAATTTTAGTTTTCGAAATCTGGTTTGGGTTTCTGGGGCCCAAATTTTATCATCGTTAACGAGCACGGACACATATTGGGGGCCGTAATTCTATAGCCATAATACCAACTTAGTTGTAGTTGTGCATTTCTAAAGTCAGTGGGTTCAATAACTGCACTACTCACAATCAAAGGGATCCTGCAACAGTCAGTGTTGTGACTTAACAGAACCTCACTGGGTAAACTCTGACATTCATAGAAGACTATTGCTGCAAGCACCAGTAGTTGGAATAATGAGGTTAAAATGAAATCTGTTGACAATGGCTTTTATGACAACCGCTTGCTGGAATAAGCCCTTATTAATGTTTGTTAGCATTTGTCAGTTGTATCAAAATACTTTATAGATGTTATGTAGTCTTACAAATGGTACATTAATTAATTAATTAATTTAATATCTAAAATAAGCACCAAGTGAGAAAATATGTCATTGGTGATTAAACTGGATACATTTGTTTAGAACTGCGGATTAAAAAGCTAAACAAGTAGAATATATAAATAAAAACGGGTTATTAAAATAACAGTGAGCTGTCATGCTAAAAATGTCTTAAATAATAACATTGTGGTATTGTTATCTAATTCAAAGTGTCAGTATTGAAAACATTTTCAAACGATGCTCTGGCCTCAACATGATTAGACTGGAAGAGCAGGAATCAGCAATGCTTGAAATTTATGTATTAAAAGCTTTGTGTGTTGTTTTAAAGCCAGTCTTCTCCTGCCGTGTGGAGAATGCCCTGATTCTCAGACAGAAACTCTTTTAGCAGACACTTCTCTCAGCCAGGTTGGTGCTCCCTGGAGGGCCCTGGCATGCTGTGTATTATTTGCAAAAAGTAAAAAAAAAAAAAAAAAAAGATAAATATATAAAGGAATAATAATAATATGCTGCAACATTAACTTCTCCCTCTGCATCTTTCAGCCTCGTCTTGTCCCATAACCACTCAAAGTAATTACCAAAAATATTGGAACTGAATTTCTTCCCATCCTCATTTGGCTGAGACGATGTGGCGGGGTGCAAAGCATGAGTCATGTTCTGACTCCTGCGGCCAAGCAGTATCTCTGCAGTTCATGAATTAGATAAGGGCCAGCCAGAAAGATGGGGCCTTCCTGACTCTGTGGTCAGAGCGAATTTTGACACCCGGATCAATAAGTCAGTAGCCCTTGTGTTGAACCCTAATTAGGAAACTAAAGCATTCGACCATGTGCAGAGAGGAAAAACTCGTGTGGACACTGCTGACAAATGAGCCACTGCTCCGTATGTGTAATACAGGCTAGAACAAAACAGTTTTTTTTTTTTTGCAGTTGTTGACATTAGTTGGGGGGTTTTGTTTTATTTTGTTTTGTTTTATTTCTTTTATTTATTTATTTTGCACAACACTTTTCCTTTCATGATATGGATGTTGATGCCTTGAGGTTTGCCTAAAAGTGGATGCTGTGAACACTTCATTAACATCTGATATTAGATTGTTATGCTTTAAATATTCAGAACACTTCACTGCACATAAATTGTGTGCTGTTTCAGAGTGTATTTCTTATCGATATCCCATCTATAATTTTTGTTTAAAATTTTCTATATACCACAATACTGAAGGTTTTTTTTTTCCTGTTTTGAATTTTGTTTTTCTTATCTCTCATATTCAGATCATGCATATATTTGATAACTGACATAGGATTATTTGGGAGGGGGGGCATAGTGCAGTATGGAAAAATACACAGCAATGTTATGACACTAGAAAGTGAACATAAAACAAGAAATGTGTTCTCAGACATGAGTGATATAACTGTGTAACATTTAAGAAAAAACTTTTATCAAACTGGATTCCAGAGTTCGTATTTTCAGAAGTGAAGATTAAATAGATAGCACTAGTGTATATTTAAAGAAAATATATTTTATCTCGTTTACATATGCACCATATGGGCATCTCTCATCATCATTTTCCTCATTTGATTTAATTTTAGGTAACCTTGCTCAAGCAGAGTTGATAGGAAAAGAGGCTTTGAAGATATTACCTAAAGATCACACTATCATGTTCTCTTTGGCCAATGTGCTGGGAAAACAGCAGAAATACAAGGTACATTTTTTCTTGTTCCTTTTCTTTTTGAACTATATTTAAATAATAAACATGTATTTCTTTTTCGAATCCAGCGATTATATAGTTCAGACAGTTTATAATAAAGAAGGGAAAGAATGAGATGTCGCAGTTCAAAGGCCTCCTCTTAAAACTAGCTGTGGAAAACACACCATTACCGCAAGTCATGTTCGTTTTCTCTTTAGGAGTCGGAGGGTTTTTTTCTAAATGCACTGAAGATCAACCCCAATGCTGCCAGTTGCCATGGCAATCTTGGTAAGTCTTTTATAAGACGCTGTATTGGAGTTCCATCACCCTAGGCTGCTTTTAGATATTGTCATTAGAACTCTTGTTAAAATTCTTACATTTGTTCTGTTATTGCCATGTGTTAGAGAGCAGTGATCTGTCTAAAGTAATGTTGGATTATTATAATTTTCATGACATTAAAGAATGTCTTGTGCTGTTGCAGCTGTGCTGTACCATCGCTGGGGGAAGCTGGACATGGCTAAGAAGCATTATGAACTTTCTTTAAAACTGGACCCCAGTGCCCCAGGGACCATTGAAAACTACAACATGCTCAAACGCAAACTTGAACAGCGACAAAGGACAGTTGGTTAACATGGGTTTTTACATTCAGGGCACATGGCATGAATTCTGACTTTGTATGTTGATCTCACCAAAATAAAATGTTTTAATTTATACTGTACAGTTTTGTATGGGTACTTTTTTATTTATGTATTTATATGTTATATATATGAGCGAAACTGTCATTGTTTTGGGAGTTTTGTGTTTTCAAAAGCTATGGCTTTGTAACAAACTCAGGATCTTCCATTTCATGTTTCCCTTACTCTTGAGGCATATCTACCATCTTGTCTTTCATTCCTGTCTTTCATCTTTGACGCCATGTTATGTCAGCTGGCCTTTTGTTTATTAGTCTGTTTGACTTTGTAATTGTAAAGTATGTTACAGTTGGACAGTCCCCAAGAATGTGCCTCTAAAATCACATTAACAATTTGCATTTTAAAATGTCAGTTACTTTGAATGAGACAAGAAAATATGATGTTACCATTGGCCCATTGGCTTTTGTTAGTATGTTTGTTTACCCACATTCCAGACTGTCAAAGTAACATTTGTTGGTGAGTGTAGATCATGACCCTACGTTGCATCCGATCCCTCTGTAGTTAATGTAAGAAAGGTGTTTTGCAAGTGTGCGTAGTGAAGTGCGGGAGCCCAAGGGTCACCCCAAGCAGGAAGCCAGCGGCCATGGCCTAAAAAAAAAAAAAAGGAAAAAAACAGCCCAGCACGCATTGAAAGCTTCAAAGGAGGCTGGACGCCATCCCCAAGGGGCATCTCACACACGCTGGCTCTTCTTGAAAGTTGCTGCTGAGTGAGGGCTGACCCCAGGACACAACTTCAGTCAACAAGTCTGCTCCTCGGTTGAAAGTTCAGCGCACTTCTATTTTTTCACCTGCTTCCTACTGCTGCCAGAGAACGTTTGAAGAGCTGGGCTGTCTAATACGCAGTGTTGGAGAAGATGCTGGTTTGTTTTCAAGAGTGTGAAGTGCAGGTGTTAAACGTAGGCCTAGAATGGGGGACAAATCAATGATGAGGGGGATAATAGGGCGGTATGTAATGGAATACATGTCACAGATATGAGAAAACAGTTACAGTTTTTGAAAGATCAAAAATCATAGTTCATAGGAGGTTAATGTTAGTAGGCACTGCTCTATTAAATTTTTTTTATATAATTTGTACATATACGAAAAGAACCTCGGCCCTATACCAACGCTTTAATATACAGTAAATGATCACTGAATTAAAAACACCTACTTTGTTTCTACACCATTTTAATAAATCCACTGACCATACAGGAGCACTTTGTAGTTTTTACATTTACAGACTGTAGTTCAGACATGTTTCTTTTGATACTTTCTTTTCCCCATTTCACCATGCTCTTCAGTCGTCAGGACCCCCACACAGCAGCTATGATTTAGATGGTGAATCCTCAGCACTGCAGTGACACTGATGTCATGGTTATGTGTTAGTGTGTTGTGCTGGTACGAGAGGATCAGACACAGCAGTACTGCTAGAGTTTTTAAAGTCTTCAGGGTCACTGTTGCACTGAGAATGGTCAACCAACCAAAAATATCTAGCCAACACCGTCCTGCGGGTGGCGTCACGTGTCCACTGATGAAAGATTAGAGGACGAACAACACAAACTGCAGCAACAGATGAGCCACTGTCTCTGATATTACTTCTACAAAGGTGGACCGACAAGGTTTGTGTGCCTAACAGTGGACTGGACACTGTTTAAAAACAATGAGCAGCACTTCTGTGTCTGACCTACTCATACAAGCATAACACACACTAACACACCCTCACCTCATCAGTGTCACTGCAGCACTGAGAATAATGCACACCCAAACCATACCTGCACTGTGGTGGTCCTGACCTTTTAAAGAGAAGGGTGAAACAGGATAAGGAAGTATGCAGCGAAACAGGTGGACTACAATCCGTAATTGTAGAACTAAAAAGTGCAACTATATGGGCAGTGAGGTAAGTGTTCCTAATTTAGTGATTGTTCAGTGTAATATAGAATATAGAAAATATTATTTTGATTTGCGTAAGGAAAGCACAGATCTATTCAGTCGTATTCATAATGTGTAAGTACTCAATTAAATTTCTCCTAGAAACAATTTTACACATTTGCCCCCAATTAACCAGTGTCCAATTAACACTAAAAATCTTCATTTAGCCACAGTCTGTTGTTGTTTTACTTTTTGCCTGTTCCTGCAAGGGGTCAGATCATCTGTCAACCTGGTTGATACTCCCAGAGTAGATTTGGCACAGGTTTGCCAAACTATTTGTTTGCATTTCTTATGCAACAGTCTCTTTTTACCGTGGCTTAGGACCAGCACTATAAGTGTATAGGCATAACTCTAATAGCTGTTTAACATATGCTAGCAGAACACTCAAGTTTCCACACAGAGTATGACCCAAAGCAAGACTTACACCCAGGCCTCTTTAGCCCTGTAATTGTGTGGCAGACACTCTACCTATCACACAGCCACCGTTTTACCACAGTTAGCCACAGTTTTACCTCATCTGGCTTATCTGTATGCTATTAGCCATTTTACTTCTTTGTTTATTTTACATCTCCATCACTGCCGTAAAATTTAAATACTTATTTTCATTTCTAGCTGAATTTGTTATTGTCAGTGCTGTTGTTACACAGCTCATTTCAAGAAGACAATTCTGTTGGTACCACTTTTAAAAAAAAAACCGCTTATAAAGAGTTAAGTGTTTTAAAATCTGTTTGGTAATTAATACGGCTGTAAACACCTAATAGGTCATTAAAAATCATTTTTAATATATGGATATAAAGGGCAACAATTACCTCTTTTTGTATAATACTGAAAATGTCAGAACAAAATGATAATATCAATGTAAAGAATAAGCTTACACCTGAGAATGTGAATTTTCACATGTTAAGCTCCACCACATTATAATTAATGTCTAAAAATATATTCTGCCAGTGATTAATTGATTACACTTGGTGGTTGAATGGTTATAAACTTGTTAATGAACCCGTACTAAAGCTGACACTGTGAGGTCAGTATTTGTCGAAGTCTGATGTTTAACTGTAGATGGATGTGGGTTTATAGCTGGCAAAAAACAGATCACTGTTAACCTTTCTGTCTTTTTTATATATGAGTCTTATTCTAAAGTGGCACCACTTTGTCTCCGCACAAAACAATGGGACTGTCTGTGTGAACCTACAGCATCTATCTGTAAAACGTATTCTTGCGAAAGAATAATCCATAGTCTTGGACAGGCATAAACTTTCAGGTATTACATAAAATCACAAGCAGTGCCACCTGAGAAAACCAGTAGAGCATTGATGAATTTAACATAAGGAGACTGACCATCAGGGTTACACTCTATTACAGCCCACTAATTACTGGGTAAGTACAGAGTAAGTAAGGCACAAGATAAAATAAATACTGAGTAAGTAAAGGGTATGATAGTAGAAATATGTAGTTATTACTGGGTATCTTACAAATACAATTTACAAAAATGGCACATAACTACTTTATGAATCCATTGTACTTAGCGTAATTATAGATTACAAATTGATTTAAAAGTATGAGTGTTCATGCAAGTTACTATTACGGTACCTTTTTTTTTGCTACTATTGTGGCTACTGTTTTGAATTTCTGAATGTAATTATAGACTCTTTAAAAGTTTAAACATTAAAAGTGAACATACAGAAAAGGACATGGTCAGCTACTTTCATTACAGGCACTAGCAGAGTTTCAGCTATGTACATATAATACCCCAATACATATAGGCAAAACAGTGCAAAATATCTCCAAATTATGTTATGATTATTGGGGTAAATCGCATGTCCTGAACCTAATGAGTACAAAGCACCTTGAAACTCTGCTAGTGCCTGTAATGAAAGTAGCTGACCATGTCCTTCTCTGTACATGCACCGTAAATAATTTTAAAGGATCTATAATTACATTCAGAACAACAGTCAATTCAAAATAGTAGCTGCATTTCTTATTTATGAAAAATGACAGTAATAGCCACTTGCGTAAACTGTCATATTTTAATTCAATTTTGAAATCTATTATTATGCTTAGAAGTACAATGGATAGTTACTTGCCTTATTTGTAAAGTGTTTTGAAGATACCCAGTAATAACCACATATTTCTAATATCATATACTTTACTTAGTCAGTACTTTTTTAATTTTATCTTACTCTGTACTTACCCAGTAATTAGTGGGCTGTAATTTAAAGTGTTCCAGAAAAAGAACATGTACAAATCAAGCAAAAAATCTGTGGGGTTTCCTAACCACTCCAGAATCCAGACCTTAAAATCACTAAGATTTTTTGGATTGTGAGAAGCAACCTAAAAAGATTTTTTTTGTTTTGTTTTTGTTTTGTTCTGAGGAGTTGGTGTGTTCTCCCTGTGTCCGGTTTCCTCCCACAGTCCAAAAACACACGTTGGTAGATGGATTGGCAACTCAAAAAGTGTCTGTAGGTGTGAGTGTGTGAATGTGTGTGTGTGTGTTGCCCTGTGAAGGACTGGCGCCCCCTCCAAGGTGTATTCCCGTCTTGCGCCCAATGATTCCAGGTAGGCTCTGGACCCACCGTGACCCTGAACTGGATAAGCGCTTACAGATAATGAATGAATGAATGAATGTTTTTGTTTTTTGCAGATGTCTGAAAATCTAATAGTAAGTCTCAACTAGAGAATAGAAGCTGTAATGAAGGAATGTGTATAATTTTAGGGCCTGATATTGTTGGAGCTGTTAAGTCAGAAAACAGCTTTTCCTGGAAATTGAAAGCATAGAGGGTAGTCTCTTATGCAGTTTACTGTATGAGAACACATGTCATCACAGTCAGTTACTGACTTTTTTACTGTCACCCTTTCAACAATATTAGGTTCCTGCAATTAATATCTGAGCAATTGTTGTATTCACATGAACAGTTCTGAAAATTGCCTGCGGAGCTGGCTGAATTCATTGTAGAAAACAAGTGCGTTTTTCCAGTCACCGCTCTGAAATTGTAGTGCTCTCTCAACAATGTGGATGGCTCTGGCCTTACATTGAGCCGAATCTGCTCGGAATCCCATTTCACAGCTGAGAGCCTCTCTGACAGACTGCTAATCAATCTGACAGGATGTTGTGAGTGGTGCGGCCTGTAAAATGTTCCCCACTTCACCCTGCGGTACCTTAAACAATCCTAATCTCTTGTGATGGAGCTGAGCGACTCTCTGTCTAATTGATGCACATTTTTCTCCCTTGTTGGCTCAGTGCGTCTGCTACTGTGTTCCTGAGCAGCTCGTCACTTCCTTTCTGTTCACTCAGTGATACACAATGTTCTGTTTAAAGAGATCAGACTGTCCCACAATACACAAGGCCCCACTCCTCCATTTTACCACAACTTATGATTCGTTAGTCACAGCCAGCTGCTCAGCTGAATCTGCACAATTAATATCATGGACATTCCTAGTGTATTTTGCTCCAAGACATCATCAAACATCTCATCGGTTTGTTAACTTACTGTAAGTACATGGGTGACTTTTCAGATTTGTTTTTATTAAAGCAAACATTACAAACACTCATGAAATTAATATGTTTTTCAATGTTGTTTTAAGGTTTGTGGAACATATTCTCCCTTTCTACAGGTAGATGATTGATGTATATCTATTTCAGTTTATTCCTTAGTTAACATAAGGAAATTTATCCTTAGTTTAAATGTGATGTGACAAAAAAAGGGCAACACAACATGTAGCATCCCTGTGACAGAGTCCTGGGGCTTCAGATGACTGTCTGTGAGGGTGTCTGCATGGGTTTCCTCTGGGTGCTCCGTTTACTCCTACAGTCCATAAATTAATTTGTACACTCAAGAGTGTCCATTGGTGAGTGTGAGTATGTGACCCTGAACTGGATAAGCACTATCATTCAAAGCTACATCAACAGGTGGATTTTTCAGCACAGTACAGAAGCAGCCAGTCAGGATAGAGGTTATTTGCTTACAACCTGTCCACATTTTTGCAGTAGCAGATACATTTCTTGGACACCATTAAACTGGGGTTAAATCCCATTTCACCCCTTGACCCTACCACTTAGCCCTACTTCTCCATTTTGCATAGGGGTAGGGTGTTTCAGATTTTGTTGGGATAGAAGGCTACATGACCCTTGAAATAATAGACTGTATATACATAAAGCCTTATACACAGTCTATGCTTGAAACCTGAGACCTTTCAGAATCACAATCAAGGCCTTGGGAACCACTGGCAAGATGGCTGTGCAAACGGCCAAAAAAACCCCACAAATGTCAGTATTATTTTCTTTAACAGTTATGATAACTACTGTATTATCTTAATGTGGTTTAAATATATTATAACCATTTACTTCATAGCAAACATAAAACATCACTAATGTCTTGGGTGTTAGCTACTAAATAACCAATTACAGCTTAAATGTTGTAGCAATTACATTCTGGCACCCGATGCTACTGCAACATTTAAGGTGGAACCGGTAGTTTTGAAGAAAATGCTGCTAAATAAGAAACTGAATTCAGCATCAAATCACACAGAGTTAGGAGTAGGCAATAATATATGATTGTCCCAGGTCCTCTGGTTGTAGGTTTGAGCCCAGCTCCAGGTTTTGGTGTGTTCTCCTAGTGTCTGTGTGGCTTTCATCCAGGTGCTCTGGTTTCCTCCCATGGTACAAAAAACACATGTTGGTAGGTGGATTGGATACTCAAAAGTGTCCGTAAGTGTGACTGTGTGTTGCCCTGTGATGGACTAGTGCCTCCTTCAGGGTGTGTTCCAACCCAGTGATTACAAGTCCAGCAAATCTGCTGCTGTGATATCACTATAGCTGACTGTTGATGTCATATCCAGCATTTGAAGGATTGTCCCATTTCAAAGGAGAAGATTTTAAACACTACACACAATAACTCAGTTCCAAAGGGCAAGGTGACACTCAAAAACAAGGGGGGGTAGTGGTAAAAATAAGAAATGACTTTGGGCCTAGATGTCAGAACAATCCTGTGAATTATAAAACCTAGTCCTACTCATTCCAGAAATACCAAAAATATAGAAGTATAGCATGGAGCAAAGATTGGACAATAAATGGTAAAATGGAAATCAGCTATGACTGTTTTCAATACATCTGTGTATCTATGTTTCTATGTAGCTTATCATATAGCTCACGAAGACATATATATATTTAAGTCCTGGTTTGGTTCAAGTTCACACTGAGGGTTTTACAATCGGCCGCAAGTAAGTAAAAAGGGACATGACACATATATGACTTTTATTTTGTGAGTCATTATCAGAGTTGTGCGTGTTTACCTGGAGGTCTTACCATCATGCATGCATGCCTACAAAAGTTGCTTCAGGACCACAGAGTTCCCCCATTAGACTGCATGTTATTTGTAGCTGTGTTGGTTCTACTTGTGTTCATTTGACTTTATTGCCTCATTTTATATGCAAGGATGGTGGCATTGAGGCTGTCATTATCCTCACACTGTCTTTGTTAGTGTTTACCTTGCAGTTTGAGTGTGTAGTTATGCAGAGGGGGATGCTATTATTGTGTCTTTAAAGTCTGAGTTTGCCACATAAAATAAAAAGCCTTTAAACCCCTAAATGTTATGTTTTCATCATCCTTTTTGTCAGAATAGTTACATTTTGGCCCATTACCTTTTCTGAATCACAAATAGATTCCTAAATACTTGAGATATTTTTGTAAGCTATAGCTCAGGAAAGTCTCTTTTACTGCTCTGAGGGGACACGAGATTTGAAAATCATATTTGCTGCAAGCACCTCCCAAAAAAAAAGCTTTTCTTGGTCTTACTGAATATACAGAGCGCTGAGATGGAAATTTATTAAGCGGCACCAGTTAATGTGTGCATTATTCATTTCTGGCGAGCATGAAGAAATGATTTAAAGAGGTCTGAAATTGCAGCCGCGAAGCCTGGCTGCACAGCGCCCAGCTCACTCTGGAGCAGAGGGGTGATCCTCTCCCCACACACATTCTACACTAACAGCTGTGCTCCTCTCACGGGCTCTGTGTGTGTGCTTGTGTGTGTTTGGGGGGATACCCGGCCCAACAGATGGAAAGGTCCATCTAGAGCTTAGCTCTCAGCTCGCATGTTCCCTCACTGTTTTTAAAAATACAATATCCTCTTCTTTTTAAGGTCTGGATGTAGAGACTGGGCCTGGAAGGCAGTCTAATGCTGCTGTGGTACCAGAAAACATTGTCTGTGAAAGTGGTATTATAAGGTGATGACGATTGATTTCTCTTTTATTTATTTATTTTTAATCTGTTTTCCCCCCATTGTTTCTTTCCCAGGCCTCCACTCCAGGTCTGGCAAGAGGGAAACAGTGCCAGTGGCATATGGCCCTCTACTGCACTAAACATCCATACTGCAGACAGCGCCATCATTCATCATGCAGACTATGAGAGGAGAATATACAAGCTAAAGACTCACCAAAACCAGTCTCTGCACGTGTAACACAACTGGACTAAATACAGCCTAAAAGGTAAGTGAAAGTGAAAACAGCTGTACGCATTTTAAAACATTTAAAATAATATAAAAAGATCCACTGGTGTTTCTACAGAGTAAACATTTTACAATGAATGGACCAGTAGAAATGCTCAAAAACGTGACTTAAAATAAAATGTATTTGGATTAACTTAAAATGAAATGTTCATATGTTTTTGGAGATATGAACAAGATCATGCTTTACAGAAAATACATTTCGATATAGAATTTTAGTGTAAAATGTTTATTTTGTTGAGTGGAAACACACTATGTATTTTCTCCAATATAATATTTGATGTTTTATTTCTTCACCATAATGTTAAATTTAACACAAAATGTGCAGCAGTCTATTCCCTGTAGAGATGTGAAACACGTGTTCCTATGTGTCGCGCAGAAAAGCTAAACTTTTGCACATGGCTGTAGCATTTGCTCCATCATGCTCTGATCCAGAATCCGTAAGGTGAGACACACTGAGCAGGCAAACACCCACAGTGTGGGCCAGGTTAAGGAGAATAACAAATACACACTTTAAAGCTCTCAGTTAGGGACCAGGGTCAGGCTTGCACAGACCAATTAATGCACAGCATCTGTTAGACATGGCAAACGTACAAAAACCCCAAAGAAGCTCAGTCATTTGGGCAGTTGAGGGCTAAAAGCTAAAACTTCCTGTCTATTTGAAATGTCACGTTGTGGGAGCGAGCGCCGGATCGGGCAGTAGACTGGGACAAATCGAGCTATTCTTCCTGAACCTTCCCTTATTTCTATGGAGAGTGCACTGGCTTTGTTCTTACTCGGGCTCACTGTTTTTTCTGCCAAATTTAACAGAAGGCTCAGAGGGTAACGGGGGTTCACCCCAGCATCACCTTCTGCTGCTGAGCAACTATCCACGAAAGACAATCAGTGTGAACCCTGCTGCCTGCTCCTCAAAGTGAAAATCCTTTAATTAGGCCCTGTGTTTTTTATGTCATATTTTCCTCCAGGATTGCTAGATCATAAAAAAGCTATTAGACCTTTCAGCTCAGAGATTTCTTTTCTTCCCCAAACTATACACATCTGACAATATTTCATAAAGATACATACTAATTTATTTAAAACTGTACATATCATCGCTCATATCTGCAAACCTGCAAGGGATATTCATTCCTGAATGGCAGTGCATGGGAACAATTTTGATCTAATAATTTTGGAGAATTTTACATTAATCATGAAATCTATAGAATTATATAGAAAAAAGAAGAAGAAAAACAAAAATATAACAAAATTGGAGATAGCTCTAATGTGTGCAACTGAAACTCTGAATGCTTTCCTGCATCTCTTGCATGTAGGCACCTCTTCAAGACATAAAAATGATTGATCACATTACAAATCACCTATGAAATAAATAATTCACGCAAGCATAACTGCTCCCATAATTGTAAAACAAGTACTTGAACATGACTGGTAAAGGTTGCAGTGGACTGTATTAAAAATGAATTGAGCTATTAAATGTGAATAAAGCTCAGCAATATAAATGTTATACATTTTTTATTACAGCAGGTCCCCGAGGCTGCACTTCTTTAAGCGGCCTTCAGGGGCAGTGCTGCCCACAAAATATATATATATATATAACCACACTCCACAAACAGCCCTTTCAGGCAAACAGGAAAAAGGGGATCATTCAAGAACTGCTTTTTAAAAATCATACATGAGATTAGTTGTATGATAAAGAAACTAAGATATATTGTCATTTCTTGGGTCAGTTATTTCATTTGACTTAAAAAAAACCATTCATTGATAACTTAAGATAAAATAACTGGGATTCAGATCTCTCTGTCTGATAAATACAGGCCTGATTAGAAAAAAAAAATACTATATGTATTAACATGTCATGCATTGCTTTTATATAGCATTTCAAAACAGACTGTTCTTTGTCATCACGTGATTTATATACAATGGGTATAAAATTACTACACACATACACAAAAATGTTTAGAAATATGTAAATATTTAAATTAAAAACAGCTTTTACATTTACGTTCATCACAAGTTAACAATGGTGTTTTATCGTCCTTCTTCTTGTGTAAAGATACAAAGATTTTTTACTGTCTTTGAAAAGATTTACATTATATATGAAGTAACATTATACAGCTTTCTAAACATCTACCATACATAACACTCCCAGATCTGACAACCTGCAACACAAAGCCAAGAGACACTTACTTTTATTTATTTTATTTTTTTATTTTATTTATTTATTTTGGGAGGCCCGTTAATGCACTATTAGATTTCAAAACATTGAAATGGGTCCAATTAAAGTCTCACTTGCTGTGTTCCTATTACTAAAATGACTAATTATGCAGATGGATATCATCAGAGCCAGCGCGTTTACATCTAGAATCAAAAAGCCATTTACGAAATGAGCATTCTTTCCATCTGCTAGCCAAATGTCAGAAAGGTACAGAGGCAAACCCGGCATATGAACCTGCCTGCAAAATATGAATGGAAATATGAATATAAGGAATATAAGGAATTAAGTCTCCACTTATTTTCCAAACAAATGAGAACAGGGCTAAAATAAATCTTTTTTATTAAAAATAAAATAATACATGTACATAACTGACTAAAAAGCTGATTTGTTTATTGTCAACAAAACTGCATGTATTAAGGGTTTTAATTCGAAATGCATTCGAGGCTTGGATTTTGTTTTCTTCTTCAGTATGCAAACTGATTCAGGCTCCATAACCCCGGATAATGATGCCGTGTTTATTTCCTTGCTCAGTTCACTGCGTAATCTCTCCATTAATAAGTCATAATTACAGTGGCATTACAGAAGCACAACAGATTCTCCCACAATTGAATGCTAAGCATTGTTAGCCAAGCGCTTAAGCAGCACATATCAGCCCCCTGTTCCAGCCGGTGGAGTACATACATTGTAAATGAGCTCAGTTAATATACTCCACTGTGCCCTGGGCTGAGGAACTTGGGCAGAGGCAGGGCTCCAAAAACATGCGTGCACAGACTGTCCTCATGCGCTTCTTTATATGTATGTATGTGTGTGTGTATGTGTGTGTGTGTATGAGTACTTATTGCTCTCAACAAAGTGATCAAGTACCATATCGCACATGACAGGATGTGAAACACAGTCATTTGCATGAGTGTAGAGGCTGCTTGACTTTGCTTTATGCGTGTGACTGACCGACGACTCCATAAAATTCACTTTAGCTGCAGGGGTCCAGGGACCTCGCTAAATACTGACACAATACTCCTGTCAAAAGCCTGTCAATCATCAGAGAGGCATTAGATTAGAACACGAGCCTCACTCTCTCACACATACACACTGACCAAAGCAGATCCGCCCTCATTCACCAACTTACAGCTTTCCTCTACTGCTTTGACACAATGCATCAAAACATCATCTGAATATGCTCAATGCTTCAGGCCAACCCCGATAGAGTTCAGCTCTCCTTCACTTCCCAACACTCACACTCCGTCCACAAGCATACATTCAGAATTTAAACATCTGCTGGTGTCAGATGGTGACCAGAATGTGAGCCTCTACTGATCAGTGCAGTCTGAAATAATAAGAATATTGGCTTATTTTACTATAAGTGAAGAAGCCCTGATTCTGCAACTTGACAGAGTTAACGGAACTTGGAATCAACACATTTGAAATGAAATAGTATTTGAGAAATGAATAGTATTTGAAGTTATTTTAATAGCTATGTTTTTTTTAACAGTATTCCCCATTTTTATTCTCCATATGTGGCTTTTAAAAATACTTTTCTCAGGTTCATAATGTACACAATATGTTCATAAACATGCATACACACACAGAAAGAGAGAAAGTCACAAAAATCAGCTGCCATTTTAATAATGTAATGGGAATAAAATTTTGTTACATTAACATACACTGAAATTCAATAACATTTTTTCATATGCAAAACCACTGAGATTACATTATCTATTTGTGTGGATGACTGGTGAATCCTGCAGTGGTGATGAATCAAATTCAATCCTAAAATGCTAAATATATGAACAGATTTTTTATTTATTATTTCTGTAATACTTGTAATGAAGCAATAAGCAATAACAGTTTACAGAAACTCATAGCCTCATATGCCTTCCCAGGACACTGCTGCATTCAGGTTGATTTATGAAAAATGATACTCAACCTTTATGTTTTTTCTGTGATCAATTTTGTTCATTGCCTTATTTATTCACTTATTTATACGATTGAATTTTTACGATTCATTTTAAAGACTTTTAACGTTCACCTTTGTTGGCTACAGTGAGATTTGGGGTTTTTAAGTCCAATTCAACATTCAAAATTATACCAAAATAAATACAAAATTAAAAAATGCATCATTTTAAGAGTGGAGATAATACATAAAGCAGGAAAATAATATTCAATAAAATAGTGACTATAGTGAAATTCTCATTTCCAAAAAATCTGATTTTGTTATTAAATGACATTTATTTCCATATTCCTCAGACAGTTTAATACATATTTAAATATTTATTAATACATATCTAATTGTTTTTATGATAAAAATGACATTCAGTTAAGCTCTAGTCCACTTTTATATGCAGTGATACATTACATGACTCATGTTCAAATAAATAAGTGTTAATGCAATCTGACTCTTCAGAGCAGTGCCTTTGTTCCACATGAATAAAGAGAGAAAAAGAGCTCAGTGTCACTCCTTCTTGCTGGCATTGGTTTCACACACCATTAAATTATTAACAAGAAAGGAAAACACAAAGGTCTTTAGAGAAGAAAAGACTAGACATGGCAATCAAATCAAATAAGAAAGAGAAGTTGAGGGGCTGTGAGGGGCCAGCAGCACTTCAGACCGACAGCTGAATTCACCTCTTACACACCACTGATGGACAAAGAGTTGGCCAGCATTCATACAGTATCACTTCAGTACACACACTCACACACACGCACACGCACACGCACACACGCACACACACACACACACACACACATTATCCTAGTTTGTTACTTAACAAATAAAACAGTTCAGCTGAAGTATCTTTACATATATGATCATACGATTATAGCTGATTCTGGAAAGTTAAAGCCATGAATTCAGCCTCATTGAGAGAGAGAGAGAGAGAGAGAGAGAGAGAGAGAGAGAGAGAGGGGGGGGGGAGAGAGAGAGAGAGAATGAGAGAGAGAGAGAGTGAGTTCTGCTCTCTAGACTATTCAAGTTCTCACAACTCTCATGTTATAGTTTTAATCATAAAATTAAGATTTGCATAAGAGATATACATTTCATTTTTAATTTAGTGTTATATTTATAAATCAATTATTAACTGTAATATATACATTTTGGATTTGGGGACATTAAGGGGTTTACTTTTTTTGTCTGCTTTCAGATTTCATTACTTTTTACCTAGAAACTTTGTATTTTAATAATTTTAATTTGTAATTTGTATTTTAACAATTTTAAATCATTTTATATTTTTTACATAAATCACATTTGTCGGAATCGTTAACAGATAATAAAACAAATTTGATTTAAAATTTGTTTTTTAGCCACCGTGACTTAAAATTAAAATTGTTAATGTGCTTCAGTGGATTTATGAAGCTGTTTATGCCTTCTGAATGTTCCTGCCACTTGGCCGTTAGCGTTTGAATGACAGTGCTCTGCTCTCTAATATTTTCCTTCTATTTATGGAGTGTTGGGTTCTTATGTGGGATCACATGCTGATATACCCCTGTAAATATGTCATAGTTTGTTAGCAATGAAAAAGAACAGAGCAGGATAGAATAAAATAAAATGGAATACAACAGATTAGAACAGAATATAATAGAACATAAAATCATAACAGAACCGAACCAAAGAGAACAGAATATGACAAAACAGAACAGAGTACAATAGGAAGGAATAGAATAGAATAATTATGTATTTATTATTTTAAGGCTAGTTTCTACAGTCTAGTCTATAGAAAGCAGTGTTTTACTAATGTAATTTTCAGTGTAATTATGCTTCATGTGAAATGTAATATCTAATAAACTGATGAGCAAAGAGTTTCTGATGACTACTTTAATTACTTTGTAGAGCTTTATTTTCCTCACTAAACAGCAGTGAAAACAAAAGATTTGGGTTGTCTCACAGTTGAAAGAGTATGCAACTGTCTTTTCTTCAGCAGAATTGGAATAAGGCGGAGGACACATTCAGAAGCCACACAGAGAGCACTTCATCTGAGCGCGAAAGGCTGAGATGGTCTTTAAAAGTTCATTTGAGCATATGTTTTAAGGACTGAAAGGATGAATGCAGGTAAATTTGAACAAACTTGTCAAAGCCCTTAAAAGAAAGCGTTCTCTCTCAACTACTCAGCCATGAAATTATAATGGATCTCTTCCCAACAGCAGGACGATTAGAGACACTGAAGGGCATTATTAGAGGAAATAAAGGAACTGATTCTGTCTGCAGGTGTTTACATCCTTGAGTGGCCTTGAGGACCGCAGTGGAGCCCACCATGCTCCGAGACCGCAAAACCCCTTCACTCTCAGGCAGAGCTTTAGTATTAATCTGGATTTACTTGAAATTTAATTTGACTCAAGTGTTGATTAGAACTGCACAATAAATGTTATTTTATTAGAATCAATGTTATATTAAAAAGCGAAGCGTATTGTGCATTTCTATCTCATTTGTAAAAATTGTGGGTCAGTTAGCAAGATAAAATCTTAAAAGCTTAGAGGTGATTTCCCAGACAGAGATAAAGCCTAGTTCTGGGCGACACAGCATTTTGAATTGTGATTTAGTCCAGGACTAGGCTTAATCTTTATTAGACTTTAAATAATATGTTTTAAGGAAAAAATTAAATATTCTTTCAGAAACCAAAAAAAAAAAGTTTAGCAGAAAGTAAGGAAACACAACTGGAAAGATTGAGATCAGCAGGTTTCTGCTTCAAACATGAAATCTGCATTCTGTCCCATTATTGTTTTGATTTTGGGCAGTAATAATATAAATAATGTGAGTCATAATATGCACTCTAGTTTATTTGAATGCCACCTAAATATACTCACATATATAGCATGGCTCATTGTGCATTGTCAGCTGCATTTTACTTATATAAGGCACTTTGTGATGTATTTGTTATTTAATTGCAAATGTGTTTTTCTTTAAAAAAATTGAAAATGTCAGTTTGGAGTTCCCTTTAAAAATGTATTTTGTTGTTTACATTATGACTTTGGTAAATACAAAAGTTTTTATTTCATATATTATTGTTCATTGTGTTAAACTAGTTTTTAAAAATTCAAGCCTAAAAAAAAAAAACGAAAAAATAATCAGTCATTTGATTATGACATTTGAAATTAAACTGACCATAGAAATTTAAAACTTGTTCATTCTTAGCTAAAAGCATTTGGTGTAAACTGTCATTAAGATTTTGTTATTAGATTTTATTAGAAATTTCACTCGTACGTATAAGGTTTACGTGCCTCTCTCACTTTAACTGATTAAGTAACAAACCTGAACACTCTTTGGCTTTGCTCACACGTCACCCCAGTGTCTCTCTGAGTGGGCCTATCGGGGCCAGAGGGGCTGTGTCCTGCTTGCTGGTCCCCCGGCTTGACGGACGCCACCTCCAGAATGTGGTGGAGAGAGCCATGCTGTCTTCTGGCACATTCTGTGGGCCTGTGCCGACTCAGCATGGCAGCCGGCTTACTCAGCTGAACACCTATGCTCCACCAACCCCCACCTACCATAAACACACACATCCACACAAACACAGCACCCTAAGACCCTGGCCTGCTCCTCTTGTCAATTGGCTGACAGCTGCACTCCCAGGCCCTTCCAGCATGAGCTGCGCTAATTAAAGCCCTCCTCCAGCACGTAGCACGCAGTGGCAGGGTAATGAATGGAGAAAAGCCAGACAGCAAAATATTACCTCAAGCCTGAAGCTGAACTTCAACGAGAATCCTGCTATTAATATCATTATTCTTACACAAATATCATCCTTGCTTGTCAAAACATCTATTATGCTCTGTATGCTGGAGTAGTCTAGTTGAGGATACACATGAGAAGCATCACTATTGGGTCTGGTGTAGTGATGTTTTAGCGATAGTCCAGAAGATGGCAACCTATCTCTGATTCATGCATGCCATCAGTAATTTATTTCTTTATTTACTTATTTAAGCTCTATCTGTCTATCTGGGTTTGTTTCTGATGGTGCGATGCACTCTTAGTAAGTTGTCAGTTGTGGGGGTACATTCAGGTGAATGCAGTAAATAATGCAGACTTATCTAAAGGAGTTGATCCCCAGTGGTGACCCCCAAAGATTAAAGATTTGTTGAACTGTCCCTTAAGTCTTAGGGTTTGAAGGTCCTGGAAAGTGCCTTATAAGACAGACAGTTCCAAACACCTATAGTACCACAGCATTACATAAGCACCTTAGGTTTGCTGCACACTGCCAATGGCACTATGAAACCACGCCACTTCCCAAACACATGGATGAAAAGGGAGAAAGTAGAGCATAAAGCGAATGTTAAAGCAGCTTCTTCATTCATTCCCTCCCTGGCGAATGCGAGAAGCTCCACATCTAGCCTGACTATCACCATGACTGTCACTTCAAACAGATTTGTTCGCTTTGCCATGGTAAACAACTTAATATTTGATGGCGGCAGATCGGTGCCTGTCCGTCCGTTTTATACCCGCTTTCTTTCACAAACGCATCTGTGAAGACGTGGACTCTGCCAATTACAAGAATGTAGAAAGGCACATCTCCACAGGCCTCTACTGGCCATATTCAAAGGGTTAACCAGAGGCAAGGTAAAATAAAGTAGAGCATCTAATCGAGCTCAAATGAGCCCTTTCCACACTGGGCCAGCAACGGTAATTGCAAGACCGCAAGATGCACCAGAAAATCTGTGTGAGGGTAATTACCCATGTGAGGGCTTGACTGTACAACTCGTGCTCGAATGCCTTTAGGTGTCACAAGCGCCCCTGTGCCTACATCCTCCCTTGGTGTGCAAAGTAGAGGGAGGAGATATTTCAAGCTGAAGCAGAGTTGGAGTGTTGCCGAGCCCAAATGCAAGGCCACCAGGCTAAAGCGCGCAGTTGGGACAGCAGCAATTAGAGCAGCAGTGATCACGCGCCAAACGAACGAGCGCCGCGGCGGGACACAGCCAAATGAGAGCGGCCCGTTACGGCACGCCACCCCGCTGGACTCGAGCTGTGCTGGATTAAAAGGAGGGTCCGTGATGGAGCACTGTCGGGACAGCTAGACTCATTAAAATACACACAAGGATGCGTGTGGGACCGGATTGAGTCAGGCACTGAAGAGGACCCCAATGGGCCAGCAAGTGGTTTTATCAGGAGGAATAATCCAGTGAGGCCCTCCACAGCACACAGTCCCACAGTGCATGTCAGAAAGTGTTTCAGCCATCAACCACAATCTACATCCCTCAGGCAGAGTATGACATTAAAGCTATAAACCACAGACTGAAGCTGAAAAGACAGTCTGAAGAGACCAGACTGAATTCGTTTGGGGCAAATTATAATAAAAATAACAGGCTTATCATTTAGCTAGTCAATGCAACTCATATTTCAATATGTATGTTGTCATTACACAAATACACATGTGTACCATGCAATGAAATGGGTTCAAGGAACATGGGCATATTTAAGGCAAAGCATGACTTGAGTTATCAGTTTATGTTATTAACTCAAAAACAACAAAATGGATGCTGCAGAGGTTATTTTTCATCAAGGGAGCTAATGGACAAATAGAAATCCTCCAAAATGACTTGATATTTTTATATTGATTTTCAAAAATGTTTTCTCCTATCTAGTTACTATTTTGAAGATACGTGTTTCTATTTGACCTGAACTGGATAAGCGGTTACAGACAATGAATGAAGGAATGAATGAAAAGAAATGTTTCAATTTGGACAGTGATGTTATGCACGATACTCTATGTACCTATGAAAATAAAGAACAAAATCTATGGTCCAGACAAAACATATATATATATATATATATCTCATTAGTCAACTGTGTATACAAAATTAATAAAAAAAAACATAGTTTCAAATATTAAAACAACACAAAAGTCAAAGCAGGTCGAGATTTTTTTATTTTGCTCAAACTGGTGTACTGCAATGATAATCACATAAGCCGAAGTTCCACAGACATTGCGCCCCACAATATGCCATGTAAAGTCAGAAGCCTATTTAAGATTACTTCAAAAATCAAAGTGGGTTATGATATATACACAAAGGTTTGTACAATCCTGATTTTGTGTATAAATCACAAAACTAGCTTCCATTGCTTGTTAACTAGAGTAGCTTTGTAGCTCCAGAGCAAAACTGAGAAAAATTTATTTCGCTTTAAAGTAAATTTCTGATTTCATGTAATATAAATAATAACAGTGCTATAAAATTACCCATATTTTAGATCTATTCTCTGTATAGGAAGCATTAAACATTTTTCAGCTTTTAATCATTGGCACAGAACTGTAAATTACTTTAATAGGCATTAATTGTTTCTGCTAAATTCTCATTCAGATTCCTTCCTGTGTTCATACGACATGCATGAAATTCAAATGAAGCTCCAAGTTACAGACAAACAAGCCTGATGTTCTATGGCATGTGTGTGCTCTGTGTCTACAGCTGAGTGTATGTACTTTAGTTTGGTCCACAGTCCCGGAGCAGGGCCTGACCCGCACCACCACCCCCCTGGGCATGTCCCGTTTGATGCTCCTTGGGGGTTCCATCATGTGGTTGGCAGGCCGGCTGATAAACAGGCCTTTCCCAGGGGAGCATTGCGTTGGAAGGCTGTTGGGGGGTGGGGGGGGTGTCGAGGGGAGTGTATCAGAGAGACAGCACAGTCTCTCCAGCAGCTGGCTGGAAGAGACGAATAGTGGCGGTGCTGCAGATGTGAGCCTGGAAGCGACAGAAGGTATCGCTGAACACCATGTTTGTTTTTCCACCTCTCCTGGAGGAAAAAGGAGGCCCTTGATCTGGCTCTGAGCAAAACAGTTAGCTTTTGTTTCAGGAGATGAAAACCAGCGTCGTCCAAAGGAGGGGAGAGAGAATGAAAGAGAAAGGGGGTGGGAGGGGTGGTAGGAGAAATCCGGCGACCAAATGTGTCGTGAGGGTGGTCACTTGCAGCCTGCCATGACCTTTGACCCAGAGTGCACATGATCAAGGGATGAAGACAGTTCAGACTCTAGGTATTAGACACCGCTGGAGCTGGCCACTCAAACACATGGGAATATAGCCCACATGCTTACACACAGACACTTAGAATTTATTTTACAGCTTGACTTGATTATCATTATTGTGTCAGTAAAGGTAAAATTCACATAAAATTCACATTTTTAATTAACATAAAATCTACATAAATCAGTTCTGATGGTGTTTTTATTTATTTTATTTTATTTTATTTTTTCAGTTACATTTTGCTTACTTTAATTTTAATGAGTTCATTCATTCATTCATTCATTATCTGTATCCACTTATCCAGTTCAGGGTCATGGTGGGTCCAGAGCCTACCTGGAATAATTGACACAAGGCGGGAATACGCCCTGGAGGGGGCGCCAGTCCTTCACAGGGCAACACACACAAATTCAGTCACACACTCACACCTACGGACACTTTTGAGTCTCCAATCCACCTACCGTGTGTTTATGGAGCGTGGGAGGAAACCACAGCACCCGGAGGAAACCCGCGCAGACACAGGGAGAATACACCACACCCCTCAGAAGCAGTCACCCAGAGTAGGACTTGAACCTACAACCTCCAGGTCCCTAGAGCTGTGTGACTGCAACACCACCTGCTGCACCACAGTGCCGCCTCTTTAATTTTAATTATTTAATTTAATTTTAATTTTTACTCAGATTTCTTCACAGTTAAGTCCTGTCCATTTATATCTGTTAAAATAGCCTCTACACAACACTACAAAGCTGGTAGGGTTAAGACTAATATGAGTTAAGTGAAGTTAGTGAGCACATCTTTATAAAACTACAGCAAAGGCATTGGCTCAACATGCTTGAAGGGAATCACTAACCGCAATTTCTATTGCCTTGGCATTGGCAAGAATCAGTATAAGTGAACATACTCTCCTATATTTTTATGTGTCATCACTGGTGGCCAAACATATGCTCTCCATAACCACAGGGCCGATGCTTAGAGAGTTAGACATTTGGGAACACAAGAAACATTTGACTATCTAACTGTGCTTTTCCAGTGCATGCTACCTGCTCTACTTGACTGTACTTGCTTTTTGGTCCTTAGTCCGTGGTAGCTTCCTCCACTAGCAGCTTCCTCCAAAATGAAGCCTGTGATGTTGCAAATCATCACTTGTAACAGGAGCCATGAGCTTTGGAATCCACAGCAGCATTGGTTACATTAAGTGATGTTTACTTATTGTGTATTTGTGTGTTATTTTTGTATTTTGGGACACTAGTTAAGATAAATCAGTATAACTTATTTATTATAATGTATTATTTGAGAACCCCTCTTTCTTACACTATAACAAATTTTGTCAATAACGACCACAGCAAATACAAAATGCTCTTAACGGTGGACATAATAGTTGGTGTGCTCAGGAAACAATAAAAAAAAATAACAAACAGTTTAAAAAACAGAAATAAGTTAAACAACAAAATCAAGGAATAGATGATAGGCTGTGGTGTTATGAGCTCATTTACATATGAGCTATAGAAATTGGATTTCTGTCTTATTCTGAGAGGAATTTGCCTGCAAGTGTTAATGCATGTGGTTAAACTTTTGTCAAAGTCCAGATATAAGTCACATTTTGAAAGGCTAAGGTGTAAACAGGGTCCTGATTGGCTCCCTCTACTCTCTAGTCACCTTTCTGAGTCCCTTTCTCTCTCTCATTTGTATGTGGCTGACAGAGAGACTGGGTGTCTAGAGGCACCAAAAGGGTGAGAGATTTCCTCGGAGTCATTAGCCCTCAGGTCTCACGTGTCGCCAGCTAGCCTACTTTACATATTCCCTTAAAATGAACATGGATTCACACATTTCAAAAACCTTCATGAAGGTTAGGAGATGAAAGAATGTGGTCTCCGGGGAGCTGGGGTTCTGAGCAGAGTTTAGCGTTGGCCTAGCTTATCGTGGCAAACTCTTGATTCATTCAAATTCTTTGTTTTATTAAGTACATGCTTCCGTATTCCTGTCCTACTGCCATAAATCCCTTGCATTCCCTATCATTAATACCACATTTCCATGGAGGCATTTGTGTGAAATCCACTCAGGGGTAACATCATCCTCCTCAAGCAGAGAGCTGCAGAGAGCTGCGCAGTGGCACTGCATTTTCCCACAGAGATAGCTGTTGCTCAGGTCACAGTGCACTGCTACTCTAAACTTTCGACCATTCCCAGTTCACCAGTGTCTTTCAACAGTTCACCGGGACACTGATATTCAAACACAAAACCACAAAGCGTGCATGTATCCTCGCATGTTTTCCCACAGACAGGAGAGCAGAGCAAGTGTGGGTTTGATGCACCAGTGCACAGTGCATCTGCAGCTGGAGTGGTGGCAGCCTGTTAGCATTCTGGCTTGACAACTCCATCAGCCTGGTCTCAAGGTAGTGCTGTCAATCAGGATGCATCATTTAATTCAAGCATTTTCCCCCCTCCCTTTGCCAACTAAAAGCCCATGACAGCACTACTACAACTCTATTTACCATGTGTGCAGTTGTGTTTGCAACTTGTTTGTAATTAGAGAGTGTGTGAGATTGTGAATGAGAGAGAGAGAGAGAGAGAGAGAGAGAGAGAGAGAGAGAGAGAGAGAGAGAGAAAGGTGAGGGAAAAAAAACAGCAACAAGTATGGTTGCCTACGCTCAAGGCAGTTAATTTTCGAGATTGGCATTTGAAGTGCGAGTGCGCGCCGGCTGTGGCATGGCGCTAAATAACAAAGGCAGCACTTCATTCATCCTCTTTGGAGAGACACTGCTTCATTTGCAGCTCACTCTAATTAGATTAATGGTGTTGTGGCATACAAAGTGGGCCCACTTCACATTAGATAGCATACGAATTAGGACAAACACTTATTTCAATTCCAGGCAGAGAACTGCAATGGCTAGGGTATTTAGCATAGTCCTTTATGGTGGAATGAGATGTTAATTGTCTGCCATTACCTCTAAACTGCTTGCTTGTTGTATTAATCATGTGCTAATTGATGCAGAGATAGAAACGTAGCCACGGGCAAGAGAGACAAAGAGGGAGCGGGGGTAAGATGGCGGATAAAGCATTATCGTGTAAACCATATGGAGATGGCACTGCTTTGAAAGCTCCTCTACATGCCCACCAGCACCACTTCTGCCAATAAGTCCTATGCCCAACAGTGGAATGTGCTCTTTTTTCTTTTTTGCATTTTTTTTTTTATTTAAGAGAAAGACACTTCAAAGAGGTGGCGGCGCATGAAGGCACCATCCAGCTGCAGTGTGTGGGCATGCAGCGCCGTAGCTATACACAGAGATATAAGAATGAGGAACACAAAAAAGGGGACAAAAAAAAGTGAAGACAAGAAAGATTACTCAAAAGTAATCATTCAGGACTGATGCCTTGCTGACAGTTTTTTTCTCTCTGTGAAGCTGCATAGTGTCATTGGCAAACCTCTGTGCACTACAATAGCTAGCCTACTTTAGCTAGTGTGCCATGGACAACGTCATCGGAGCTGACAACAGATAGGAAGACATGGGAACATGAAAGGAGGAGAGAGAGAGAGAGAGAGAGAGAGAGAGAGAGAGAGAGAGAGAGAGAGAGAGAGACAATACCAGGGAAGAAACTATTCATTTATGACATTTATGAAAAACAATGGATGCAGAAAACAAAAGACAGGGCTAGATGAGCGTCTGTGTAATGGTTATTAGTTCAGTTTTCTGAACATTTGAGACTAAATATGAAATTAGAGAATTGATGTTAAAAAGTAATTAAAGCATTCATTAATTATAGTAAAATAGAATTATTTTTTCTTCTAGTTTTTTCATTCAGTCAGAATGACTACAGGATTATCTGATTTTCAATTGCACCTTGTAACAAAAGTGGTAGGACAATACAATTAGACTTGGAGAAAACAGCCAATGCACATCTGAGGATCCTGTCATGAGGCCTATAACCAGCAGCTCTCAATGTTCATGTCCTCATTTCCTGCCAAAACCAAAATATTTACCAGTTTATAATGGATTTAACCCATCTGTGGAAGTGAACACACACACACATGCAAGTGCACTAGGGACAGCAAACACACACCCTGAGTGGCAGTCGAGCTTGTGGGAGGAGGACAGTGCTGTTTTTTTCACTAACACTAATCAACTGAAGTTCAGATTCAGTTGCAGAACTGAAAAACTAGGAAAAATGGTTTCCCTTTACATTTTTTACTATATCAAATAAAAATAAAAAACAAATACAATAAAATAAATACACCCTGGAAAGAAACAATTAAGTTTTACACCCAATTATCTATTTTTGGATTGAGCATCATATGGTCAGCAAATCAAACTGATAAATGTTACATGGACAGAGGAGCATCAGTGACCTCATGAAGGCAGTGTGTCTCTGAAGCTCTGCCATCCCCAGGGGGCACTACTGGCCACCTGATAAAGAGGAAGCAAGGTCCAGCACACCTATGACTCTTTGTCTCTCTCTTTTTCTCTCTCACTGTCTTTCTCTAGAGAGTCCCCCACTGAGCCCAGCAACACCTGTCTGCTGTTCTCCACATGCTTCACTTTATGTTAGCATGGCCGTCTTACTGGAGCTGCGCTAATGACCATCGCTATGGAAGGGGAGAAAATGGCTGAGATGTAGTGACGCTGCATATGAATATGGGGTGAAGTTGAAGTCTGTAAGCATAATGATATGGATAATTTAAAACAGCTGATTCAGCACTGTACAATCATCTTTTTTTTAACTTTCTCTGCATAAAGATTCACCACACTCAATTCTGAGTGACCCAGCATCCAGTACATTCATGAACTATGTTAAGACCCCTATAATTTCCCAAAGATTTGTGTCAAAATTCAATTCCACCTACACAGTGTCAATAAAAGGGCCATTTCCTTCATTTTTTTCTGGTGCATTTTCTCCTACCGAATAAAGTGTATGATTTACTGAGAACAAAACACTCAAAATAAGTGACCTCTCATTACCTTTTACAGTAAACAAAAATATGCTTTGTTGCCCTGTGTTATAACTTCAGTATTAATTTATTAATTAGACTGAACCTTTTTTTTTTTTTTTTGCTCTTTGAAAAGGTCTATTTTCAAAATTTTAGAATTTCTACATGTGATAGTCTCAAAATTCACGTGTGTGTGTATATATATATATGGATTAACATATATATATATATATATATATATATATATATATATATATATATATATATATATATATATATATATATATATATATATATATGTGTTAATCCATGTCCCTAGCCATATAAATCAGAATTCATTTTTTATGCCATTTAAAAGACTAAATAATTAATTTAACTGTAAACATAGATTTGCCAGCCTGTAAGCTGTCTTTTATTTGTTCACTCTGTTCCACTACACAGGGAAAAATATTACTACAGTCCCATTCTGGTCATTAATTAAAATCCTTAAATATGCATTTCTGGACATCATACTTACAGATTTTGAAGTTATTTCCAAGACTCTATTCAGTGCATGTGGATTTATTAATATACAATTAGTACCTGCCTCCATCTCCACCAATGGTCCGCCACTTATTAAAGCCCTAAACAGCAAGTTGACTGGATCTGTTTCATAGGTTCGTGATGAAAGAAACCCTGGCTGTCTAAATCTGTCTTTGGAACACTGCAGAAATGCATAAAAGTAGCAATGTTCAGCCATGGCGTGGACAGATTTTTTCACTCATTATATGGCTTATATGATATTAAAAGTGCCCATAGGTGTGAGTGAATGTGTGTGTGTGTGTGTGTGTGTGTGTGTGTGTGTGTGTGTGTGTGTGTGTGTGTGTTTCCTTGTAAAGGACAGGCAGCCACTCAAGCGTGTGTTCCTGCCTTGTGCCCAGTGATTCCGTGTAGGCTCTGGACTCACAGTGTCCCTGAACTGGATAAGCGGATACGGAAAATTAATGTATGTCACAGTACTAAAAGTAAATACTATGATTGCATAAAAAAAATCCTTCCACAATGTGAGCCCTTTAAACAGATATTAAGCATGTTAAGGTGAATTTGTCCTAAATCCCCCTACACACTTCATGTGTCCTTCATCAAACTTGAAAAATGAAAGCCTGTGATGTGCAAAAATAGACCACAACAGTTTGTTCGATATTAATTATTTGTTTGATGTCACAAAAACAAATCTACAAATATATATATATATATATATATATATATATATATATATATATATATATATATATGCTGATTGCTGATTGATGCTGAAGTTATAATGAGTTTTTCAGCCTGCACTTTTGAAAAAGCCTTGTGACATATCAACTAAAGGGAAATGAATTGTTACAGAGTAACTCTGTGTCTGAAACTGTGCCCTGTTCATTATATAGTACACTATTTTGGGGTTCTGCCATTTTGTAGTAGCGTCCGAAAACATAGTGGACATATTTCAGTGCACTCAAAAATTCCCACAATGCATTGCAAACAGTAGTGTACAACCCATATAGACTAGGAGATATCAGATTGCCCATAATCCACTGCAGAAAAGAATTCAGCACCTGAATTCAGCTCCCTATATTAGTTCCCTATATAGTGAATAATATAGGAGATAGTGAATGGGGAGCCATTTCAAACACAAGGTTTATTTGTTTTATTCAGATCAAAATAAATGTTATCTACATACTTAGGCATGAAATGTGCAAACTGTTTGTTAGCTGTATTAGCACACAGCTTCAGCTATAAACTAAAGATGCAAACATCTAATACCATAGCTGTCTTGGATGATCATCTAAACACTTGAAAATGATTGTCCTACAAGGCTTGTTTATTAAAGGAAATGGTTCTATATAGAACCCTGAACACTCTAAGAAACTTTTGCATGATTAAAGTGTTCTTTGCATCATGAAGGTATTCTTCTGATTGATAGAGAATGATTACATTCTAAGCAGGTAATCCGTAATGCACAGGATGCTACATTTTAAACATGACATTTTGAACTCTGTTTATTTGTGTGAAAGGATGGAAGACATTGCAGGTGGTGAAAGCTTTTTGAACCTGTCTTCTGTGTTTCTTTCTGTTACCCTTCAATTGGCCTGAATTCAACGCTACTGATGATAATAACAGTGTTGGGTATCCATTGATTTGCTGTGGCCTCTCATTGGGAGTTCACACCAGAAGACACACACTCGCTCCCTTTAATTAAGGCCTGCGTTGGCTTTTCTTCACTCTTACACTCGATGTAGCTACACTGACACCAACTGCCATCCTCCAGCTAATTCCTTTGCTAAGTCCTGAGGCTTTGGTCTAAATAAATAAATAAACAAATAAAATCTCAAACAACCGCACATCAGTTGTCTCATCTAGTAACACTTCAACAAAACATAGCAGACAATAAAAGATATGGAGTAAAATAAATAAATAAATAAATAATAATAATAAATTTTTTTTTTTTTGGCTGGAATGGGAATCACAAAAGAAATTGTCCTGACCTTGTTTATTGTTCTTTCGCTGTCTAAACCTCATTGGCAGCTATTTCCCCTCTGTATTTGGTAAATCCCCAGGAGCCAACATCTAAAGATCCATTTAGAGTTGGTACTTAACACCGATGCTGCAAAATTAGAGCACATTGACAGTGATTGGCAACAGGATAAAAAAAAGAAGATAAGGGGAAAAAATATCCTGAAATCACACACAAAAAAAGAAACATCTGAAAACAGCCTAAAAAAATGTGCACAATAGCGTGGCCAGTACCCAGCACACTATCCAGCGAGTTTGCCCCCAATCATTTTTCCTCCTAATCCGTAGGAGCCTAATTACTAAAGCACTGCTGCCTGCTTTCAATCAGGCAGAGGGAAAATGACACACTCTTTTGTTCCTTCCTCATATCACACATGATGCACTGTCATTCTCTCTTCCACTGAGTGGTGAGCAGCAGTGAGCAGCAGCTCTCTCAGACTACCATCTGTCCCCAGCGCGGCCCACCGTGAGCCAGCTCGGGACGCCCCATATTACCACCCCCTCTCGTCATGGTGGCTGCACATATTTCATGCCTGCTCCTGGCCTTCTCTTTGGCCAACTATTAGCAGGTTTGAGGACTTGGAGGCAGCTTAATAATCATTTAAGGCTTTGTTAGGCACTGACCCCTCTTGTCGCCCCCCAAATTGGAAAGTCATTCACCATGTCCTTCGCCTAGTGTGTGTTTTTTCTTCACAGTGTCTCAGCTTTCAGAATAGAACCTTTTCATTCTTGTGACCCTGCGAATTACTGAGAGAGATGCGTGAGAGCCGCTGCTGCTTTTTCCCCATGTGCGGTGTGATTCTCTAAGTGTGAAAACAGAATTAGGCCATTATTACAGCTACTGTAACAGACCCAGGCCTCTGTTTACCACAGCGCCTGAGAGTTAGTGATGAACTCGATTCAGCTCCTTATCGTCAGTATCTTTGTGTTTGTTGAAATCCAAAGGCAAGAAACTGATCCTACATCAGTTGGCAGATGTGGATGAACAGGGGGAGAGGTTGCTAAAAACCTGATGGGACAAAATGGAAGTAGAGTCTTAAAAACAAAGGTGCTAGAAAGTGTTCTTTGGAATCTTTAAGTGGAGAGTAGTTGAAACCCCTTTTGTAATTTAGACATTTATTTTTAAAAGGACACTCTAGCCAAAATGAAAACATGTCGACATCTTTGCATCTGTTGTTATCGTTGGGGTCTTAGCTTCTTAGAGTAATCTCACAATATTATCTGATGAGTAGGAAAAACAAGTCTTATGGGGGACTTTAAAGATATAAGACATTAAGATCACAGTTCTGAGAATAGCAGTGGCCTATGTATTATATATATATATTTTTGGCTCAGTAACATCTTCTATACAGCTACTCATCATTTCACACCCATAGCATTGAGCTATGCTCTCACAATGGAAGGATTGACAGAACAATGGGATTTTTTCCACAGTTTAAGTGAGAATGGAGCTCAATGTTTGAAGTTATATTTCTCAAAGACGAAAAACGTAGGTTGGAATATCTCTATTCAAAAATGAATATATTGTATAGTACCTAGTAAAGGCCGGGCTTAAGTTCTGTTTTGGGAAACGTCATTTCGTCCTATGTTTTTGTTCTTCAGCCTTATGCATCTGGATAATCTAATATACTCAGAACTATCTCCTAAAAATGAAATACTTGATCTGACCAAAAGTTAAAGTACATAATTTATTTGCTTCAAATTTAATGAATATCAGTACACTACACTGCAATACATATCACTACATAACTCACAATTATTCTCTGTCCACCTAAATAAAACATTTAACTAAAATATTTCATAATGGAAAGACCAATGGAAATAGCTTTAAACTTCTCGTGATTAATAATTTTTAAATAATCGTACATTGAAAGATATCTTACATGACATACATGAGGTTTGTATCTGACAGTAATGATATTAAATGCGAGTTTTGTGCTGGGTTGCCCCTTTAAGAATGTATGTGGAGAGGTGTCTGAGCCAGTGCCCACTGACTGGAGGCTTCACACAGCTGCAGGACAGCAGTGGCTGCTACCTGAGCACAGGAGGCCAAGGGAGATGCTAATCACACTCTGCTACTGCAGCTGGGAACCTGCTCGGCACCCTGAAGGTGTGATACACACACACACAAACACACTCACAATGCAGCTCTGGAGGGGGCCTAGCGGCGGGTGGCAAGCAGAGGCAAGTGACCTACAGATAGCTCCATTCCAGTGTGTGTGTGTGTATGTGTGTGTGTGTGTGTGTGTGTGTGCGTGTGTATCTGTGTGAAAGTCATTGACTCATGATCTCTCGCCATAACTCAAACACACTTAATGCAAGGAAGGAGATGAATCCTAGCTCAAGTCTTCATTAGATGGACCTCCTGACCTTTCGCATGCTGAACATTTTCCGACCCTGTTCATTCGCCAGCATTACATCATCTCCTTCACTCCATCGTGGGTTATATTTAGTGTGGAGGACAACCTCTGTGACAATTAGGAGAAGAGAAGGTGGAAGTACCATCATAAAGGCAATCAGGGAAACACCACACTGGGGATCATAAATCAGTGTTTTTGGGGAGCACTGGGAGGTCTGGGAAGTGCACATTTCCCCGTTATTCTTCTCAGGAAGCTCGACACCCTGCTCATGAACCCAGGGTCAAGCATGGTCACGGCCTTGGAAAGGGCCATTGTGCATCTGAAACCATGGCAACCGAAGGGGTATAAGTAACAAAACACAAAAAAAAATCACCAACTAGGAGTTTTATGTATGTCAGCTTAAATGACTGTAATGATATATACCTACCAGATGGATCCTTAAAGCAGCTGCAAAAACAGACAAAACAATACCCATTCTCCAAATGAGTGCTTGGGCTTTGCAGTACAAAGTGAGTTTTGAGTAATAATGATGCATGCAATTTAAAATACTAGAATGAATAAACCTGATAATACAATTCTCAAAATGTGTCACTGGATCTTTAATTATACAGTGGGAGCCATTGTGGATGACACTGTATAGCAAATCCATATGGATATGTTATATATGGTATACAAATATAATATTATATTTTGTAATACTGTGCAGAAGTCCAGTTAACAAAAAAAAAATAGCAGAGTTTTGACCAGTATATAAAGTTTATATAAGGCAGGAGAATGTAAAAGGAAACTAAATTGATAAAACTGTCAGCTTCATACAATCCATTGTTAAAGGTGACATTCATGATTATAAATAAAAACAAACAAACTTTTTATAAAGTTCAGATGATGTTTCTTCCCTATTTGTTAGCTCCCTAGTCTGTCTGTGCCCTGGAAAATGGTCTAATGTCTCTATGAGTCAGCAAACAATTTTTCAAAAATTTGCTTAGAGGAATGTTGAAGAGACCTCCAAACATTGAAAATCATAACATAGATATGTGGATATTACTATGAGCTTTATTACTATTACTTAGGTGGGAAATATTTACTTATTTTTGCTTATTATTTCAGATTACTTAATGTGGATATATATAAATATAAATTTATGAGACTGCTGGTCTCTAGAGAGAGTCTGGTACCTTTCACCAATTAATGTGGCCAAGAACCAGCTATTACAGCAGGAAAAGAAATTTTACTGATACCCAAAAGGACCTGCTATTTTGGCATGACATTTAGAAGAAAGCAGATAGCTGAATGCAACTGTCAGAATCCTGACAAGGAGGCCAACTTAACAGACTTAAAATATCAGATTCTCCTTCAACTTCACCTAGGACACTATTAACTGCATGGAAGCAAACATGAACTGAAAGTGCTACAAAACTAATCAACTCAAGTTACAAATGAGTTTCTGTGGTTACACTTCAGCCATGTACAACCATCTTAAAATACGAGGAGCTTCTGAATGCAAACAAATTAGAGAACTGCAGTCATAGATACTGCCTTTAAGTTTACCATCTTTTTAGACTCAGAACACCAAGCTCCACCCATGAAAAAAATCCATAGGTTTGTTCTGTCCTTAAAAGTTTAGCACAAATTTAATTTACTACTATAGAAAACAGTGCTGCTGACTTTCAGGTGCTGGCAAAAGTGATAATATGATTAGATCTTTTCCTACAGGTCTGTACGTGGTGTATGTATTTACCAATAAAAGTTAAAAATACGTTTAATTACACAGTTTTATATATGTAATAGTAAGTGACCATTTCCGAAGTGTGCATTTCTGAACAGTTTTGATTAGCTAACTAAGGTAATACTGATAAGCAGACATTTCTGTTTTTTTAAAGGTTTCTATATTAGTTATTACTAAACTTACAGCATTTCAAAACAATGGTTTTACAAGAAATGGTCCCTCAATCACTAAACTCAAGATCAGGAACTCTATAGGGTAGTTTTTGAACACATCCTTAGGGCCTCAGACAGATCACATTCTGCCCTGGCCTTGTGTGTTGAAACCTGGGAAAGAGCAAAAATATTGAAGCATTGAAGATTGATTTAAAATCTAATGTTTTCTGTAGTTCACCAGATTTACTTTTTTAAAGAGTAATGATTAGCAGGCCATTTTAAATATGTTATCTCCAGTTGGCTTATAGAGCTGGATGCATTAGGAGAAATATCAGTACTTTTGTGCCCTACAGACATTTAGAGGCCACATGGACCTCATGCCACGTGGCTGGCAATGGCACACATTTAACATCTAGGCCTCACTTCTTAAATGTGTGATCTTGTCCAGTGCTGCCACTCTTATCCCCAACAACTGGGTGTGAGGTCAGCACTTAGAGCCTGACACTGTTAACAAAGCTGGACAGAGGTGGACATGTCACAACATGGTCCTCTTGAGCCACAGACCTGGATAAAGGACCAGAGCAAACACTTCAGATACTCAAGAGGCTCTTGGGCCCCTTCAGTAAAAAATCAGATCACAACAAGCTCATTAGAATGAGAAGTGGTTGTGTGTGTGTGTGTGTGTGTGTGTGAGAGAGAGAGAGAGAGAGAGAGAGAGAGAGAGAGTGAGTGAGAGAGAGAGTGAGTGAGAGAGACAGAGAGAGAGAGAGAGAGAGAGAGAGAGAGAAATAGAGAGATAGAGAGAGAGAGGAGGAGTCAGAGACTGAGGAGCCACAGGGTGGTGACAGTAATGAGCACCACACACAGTTAATATGCCATACCAACCTTCTCCATTTTCTTTTTTTATTATGAAAACACAGGATAAAATAATATTAGGATTTGACATGGCTATTGAATTTTTATGCGAATGCGTAATGCGACCTTCAAAACTAATGCGCATCAAATCTCATTTTTAGAAAATGGTATTCTTTTTCCCCATTCAAATATAATATTACAGTGAATGATCATTGCAATGATTTACTCTTTCTAGTAATTAATACATTCTTCCCAAATTGTATCCTATATACCAAATTTTAAATTGTACATATTTATTCTTTGACTTATATCTGACAGAAAAAAACAAGTTTTAGCGGTCTGAGTTTGAGGTTGAGTAGGAAGTATACATTTCACTCACTGAGTAAATTTTAAAGAATGACTAGTGCATAAAGTAACCCACCAAATAGAGGGGGTCACTAATGTCAAGATGTAAAAGTCTATTGGCAACTAAACATCACAAAACCATGCAAAACCACTGTCCTCATGCACAAAATTTCCACACAAACAACACAACTATACACTACTTGGCATGCCTTTATTCCATAAAAAATAAATAATTTTCCAAAAATTCTAGTAAGTTTGTTCCATGAAGCCAGAAATATTACATCTCCTGACTAAAGTTTGAAAAATGTGTCTTTTTTTTTCATTCAACACATTTCTTGTCTGAAAGAATAAACGTACAGGAAGATACATATTTAACCGTTGATTTATGCAGCATGAGATAAAACACTATACAAAACAATACTATTCTCCAAATCAGTGCTTAGGCTTTGCAGATTTAGTGAGTAATATTGAGTTAGAGGGAGTAATAATGATACATAAAATCTGAAGTAGAAGTAGAATTAAATAGCACATTCTCAAAATCTGTCACTGGATCTTTTATCATACAGCATCACAAAATGTGGACAGCATAACAAATGTATAGGGATATATTATATATGGTATACATGCCAAATACTGAGCAGAAGCCATTTATTTATTTCCAGTGAAAAAAAAAATTGAGCACATAAGGCATTTAAGGCAGGGAAATGTAGAAGGAAACAAGTAGGGGTACAACTAGTAGAAGGGGGGGGGGGTGTATACAAACCTGCCACCTGTATGCAAATCTAAATGTTTATTTAAGGTGACATTCACGATTATAAAGAAAAAGAAACAAACATTTTATTAAATCCAGGAGATGCTTCTTCCCCATTTGTTAGCTCTCCAGTCTGTTTGGACACTGGAAAATGGTCTAAAATGTTTATGAAACCCTAATGTCAGTAAGCGAATATTAAAAAAATTAAATAAAATTGTTAACACAAAGTATAAACAGTCTGGCACATATTTAATATTTTATTTATGCAGCCTGAGAAAAAAAAAGTTGGAAGCATATTGGTATTGGTATCTTTTATGACTTCTGTTCCAGTTTGAGAGGCTAACACCCATGTAGGCCATGCTAAATGTGCCCAGAAATAACACTGGGCCTCCCTACTGTCTCTGAGATTGCCCACCTAGGAGCCTGGCACACACTACAGCACACACAAAAAACCCAGTGGATTACGCTCATATAGCATATTTCAAAAATGCAAAGCCTACACTTGCCTCTTCCTCTCTATTTCTTAATCTTATCATATTTTCCCCCATGGTTTCCTGGCAGGTGTATTTTTATTTTTGTAGAACAGGGTGGCAGGTCATTGATAACAATGACACAAAGCAGTTACTACATAAAGTGTTGGGAGAGCGGAGGGTAGCGTAACACTGCACACGCGAATGCACCTTGGCAACTTTCCCTTTCCTGTGTAATCAGAGAATGGGGCAATTACTGGGAAAGATAACCCCTAAGTTCAGTGGAGTGGGACAGGGAGACAAAGTTGAAAGTGATTATGGGGCAGGGCTGGAGAACTGGGGCAGGAGAGAGGGAGGGAGTGTAGTAAAGGGGCGTTTTTTCAGACGCTGCCATGGGCTTCTGACAATAGTGCAGGTGTAGCCCAGCTCTCTGGACAGGAGCCTGTCTGACAGGTGACCACAAAGCCGCCTAACGAGCAGGTAATTACCCCACTAAGGTAATTTACTGAACTAAGTGCTACGTTCGCCGCCCTGTTGGTGTGACTGTGCGCAATTACACGCCGAGGCCTAACAATGGCCCATGTGTGCCTTTCATAAGGTGGGCCGGGTCGGCCAGTGAGAGAGCGTCCGATGTACACATGCATTGAACAGAGGCACAAAGGGCCACTCTAGCACATGAACATACCCAAAAGGCATGTTGGCGCATTGTGCAAGTCCCTTTGGCATAACTGGAAACCACGCCACAGGTTTGGGTACAGCCGGCCCATATAATATTAAGAAGTCTGTAACGAGTTCCAATTTAAACCAAAGGACTATAATTAGTGCTGTAATGCCTCATATGCTGGGACCATGTAGCAACCACAGGCTCAAAATCAATATAATTAGCGAATCTTTTCTACACAGCACTTTTTTATCTGGACCTAGAGTATTAAACAATGAATGGGAAATACTGTTTGATTAATATGCTCTTGAAAGAAGCTACACAGGGAGGACACCTACCCAGCTTTAATAAAAAATCAGAAATATAAGGTACAGCCTGTCTGCCATGTAAAGTAGAATATGAATGTGCATTAACATTTTTCCCCCTCTTTTCAAGCTACAGCCTGATAAATTATTGAAGTGCTACCTGGGTAGAACAAGACAAAGAGGAACATCTTTTGATTCCTCTGTGTATCCGGTGTGGCATTATGAAAATGGAAGAGGTGAATAATAAGGACATCTCTGGCTTCTAAACAGATAGTATTGAATAAGTAAAACTTCTAAAGAATATAGAAAAATACAAAACAACCCTTGTTCACAAGGACGTATGCAGCACGGCATGGTGAGCAGGCAAGAAACAGGACTCAGCAAAGAAAAAATTAAAACAGGCCAAGTTATTCTTTTATAAGCACCATTTGTGTGTTCCAGCAACTTTCTACTACAGCTTCTACTACAGCAATAAAAAGATTAATCTCTAACAGCAAAAGGTGCATTTAACATGAAGCAATGGAAGGCATGAAAAATATTACAAATAATGGTCTAAAACCATTAAACACAAATGACACATAGGTAACAGTCTCAGCTGATGTGTTTATGTATATTTTGTTTTAAAATACAAAAGTAAAAAATTATGTTTACAAAGCTTGATCCACACATGTTCTTCATAAATTATTTTCAACACAAGTATATGTGATTGACCGAGGACTAAAAGTGTCTGGATGTGTGTGTGACAAACACAAATATTTACTTCTTTATCTTTGACAAAAGAATCAAAAATTACAGCAAGAGACAGATACAATTATTATTAGAAATCTGTCTCTTTTTTGGTTTCTCCTGAAAAATATGACATCAGGTAAGTATTTATTTATTACATAGCTAGCACTGTGCTTGTGCGATGGGAAGTGGGAAGCCTTCCTACCCAACTAGAGATTAACACCAATTGTAATCTCAGCCACAGATGTTTTGTTCACTAGTTGACGGAGAGTAAGCTGGCTTCACTGTAAAGATTCTGCCAATTGCTTTCTGATGGGCTATCTGCAAATCTGCATATACGCATTTCTGTTTATGGTCTTGTATTGGCCCTGGTACTGGTCAGATGTGAAAGACTGCCTCCACACATCATGACAAAATTGCAGAATTATGATGGGTCCTTTTGTAAATCAGTCAAATTTCCTTCAATAATAGGTCGTACTTGCCCATGTTAAGTGGTGACATGAGACTAGGCGTATTGTGCTCGCTTGGATTCCTGCTCTTGAATGGCTGAGGCATCATCAGGGATCTCCTGGTTACAGAAGCAGTATTTAGTTTGCTGAAAATTTTGGGAGCCATGAAAAGTCTTATTCTCATGGGCTTCTGCAGTGAAACATAAAATTACATAAAGTGACATAAAAATCCATTGTCAAGGCTGGTGGATTACAAATATAAAAGTAATGTATCTGTAATTAGCTAACTACTCATAAAAGTTGTCCCCATGCGCAAATAAAAAGTTACATCTTAATTCACATTTCTGAAGAACCAATGTTACCCATCAGCCACACCAAACATAGTTTACCCAACCCAACAAACTGTGTTTCTGCTAAATATTTGTATGTGTTTTCTACATTTGGATCTGAAGGCCTTTGAGTTTGACCTCAATGGAAGCAGCACAGGGAGACGGTGTTTTATTGCAAATGCTGTAAAAACAAGAAAAATGCATGAACATTTGATAAGAATGATACTGTAATAAGTCTTAGGTTCCTTAACTAGTATACCACACATCTTTGTAGGAGATAGGCACTGTTCTCTATGCACACTCAAAAGCCATAACAAAATGACTTCTACTCTCCAAATACACTATATGTTTAGAATATACTCATTAGATACAGTGAAAATTTCTTCCTGAATGCCTACACTAATTTCAATTTGTCTGCTATTTACAAAGAAAAATCAATCAAAGCTGACAGGCAACATTATCATACAGTGAATACAAATGTTATCAGCTTGTATTAAATAACACACCTCCCTGCCTATACAATCATTCTGCCAATAAAGTGATATCGAGAAATAAAAGACTCTAATAAATGAGTTAGAGCTGTCCTCTCCCTGACGCAGCATCCTTCCTGTGCACTAAGAGATCATTATGCTGATGCTGAGACAAATGAATGTGTGCACATGTGTGTGAGTCGTGAGAGCTCGCTCAGAATTCACATCCATCTAAACGAGCGCCGGTCTGATAATAAACGCTCCTCAGCCTGATGATGGCTTAATTACCAGTGTAAAGAAAGTGTTTAATCTCTGACCCGTTTCATGTTCTCGCCACTCTCTTTCTTCAGGAGCGAGTGTGTGTGTGTGTGTGTGCCAGAAAGGCACTGCTGCATCCCACTCATAGAGAGACCCCTGCTGTCTGCCACGGGCCTGTAGGGTGCAATTAGGAGCCCCTAAATGAAGTTGACTATACGGTATCGTTTTTCTCCTTCTCCTGCCCCCAGCTCCTCCTCCCCTCTCCTCATCCTACGTAATTAACACAGAAGACCAAGGACCATGGCAAGCTATGAGACAAGGAAAAAAAAAAAACATAAACACAATCTCACAACCCACCCATCCAGGAGCAGAAAAGAAGGCTTGGTTTCAGCATCATGTCAGCTAGCACAGTGTTAAACACCACACTTATTTACAATACTTACAATTAGTAAGATTCTGCTGTCCTGGTTTGGAGTGATAATGATCAGTGGGATTTACAGAACATGTCAAAGGTTTGTAGGATCCCCTATTTTTAGTGAATTTAGCTATTTTACGGTTTTCTACTGTTTACATACAGTGTGAAAAACCATCATGTGCAAATCTACAAATCCTTAAAATTACCTCAATGTTACAATCCATTCCAGGATTTGATCCCGTTTGCTGTGAATCTCTAATCATCTCAAACCAGGATCACAAGTATCAGTTTAGTGGACACAATATTCTGGGAAGGATTTTTACCTTCTGGACCTGAATTTACCACCTCTGGAATAAACCACTCTGAACTGTACTTAAGGTCTTCATGTGTAGAGGGTACAAAAACTTCCAGCATTGAGCTGTGGAGCAGTGGACCTGTGTTATCTGGATTCAGGGCACTACATACAGTACAGTGGCGATGCGCTACTGTTCAGAACTATAATCTAATCATTCATCATCAGTCCCAAATCTCACTTATGTTCTTGTGGCCTGAATGCCATCAAATCCTAACAGAAATGTAATTCCAACATGTATTCTAAGGCTACTTTCATATCACAAGCCTCATTAAACTTTTTTTTTTTTTTTGCTCAGATTAGATTTGGGTTCTCCTCCTTGGATCACCACCTTAACGTGGTGGAGGGGTTTGCGTGCCTGCGTGAGCCTAGGAGCTATGTTGTCGGGGGCAATAGCCCCTGGTAGAGTCTCCCAAGGCAAATTGGTCCTAGGTGATGGGCCAGACAAAGAGTGATCCATAAAGACACAGATGAAAAAGACAACGAGGACACAGCCTCCCTTGCCCGGAGCAGGGTTACCGGGGCCTCACCCTGGAGCCAGGCCTGGGGGAGGGGCTCCTTGGCGAGCGCCTGGTGGCCGGACTTTCACCTATGGAGTCCGGCCGGGCTTAGCCCGAAGGGGATACATGGGTCCACTCTCCCATGGGCCCACCACCTGTGGGAGAGGTAGTAATCCGGGTCTGGTGCATTGTGGATCGGGTGGTGGTCGGGGTCGGGGGCCCTGGCGTTCCGATCCTCGGTTACTGAAACTGGCTTTTGGAACATGGAACGTAACCTCTCTGGTGGGAAAAGAGCCTGAGCTGGTGCGCGAGGTTGAGAGGTACCGACTAGATATAGTTGGGCTCACCTCGACACACAGTATGGGCTCTGGAACCAATCTCCTCGAGAGGGGCTGGATGCTCTTTCACTCTGGAGTTGCCCAGGGTGAGAGGCGTAAGGCAGGTGTGGGCTTACTCATAGCCCCCCGGCTTAGCGCCTGTACGTTGGGGTTTACCCCAGTGGACGAGAGGGTAATTTCCCTGCGCCTTTGGGTTGGGGAAAGGGCTCTGACTGTTGTTTGTGCTTATGCACCGAACAGCAGTTCAGAGTACCATGCCTTCTTGGGGACCCTAGAGGGAGTGCTGGAGAACACTCATTCTGGGGACTCCATTGTTCTGCTGGGGGACTTCAATGCTCACGTGGGTAATGACAGTGAGACCTGGAGGGGCGTGATTGGGAGGAACGGCCCCGCTGATCTGAACCCGAGTGGTGTTCAGTTATTGGATTTCTGTGCTCGTCACAGTTTGTCCATTACGAACACCATGTTCGAACATAAGGGTGTCCACAAGTACACCTGGCATCAGGACACCCTAGGCCGCATTTCGATGATCGATTTTATAGTCGTATCATCTGACCTGCGGCCATATGTTCTGGACACTCGGGTGAAGAGAGGCGCTGAGCTGTCAACTGATCACTACCTTGTGGTGTGTTGGATCAGATGGCGGGGGAGGATGCCGGACAGACCTGGCAGGCCCAAACGTGTGTTGAGGGTTTGCTGGGAACGTTTGGCAGAGGAACCTGGGGGACCCCGGGGGGGGGCTCGTCTATCACTGGGGCTGAAGTGCAAACAGAGCAGGAGTCTGGTTCGTATGGCTGGCAGTAAGTCCGACTGGTTTCCAGTCGGAGTTGGACTCCGTTAGGGCTGCCCGTTGTCACCGGTTCTGTTCACAATTTTTATGGACAGAATTTCTCGGCGTAGCCAAGTGGCGGAGGGTGTCCGGTTTGGTGGTCTCAGGATCCCATGTCTGCTTTTTGCAGATGATGTGGTCTTGTTGGCTTCATCGAGCCGGGACCTCCAGCTCTTGCTGGACCAGTTTGCAGCCGAGTGTGAAGCGGTAGGGATGAGGATCAGTACCTCCAAGTCCGAGTCCATGGTACTCAGTCGGAAAAGGGTGGAGTGCTCTCTCCAGGTTGGAAGTGAGATCCTGCCTCAAGTGGAGGAGTTTAAATACCTCGGGGTCTTATTCACGAGTGAGGGAAAGATGGAGCGTGAGATTGACAGGCGGATCGGTGCAGCGTCAGCAGTAATGCGGGCTCTGTACCGGTCCGTTGTGGTGAAGAAAGAGCTGAGCAGAAAAGCAAAGCTCTCGATTTACCGGTCAATCTATGTCCCAACCCTCACCTATGGTCACGAGCTTTGGGTAGTGACCGAAAGAACGAGATCGCGGGTACAAGCGGCTGAAATGAGTTTTCTCCGCAGGATGTCTGGACTCTCCCTTAGAGACAGGGTTAGGAGCTCGAACATCCGGGAGAGACTCGGAGTGGAGCCGCTGCTCCTCCACGTCGAGAGGAGCCAGTTGAGATGGTTCGGGCATCTGGTTCGGATGCCTCCTGGACGCCTTCCTGGAGAGGTGTTCTGGGCATGTCCAACGGGGAGGAGGCCCTGGGGCAGACCAAGAACACGCTGGAGAGACTATATGTCTCGACTGGCCTGGGAACGCCTCGGTATACCCCCGGAGGAGCTGGCGTCGGTGGCTGGGGAGAGGGAGGTCTGGGTTTCTTTGCTCCGACTGCTTCCCCCGCGACCCGGACCCGGATAAGCGGTGGATAATGAATGGATGGATGGATGGATAGATTTGGGTTTCTTAATGGTTCACATTCATAAATGTAAGTGTCCTGTATCTGTCTTTAATGTGAATCAATCTGGCCATGAAATGGCATGCATGCACACATTGATGCATTTATGAATTTCACCTTTGTAACAAACAGTAAAAAACAACACATTTGTGAGAGAATGCATTGTATTAAAACCAAGAAAATGGACCCTTTAGTAGCTCATGTGTGCATTGCATTTTTCTCAGGAAGAAAGTTTTTGATTGTACAAACCGGATGCCAAAAAAATTGGGACACTAAACAAATTGTGAATAAAAACTGACTGCAATGATGTGGAAATGGCAAATGTCAATATTTTATTCGTAATAGAACATAGATGACAGATCAAAAGATCAATATATTGTTTCATAATTTCATGGCGTCAACAAACCCAAAAATGTTGGGACAAGGCCATTGTTTACCACTGTGTGGCATCCCCCCTTCTTCTTACAACACGCAACAGACGTCTGGGGACAGAGGAGACCAGTTTCTCAAGTTTAGAAATAGGAATGCTCTCCCATTCATGTCTAATACAGGCCTCTGACCGTTCAATCGTCTTCGGCCTTCTTTGTCGCACCTTCCTCTTTATGATGCGCCAAATGTTCTCTATAGGTGAAAGATCTGACCATTTCAGTACCCGGATCCTTCTCCTACGTAGCCATGATGTTGTGATTGCTGCAGAATGTGGTCTGGCATTATCTTGTTGAAAAATGCAGGGTCTTCCCTGAAAGAGATGACGTCTAGATGGGAGCATATGTTGTTCTAGAACCTGAACATAGTTCTCTGCATTAATGGTGCCGTTCCAGACATGCAAGCTGCCCATGCCACAAGCACTTGTGCAACCCCATACTATCAGTGATGCAGGCTTCTGAACGGAGCGTTGATAACAACTTGGGTTATCCTTGTCCTCTCTGGTCCGGATGACATGGCATCCCAGTGTTCCATAAAGAACTTCAAATCGTGACTCATCTGACCAGAGAACAGTCTTCCATTTTGCCACACTCCATTTTAAAAGACCTCTGGCCCAGTGCAAACATCTGAGCTTGTGGAGCTTGCTTAGAAATGGCTTCCTCTTTGCACTGTAGAGTTTCAGCTGGCAATGGCGGATGGCACGGTGGATTGTGTTCACTGACAATGCTTTCTGGAAGTATTCCTGAGCCCATTCTGTTATTTCCTTGACAGTGGCATTCCTGTTTGAGGTGCAGTGACGTTTAAGGGCTCAGAGATCACGAGCATCCAGTAGAGTTTTACGGCCTTGATCCTTACGCACAGCAATTGTTCCAGATTCTCTGAATCTTTTGATGATGTTATGCACAGTTGATGATGATAACTTAAAAGTATTTGCTATTTTATGCTGGGTAACACCATTCTGGTATTGCTGCACTATCTTTCTGCGCAACAATTGTGGAATTGGTGATCCTCTTACCATCTTGGCTTCAGAGAGACACTGACACCCTGAGAAGCTCTTTTTATACCCAATCATGTTGTCAATTAACCTAATTAGTGTTAATTGGTCTTCCAGCTGTTTGTTATATGCTCAATTTCCTTTTTCTGGCCACTTATTGCTACTTGTCCCAACTTTTTTGGGATTTGTTGACACTGTGAAATTTTTAATCAACATATTTTTCCTTTAAAATGTTACATTTACTCGGATTAAACTTTTGATCTGTCATCTATGTTCTATTACGAATGAAATATTGAAATTTGCCATCTCTATATCATTGCATTCAGTTTTATTCACAATTTGTTTAGTATCCCAACTTTTTTGGAATCCGGTTTGTACATCATTAGGCCAAAAAGGTGACAAAGTGGCTTATTTCAGCTATGAATCTGAAATGGCTCCCTCCACCCTACGTAATACATAGTATAGGTAATAAAATAATGGTTTCTGAACTCCCATAGTGCCCTCTATTATGAATTATAAAAACATTTATTTTCAGGTAATATCTTTCTGTTGAACTACTGCCCAGTCTGGGTGTAGTATGTTTAGTTATATAATATGTGAATTATGTTGGAAATATGGCACTATTTGGGATGCAGCTTGAGAATCTTCTGCATTGTTGTTTTGCTGCACTGCTGGCATGGACAGCGTATACAGATGCAAAGTCGATGCATGAAATTTGATCTGGCCATTCACATTTTCATGCCCACAAATCAGATCTATGATCACAAATGAAACTGACTCAAATATGATATAAAAAAAAATGAAAAAAAAACAAGAAAACAAAAACAGATTTGACATATCCACACAGCCCTGAAAAAATTAGATCAGATTAATTAAAAAAATTAAATTTAAGTCACTTCAGACTGGTAATGTGAATTTAGCATAAAGCATTCTGAAAGGAGTAGTGCCTGCTGCTACAGGAAAAGGTGGTATTGTTTCTGTCTGGCAGAAAAACCAAACTAACTAAAATTAGGCCTAAACAAATAGAAAGTAATTAGTCAAACATCATGGGTAAACTTCACAGTCTGACTGGAAAAAAAATTCCAATTAATCAGGTGAGAGATGGAAAAACTGACAGTTTAGTGGCTTAATCCATGATGCAAAGGTGAAACAGTTTCTTGACTTTTCATTTTGTTTTGCAGACCTACAACAGAAAACTTGAAGTTGTGTGTTATTGCTTTTGTCTGTGAACAAATGACTACCACAATGTTATTAATGACAATACTTTCCCTCTCAAGTTTCTCTCAACACAGAACCCCAAAATAGTACAGATTCGGATTCCACCGTTTACCATAAATAAAATATGCTAATATAAACTAAGTCTACTGAGATTTGGAATGATAAATGACATGCTGCTAACAAGTCAACAAGGACAGAAGACCATTAGACCCCCCCTTGCTTTCAGCTACACAAACAAAGCTAATCCACCTGAGACGGCAGGGGACAGGATGCCATGGCTGCTTATAGCAACCTGAGGCTGGCCACAAGAATGGCAGGAAAGGCTGCTTGGGTCCGGCTGACTTTGAAGTGCACCACTTCTGAACTATTCAGATCGGTCGGGCCAGTAACTTTGAAGGCAGGTTATCCTCAGCCGCCGCGTGTCCTGTTGTGAACGAATTGTTTCCTCTTGCAATTTGTCTTTTTTTTTCTCAGAGAAACTGACACTTGTGGTTTGGTCTGCAGTGAAGTAGATGGTGTGGGGCCCCGGAGCTATGGGTCAGGTGCCTCTCACATAAGAGATGACCACAAGTACAACTGGCAAAGTTACAGCTTTCCTTAGGAATCTCTAGGAGGATGACCACCCACAAACTGGCCACATCCTCTACCCATCAGGCCATGACCTCAGTGCATCAGCTGCCTGGGAGGAACCAAGCAAACCCATTAGTCATAATGGGGTCACTCTCAAGACCTGCATACTTAGAGTGTAATCTTAGTGGATTACTTAGTGGGTAATCAGACAGCACTGTAAATCTTCACACAAACTTTGCTTAATGGTTTTGCTGTGGAAATAAACATTAATAATGTATTGTAACTACTTATTCTTGCAACAAAAATGTAAAATAAATTCTTGTTTTATTTGTTCAATAGTAATGAAATACTGATGGTGTATAGTTCTTGTATTTAATTTGCAAAATTGTGTGCTACTGCCCATGTGATTTTGATTAAAAATATGAGCAAAGACTGTAAACTCACCAATGATACAACACTATGAATAAAAACAACAAAAAAAATTTTGTGTTTGGACAAAAAATTAGTTTGAGTTCAAGTAAGGAAAAAGTGCATATGTTTATTATGTACTTTTGGGCTAAAATTGTAATGAAAAACATGTGTGAGTTCTGGTTTAGATGGTTTAAAGACTTTAATACTTTGTATGTTTACATTATTAATTAGAATTATGATAAACAAACAAACAAACAAACAAACAAAAACATTTGTACACCTAAACATAGCTAAAAAATTGAATAATTTTTTTGTACTGTTTAGCTGGTAACAACTTTTGAGAGTTTCAGAGTAATACAGAAATAAAGCATTGAGTAATTAGATTAGTACATTTTCCTGGAAGTAGTAAGTAAAGTATTAACCATTAAAGACTGAGAGAAGTAAATATTAATTTGTGATGTCTTCAATAAAGATTGCAGCACTCCTTAATACTAATGCTTGCATTTTGACACCATTGACCCTGCTTTCTTTAAAACAGCAGTGACTCTTTCTCTACAGGATATGTGCTCTTCTGAGACAGGCTTGCTATTGCGATTACAGACTTGAAGTTCTTGAAGAAGGTGTGACAACATTGTTGCTTTTTCCATTAAAAGTAAAAGTGTGTGTGTATAATGTGTATTTCTTCTGATATTCGAATGCACAAGACCCCCCCTATGGGCGGGCAATCAAAACATCTCAGAAGCATCTTCCTCTGTAATTCTGATTTTGGGCTGCTACAGTACTCACAGGAAAAGTCATGCAGCAGGTATTACTAGCTTAACACACATAAACAAATCTCTTTTTCTGTTGCTGATAGGATTTTTGGCAAAGAATTACCTGTGTAATCTGCAAAGAAAGAACATAAAAGTTCCCGGCTAGGAGACACTTAGCTGAATCATCCTGAACGTCAACATTCACCAAGCCTTAAATCTCCAATGTTTATACAGCTCTGTGCTAGTCCTTGTCTGGAACTCTGCCACAGCAAGCCATGCTCAGCCCTGACAGGCAGCTGCATGATGAACTGTCAATCACCTTGAAAATATTAACCCACATGCATTGCCAAAATGCTACTTAATACCTGTCATCTGATTTATGACTTAAGGAAACATAACGAGAGCACATCCTGGCTTGACCGTACTGTGGCGCTTGTTACTGATACATGTTCTTCGTCAGTGCCGAGGCTCATAGTGAGAAGCCTGCTGTGTGATTGCTAATATGGAGGCACCCCTGGGAGAGTATGTTATAGCAGAATTGGTCTCTTTCTTCTATTAAAGCTCTCTGGATGTTTTTTTTTTCTCCACAGCAAAATGTGTGCTTTTTCCCCCACCACTGTCTTCTTTCTACTCACACTTATATATTCACCTACAGCTGCTTATTAATCTTCTCTCAATGCTGAATATATATTGTTGAGGCAAACTTTCAAACTACTTTCCATTATCCATATGTGTACCATAATAAAGCTTAATACTTATATAATTCTAACTATTGTTTAGGAAGAAATTATAATATTTACTGTTATTGTGAAGTGCTTTCCCAACTGTACAGTAGTGGTTTTAAAGTCCAGTTGTGTTCCCTAAAGATTACATACATTATATTCTCTTCTCCAGAAGGAGAGGTGAATATTTGTAAGTTTCTTTATAAAACTGTGTACAATTAATGAAAAATAAATAAAAGTCATGGAGATAAAATTGGGTGTATAAAATAAAGAAAACTTTAAAATCTATTATTAATATAGAATATGTTACAATTATGGTTGCTAACTAAAATGATTAAATATGAAACACGATGCTCAGAAAAAAAAGAAGTTAAATTGTGAAAATGTGCTTTTTTCCCCCCTGCTGCATGATCCTGCTCCATTCAAATACACAAATCAAACAAACATTGATTTATTATTTAAAGGGCTAAACGCTTCTGATTTTCGTAGTTTTTGTACTTTACATACAGCATGTGATGTTCTGCATCTTTTACCTCTGAATGTGTCTTCAGTAAGTGCTGAGATGCCCATATCCTGTTGGCGAAGGAGGGTCATCCCAATCTGACTAGCCAAGCCCCACGCCCCTCTCTAAATAAATGCTACAGTGTCCACTGCTGAAGCACATTAATCTCTGACCTGGGGGCAATGAGATATTCTTAGCTCACTGATCATGCTCCAAGCCCACTCTGAACGCTCCCCTTCAGTGAGTGCTGAGCTGCACGTTGGCCACCCCGACAGGAAATTCCACTCCATTCCCAAGCCACCGAACACAATACTACTAAAAACACACTAGACGAAGGTGCAGGGGCAGAAGTTTTCTTTCTTTCCCTCTGTAGATAGCGCTCTTTCAAGCCCTAATCTTCATGCTCGGATGAGAGGCCCAAATATGAATTATGTAAGTGAGACAGGAAACACAGGCCAAAACATACAGAAAACAAAATGTATAGAACAATTGTGCTTTGATCCAGTTTGTGAGTCCATGCATGGGAGAACTGAACTAACAGTAACAGCTGGGTCAGTACAGGAGGGCCAGTGTGCAGGTTTAGCCTCTGGGTTTACCATAGATAACAGAATTTAATGGGATTAAAGAAAAATTATAATCCTGTTCATGAATATAACCTTTTCCTATCAACACACACTCATGTTTAAGTGCACACTGCTACCTGTTGTGGTGCTATTAACCTTTAAGGATACAGCAGCCATGGCCACTGAAGGAGCCTCAATCAATCAATTAATCGGGGTGCCCTGTGTGGGGACGATGGCAGCTTCTCTACAGGACTGACCTCGGAACAGGATTAGCAGACTTTCTACTCGCTTTCATTTGTTTCAGTTATTCATGTAGCTGTGATGCCGTCCAAGTTAATGTGCTCTTTGTCATCTAATAGTGGATGAGCTGCCTGTGTGATCTTAGCCGGAGCCTGTTTCTCTGTATTGACCTCAATGCGCAGCATGTCACAGTGGTGTGAAAAAGAGAATAGACGACTGGACGAAATGAACAGAGCACTCCCCACTCCATGCTCTTATCAGAGAGACACCGCTGGGTTCACGTCAATACAAAGTGGTGGAATTTTAGTACAAGCTCTCTGATCATTTTTTGGGGAGAATTATATTTTATTTGATTCTACAGTTATGTCTATAGATATAGTTTGCCATGTTTTAAATTGTGCAATGTGAATGGTGATCATTATGCTATTAGCAATGCTAATACACCAACTTTTTTGATGAACTCAATCAGTTTTCACTGGCTGCCCTTTATTGTAGAAAAAATACTGATAGAACTTTTCTTTTTTCTAAATAGATGCCACTGAAGATGGCACAAAAAATTTTTTTTATTATTTTTTTAAATGTCAAATTGTCAAATGAAATCATACAACCAGAGATACAATTTGAGAATGAGTATGTTACTCATCTGTAGGGGTATATTCTCTTTTTTGTATTACTGACATGAGGCATCAGTGTTCTACAAGTATTTCCCCTGTACTATAGTAGGTAGTGTCGCAGTCACACAGCTCCAGGGGCCTGGAGGTTGTGGGTTCGATTCCCGCTCCGGGTGACTGTCTGTGAGGAGTTGGTGTGTTCTCCCCGTGTCCGCGTGGGTTTCCTCCGGGTACTCCGGTTTCCTCCCACAGTCTAAAAAAAACACACGTTGCAGGTGGATTGGCGACTCGAAAGTGTCCGTAGGTGTGAGTGAATGTGTGTGTGTCTGTGTTGCCCTGTGAAGGACTGGCGTCCCCTCCAGGGTGTATTCCCGCCTTGCGCCCGATGATTCCAGGTAGGCTCTGGACCCCCCGCGACCCTACATTGGATAAGCGGTTACAGATAATGGATGGATGGATGGACTTCATCATGAACTAATATAGCACAGATGGAAGTGGTGGATGTACGTAAATTTACAGGTTTTTTTCTGGTTTATGAGCATTTTTTGGAGCTTGGCTTTACTGTACAGGCTGTTTGGATTGGCGAATAGTGTCTAGCACTCTGATCCAAGGTTTGAGTGTTAAATTTGTTGAGACCTTGATACATCACCATAGCATAGAGAGTCACTTGATCCCTTCATCAAGCATTCAGGCCTGGACTGTCTTCTTTGTAATAGCCACACATGGATTCACTCATGAGACACATGGTAAAGGACAGTTTATTCCACTGAATTGTTTACCTGAGACATATTGAACATTGCTTTTTAAATTTCATAATATTTTCGCAGTGACTACATACTGTCACGCACTCGTCTCGTCATGTCTGTTTTCTCTGCACATGGCTTTGTTTTGTTGTTGTTCCTGTCTCCACCCTAGCCCCACCTTAGTCCTGCTTCTGTCTCATTATTATCTTCAGGTGTTCCTCGTTTGCCTTGTTCCTATATACTATATAGTCCCTTTGTTTCAATGCTCCCTGGTCTGGTGTTGTGTGCGTAGATGTGTGTTACTCCCTTTTTGTGTGTCTCACAGGTCTACCCCAGTTCATGGCTGTCTCCTTTCTGTCTTTGGCTAATTCATAGTTTAGTCTTGTCTAGTTTCTGTGTATCTACCCGTGTTTATTTTGATTCTATCTGTGTTTAATAAAACTTCCTTGCATTTATGTCCGTCTCCTCGTCCTCCCTGCACTGCCGTGACACATACTGTGTTGAACTTTTCTTTAAAAAGGCCCTTCAAGTTCATTTAAGTGTGCATGCTCAGTCAGTATCTGTCATTGGCAATGTCAAAAATTAATATGACATCAGTGGTTGTTGCGTAGGAGTAAAGCCTTGGCAAAAACACTGCGGTTTGCTTCAATGACAGGACTTGTGCGGAGAGGCAATGACTGCAGTCTCCTTCATTAGCTATGAATTTATTCATTAATCGTTAACTCTTGTGTGGCCTATGTGGAGGAGGCAGCGGCAGGTGACACGTCTTCATGCAGACACAGCGGCACACGTGAGGGCCGAGGGGAATACACCCATAATTCCACACAAATTATTCTGCTCCTCAGAGACTGAGGCTGCCTGGTAAACATACCACTGGTTTTAGACCTACACTTAATTAACCTGGCAAAATTCACTAAAACATGCACATGCCATGCCTCAAGAGCATGGGATACAATGTGACATCAGATGCATCATTCTACACCAAGTGATTTAATAGAAAAAGAATAACTACAGTGAGGAATACACATTTGAAAATAAAGAAAGAGTGGGTGGAGTAATGAAGAAGAACTATCCACAGCCTAAATGAAAGTGATAGACTGTTTTTTTTTAATTCAGCAATCAATTATTCCATGTCTTCTATTGAGAAAAGGAGACACATCAAGCGAGGAGGCCGGACTGCTGGAAAGCAGGTCACTGAGTCACTCCCATTCAAAGGGGAAGTGTGAGAGAGACTCTCCAGCCCTGATCCCCAGCAAAGACTAACAAAGTAACAAAGCCACAGAGCGGCACCCGCGCCAACAAACGAGGGAGAAAATCCCGCATGAAAACGGCCTCTCTAATCCGGCACTGAATAGCACCGAGCGGTTCTAACACTATTAGTGACCGCAACAGAGGCCCGAGACGTCTCTCGCTCGTAGGGAGGGGACGGCTTCAGCCGGCCACACTTAAAAGAGCTGTGAGCCCTGTTAGCCACCTGCTTTGCATGGGTCGACTCAAAAGCATTAGAGAAGCACCGCGGCCATGAAGAAAGCCCCATTGTGGGAGGCCTCGGAGAGCATTGTCCCGCTCTGGAGGGACATCTGCACTGTTCTGACCAGAGGAAGGTGGAAGGGGCGGGATCTTCCCATGTCCACTAACTCATAGCAGGTATTGAGTTTTGTGTGGAGAAAGAGACTCTGTGGAAATATATATATAAGAACAGCTTCAGTGTATCTTGGCCTTAGATTCTTCAAGCATCCGGACTTCTGCAAAAATATTGCCTCTGTTGAACATGCTGTCTCCTATGTTGGTCCAAAAATCCATTCAATATTACATAAAAGGACAAAATTCATTGTCTGTAACCACTTATCAAGTTCAGGGTCACGGTGGGGACGGAGCCTACCCGGAATCACTGGGTGCAAGGCAGTAACACACCCTGGAGAGGGCACCAGTTCTTCACAGGGCAACACACACACCATTGAGTCACCATTCCACCTACCAATGTGTTTTTTACGGACCATGAGAGGAAACCGGAGCACCCGGAGGAAACCCACGCAGACACGGGGAGAACACACCAAACTCCTCACAGACAGTCACCCGGAGCCAGAATTGAACCCACAACCTCCAGGTCCCTGGAGCTGTGTGACTGCGACACTACCTGCTGCGCCACCGTGCCGCAGGACAAAACTGTACATCTAAATATCTCTGTACAGATCTTAAGCCACTATCCCCACTAAATAAATGTTAAGGTGGAAGGATATGTTTAACTTGTATGGTTTAATCAGTGTTTGAATTACCACAGAAAGTTTTTTCAGTTGTGTTTACTTTCATACAGTTTGCATCTCACAAAATTGGAGATATTTCCACTTGAAGCAATCCAAAACAACAAAAATAAGTTAATATTACCCACCTATGTGCAGAAATAAAGCGATATTCTCATCTATGTTCATGCTTTTCAGCCTCTGGAGTTCTTTCAGTTGTCAGTTCAGATGCCAGAGAAATAGAGACAGTGAGAAAGCCTAGAACAGGGGTAGGCACATCTTATCCACAATGGACCAGTGTGGCTACTGCTTTTGTTCTTGATCAGTAGTTTTACTGAGACTAAGGCTGTGTCCAAAATCGCATACTTCCATACTGAACAGTACGCAAAAGCAGTATGTGAGTATGACTAGGCTGTCCAAATACATAGTGTTTGTCAAGCAGTATGCTAAAAAGTCCCCGGATTAAACACTTCATTGGGATACATTTTGAAGTATGCACACTGTCTTATCCCATGGCTCCACTGGAACTGTGGAACATAGGAAGAAAAAATGTGGAAAGGTGAGAGCCAGCTTTTTAAATGTATGATAAAAAAAAAAAAAAAATATGATTATAGACAACATTAAGTAATGTTATGAGTAACTCTGCGGAAATCAACAATCCCATTTTGCTTGTTATTTAAAGTGGTATTAACATAAATTGCAAATTTTTAAAGCTGTTAGAAATGAAGGCTACTGATACTTACATTTCTTCTGAGGTAAAGAATCAATAAATTCCTCATAGTGCCTCTTCTCCGAGCTACTGCTCAATGCTGTCTCAGTGTGGAGTTAGAATCCATGGGGGAAAGAGCCCTGGTAATTTTTGCAAAAAGATGTAAAATTAAAACAATAGAGATGGCAAACTGGGCTTTAAATGACTTTTGTGGTTGGTGGTGTGATATCATAAATCAAAGGATGTTGGTAAGATGGCAGACATAGTGCGTTCAAGGTTGCGTGGATACTGCACACTCGTGTACTGAAAGCGTATTGCTTTAACAGTTGGGCAGTGCACACTCAATCCAATTTAATATATACTGTTCAAGTACGCAATTTCAGACTCAGCCCAACTACTTAAAAGAGTGAAATTAGGTGTGCTCTAGCCTGAATGTACTAAAATCTAGCAGCCACAGTGGCCCTTTGCAGATAAGATTGTCCACCCCTGGGCTAGAGTAACAGACCAAGATAGTATGCATTTTCAGCCATTTATTGACACCTGGGCTTCATAAACACATTAGACCAATTTCAAGCACACAAAGAGACCTGAGTGCAAGCAAATGGTGAGGAAACATCTTCTGAATTTTAGAAAAAGTGTTTTGTTGAACATTGCTTTTAGAAGACGCAGAGCTTCTGAATGTAAACAAACCAGATAAAACAGCAGTCAGAGATGTTCCCTTTAAATGTTCAAGTCTGTACTGTGTGAATGTGTATGTGTTTGCTTATACACTGCACATCTGGCCATAATACTTTTAGATCACCCCTGTACATTGGTCTCTATAAAGAGTATCTGTTCCCTATAGCGCTCTACGGATTAGAGGATGGACATTTCTGATACAGTCTGTTTACGTCCTGCATTCACAGTAAATTCACCCATGTTAAATTAACACTATTAGTGTTAACTTAACACTGAGAGTGTTAAATTACGACACTAACAGTGTTAATTTAACACTAATAGTGTTAATTTAACATGGGTGAATTTACTGTGTTGACATTCTTAGTCACCTGAAAGATAAATTGTTCTTTTCTTTGCATATTGTGAATTATGTTAGATACTTAACACAATTCTGCAGTTTTAAATAAAACCCTACTTACTAATGTCTTTCCCAGAGGTACTGAGCACCTGCTGGATATTTTAAAATCAGTATGCACTGCCACTTCAAATGTATATCAAATATATCAATGGACTTATACCCATTCTGTCAGCTCCAATGACCATACAGGAGCACTTTGTAGTTCTACAATTACAGACTGATGTCCACCTGATGCTCTGCATACTTTGTTTTCCCCCTTTCACCCTGTTTTTCAATGGTCAGTAACCCCCAGGAACACCAGGGCACAGGCATTTGGGTGGTAGATCATTCCAAGCGCCGAAGTGACACTGACGAGGTGGTGGTGTGTTTGTGTGTTGTGCTGTTACAGTGAATCAGACACAGCAGTGCTGCTGAAGTTTTTAAACACTGTGTCCACTCACTGTCCACTCTGCTAGACACAACTACCATGTTGGTCCACCTTGTAGATGTAAAGTCATAAATAGTAGCTCATCTGTTGTTGCATAGTGTGTGGTGGTCATCCTCCAGTCCCTCATCAGCGGACACAGGACTCTGTTGGTTGGATATTTTTGATTGGTGGACTATCCTCAGTCCAGTGGTGACATTGAGGGGTTTAAAAAAATCTAGCCATCCTGCTGTGTCTGATCCACTTGCACCAGCACAAAACACACTAACAAACTGCCACCACATCAATCATTGCAGCACTGAGAATGATCCACCATGAAAATCATACCTGCTTTGTGGTGGTCTTCTGGCCATTGCAAAACAGGCAAACAAAGTATGCAGAGCAACAAATGAACTACAGTTTGTAATTGTAGAACTACAATGTGCTCCCATGTGAACAGTGGAGGTGAGAGAATGGATGGTGAGTTTAATAAGGAGGTGGTCATAACATTATAGTTAATCGGTGCACAGTATGCACATATATTGTAACATCATGACATATTATTGTATTAATTTTTTTTTCATAGCTGCATACATAATTTTAGCTGCAACTATATCTTTCTTTCTATATCTTTCAGCATCTGCATTCATAATATATCATTCTCATATATTAACTCTTTTATTCGGGTTTTCCCTTCAATTTGTCACCTATTTCTAGTTCCTCAACTTTATCGTTATAGGCCCCAAAAGGCACCAAAAGTGCAAATTGCACATCCATCAAAGCTTTGCCCACTTTTCCACAAAGGTAGGACATTGACAAAAATTATGCTTCAAAGGTGGTACTATCACTCTCATACGTAACCCAAGTCATTACTGTTCCGGTAGTCTATTTCATGAGGGTTTCAGAGATATTCATTTACATAGAATTACACTTTAGTAGATACATGACAAATGCCAGTCTGTTAAATGGCTTGCACTGGCACCCCTACGATATGGGATGACAAGAAGGAGGCTCTTTAAATCTCCAGCTAATTAAATGAATCAATTAAGACACTATTATTGCAACTGTGTAACTGATGTTCTATAGATGCATTAACAGGCCCACTGGGAGCTTCTGCATTAGAAACATTGTCCTCACCGGCTTCATCTAATTCAGCTTTAGAAACCCCTATTTGCGCCTTGCTGTTATGTCATGAGTTATGGAAATGTGGCCGTCTGCCACAGTGTGATTCGATGGCTTCACTTTGCACTCTCTAAGCAGAACTTGCCCTATAATCTCTGAAGTCCCCCAAAGGTCCCTAATAAAAGTGGATCCAGCCGTTCTAGGTAAGGGTTGCCGATTTGCATTCTCTCCCTGCTATGCAACTCCAGCTCAAGAAGATCAATTATCATTTTACATTTACCCTCCTCAGTTAAACCAGCCGAGTTCCAATTTGTTTCAGACAGCCATCATTAATCCATTCCATAGGAAAACTGTTTATGCTGCTAATTTGATTGGGCTCCTGTGTCAAGGGTCAAATTAACAGAATACTGATGCGCAACCCAATTTAATCTCTGCTGTAAGGATGCCATATTAAACTTACAGGTTCCAATTGCCATGTAGTTAATGTATGATTCAAAACTCTGGAAACTATAATTGGGCTCTGACATGATGCCAGATATGGGGAGATACATGCTTTTATTTCAAATGAATGACAATTTACTTCTAAATAGAAAAAAAAAAAAACTACAGAAAATACAGTTCAGCCACCAACTTGTATTTTACAGCAATTCACAGGAAAATGAAATACTTTATTGTTGTAATTTGAGTTTCTAAAAGGGGTTATATTTTAGCAATTATCCCATTCTTCCATCACGTTAAGTGGAATTTCAGCTGAACATACACACTGGCCTCTTAAACCACATTTAAACAAAGGACATGCACATACATAAGCGGCTTTAAAAGCTTTTGACTATTTATACACACTGCAGGGCCAGGGAGGACCATAGTGGTGCCAAACAAACTGACTGCTTTTGCGTGGCCAACAGCAACAGCGCAGCTCTCTGTTTGAGCTTACAGTAGAGGATCAGTGTGCCAGGCCCTGAGGACAAGACTCCAGGGGCCAAAACTGCAACCTGAGACAAACCAAGCACTGCAGGTATGGCAGGACCACTGAGATTACTGACCTCTGACAGTTTTAGTACAAATAATACACTATTTAAACGTTCCTGTTCTTCTTCAGGCCTCAAACTTCAGGGATTCGTACTTCTAATATCCCAGCTTAAAGTTCTTAGTAATTGAAGAGCAAGTCTTAAGATTAATGAATGAGTAAAACACTTGAAGTTCAAGGGGTTAACATTCAGTTTTATTGTACATTATGGATACACATTATAGTTCTACTATTACAGACTGTAGATCAAATGTCGTTCTGCATACATTGTTAGCGTCCTTACATCTTGTTCTTAAATGGTCAGAAACCCCACAAAACCACCACAGAGCAGGTATGATTTGAGTATTGGATCATTCTCAGCGATGTGGTATGATAGTGTGTGCTGCACTGGTATGAGTTGATCAGGCACAGCTGTACTGCTGGAGTTTTTAAATTTTACTGGAGACACCTTACTTCTTGGTCCACCTTGTAGATGCTAAGTCAGAGACAGTATCTGTTGATGCACAGTTTGGGATCGTGTTCCTCTAGTCCTCCATCATTGGTCACAGGACATTGTTGGCTGGATATTTTTGGCTGACAAAGAATTCTCAGTCCAGCAGAGACACTGTGGTTTAAAACCTTCAGCAGCACGATGTGTCTGAGACCTTTTCACAGTCTGTTTTGGGGCAGCCTAGCCTAAAGTTGGAGAAGTGGGCTTTGGAACAAGAGTTTGCTGGTTTGATCTGGATGAATGGAAGAAAAATATATGGAAAGAATAGTGACTTCTCCTCCTTCCTGTTTGAAGAGGGAAGAGACCTCTAAATGTTAAAAAGCATGAATGCTCTTTTTCTGATTCATAGATGGTAACAATGACTTATTTTTTTTGTTATTTACATTACTTAAGGGGGAACTGACTTCAAAATTAGTTGAATGCTAACTGCATGAATGTAAACGCAAACTGAAAATGCTAAAAAACTAAACAGCTCAAGCTACAACTGAATTTATGTGATAAGTCAAAATGAATAAAAACGTACAAATTCAACCATGAGCAAACTAGTCGGCTTCATACTCGTTAATGTTTATTTTGGTTAAATCAAGCCCTGTGAAGGACTGGCGTCCCCTCCAGGGTGTATTCCCGCCTTGCGCCCGATGATTCCAGGTAGGCTCTGGACCCCCCGCGACCCTAAATTGGATAAGCGGTTACAGATAATGGATGGATGGATGGATGGTTAAATCAACAAAGCCCTCCATTCTTCATAAACAGCTTAATTAAAGGAGTCATATTTTTAAATAGTAAATGAACAATTTATTATAATCTTAAAATGTGCACAACATTTACAGTAAATTACATATTTAAGCTTGTTACCTGGATTTTCACTCACAAAAAACTTTTGACCTGTGTTGTTCAAACTTCTTCATACAATACTTGCTGATGACTATAAACTTAGCAATTTGTTATGTTAGCATCCGTGCGACATGTTCTTTTGTTCATTTCATAAACATGGCCTTGCTCTTCTTTCCTAATGAATTCTAATTAAGCCACTCCTTCCCGTCTTAGCAAGTCAGTGCCCAGCTGTGTAGCTTTGGCTTTGGAAGCGGCTCCACGTCCTTCACATAAGCTCTTTCTCTGCTCTCTGTGCAGCCCGGTGCCCACTTGTCAGATGGCGGGGCTCACCCCTGTTTCCTCACCCACCAGCATGTGCCGTCCTGTGTCAGAGAATCAAATGAACCATTTCCACCGCACTGATGCCCTCATGACAGAGTGCTCGTCAGCTCCATTGGCTCTGGAGCTGACAGCAAGGTCAGGAGAGCCAGTGCTGTGGCTTAGCCCAGGACGGCTTCAGAGGAGCTTTTGACTCACCTGCAGTGGTGGAGGAGAGCCAGGCATGAACACACACACATAAATATATGAACGGATATGTGGTGAGGACACGTTAATGCATCAAAATATATGGGTCTGAATGTGACCATTCAAATGCATTGATTTTAAAATGGTAGAATCAATTTTATACAGCCAACTCAGGTTATATATATATGATCAGTGCTACTGTAAAATGCACAAGCACACATCAACTGAACTGTTTTAAAGCACTAACTTTGTGTTTTTTATGAAATAATCTATGGCTAATTTTGCCCAGCAATCATGGCCTTTAAAGGCAGCATCTATGAGTGTGTGGAAATGCTGTTCCCTTGTTTGTTTACATTCAGAAGCTCGCCATATTTTAAGATGAAATGGTAAGTGTAAGGGGAAAATATGTTGTTGTCTGTATGTGGCTGAGGTTTAATTTGTCTGTAAGTTGTTATTCACTGTTTGAATTACCACAGAAACATATTTGTTACTCGGATTGTTTACTTTTATGCAATTAATGCTCTACTGAATTTAAAGCCATCTACAGCAAAATATATGTCAATGTTACCCACAGACAGAGCAGAAAAAGAACAATATCCTTATCTTGGTTAATGCTCAAATTTTGTAGGTCTCTTCATTGTTTAAAATATTGTCTATTGTTTTTCTGGAGTGAGCCAAGAGAACAAGTCTAGCATACTGGACCGAGGCATTTGTTTAGCATTTTGTAGTGCGGACATAGACATGTGAAGAGTCACAATATAGATGAATGACAATTATACAAAAAATTAAAATTAAAATAAAAAAATAAAAGATGTAGGGCCCTGAACCCATGTTATACATGTTTTTTCATCACCCAATAATCCAGACCAATTTATCACCAATGTCCAATGTTGTTTACAGGACATTTTTCTTCAGCTTCACAGAATAAGTAGAGTGCTGTGATAAGCTGTGAGATATTTTTATTATGGATTTTGTAAACAATAATTTCCTTGAGTATAAAATCAATTAATTCATTTAAATCTATATCTTCTGGCCCTATGTTTTAAAGTCTTGGAACCAATGCCCTGTGACATTCATTGACGCTAAGCTTCATCAATTCAGTAAGCCATACTTATTAAGGAGGATATTATTTACATTTTTTGGGAAACTTTTAATACTACAGGAACTCATTCATTTATTATCTGTAAAAACTTCATCCTAGGGCAGCACCTGGACGTTGTGGGTTTCCTCCGGGTGACTGTCTGTGAGGAGTTTGGTGTGTTCTCCCTGTGTCTGTGTGGGTTTCATCTGGGTGCTCCGGTTCCCTCCCTCAATCTAAAAACATACATTGGTAGGTAAATTGGAGAATCAAAAGTGTCCGTTGGTGTGAGGGAATGTGTGTGTGTGTGTCGCCCTGTGAAGGACAGGTGCCCCCTCCAGGCAATGGACAATGAATGACAACGAATGAATGAATGAACTTCATCCTAGTCAGGGTCAAAGACGGTCTGAAGCCACCTACCGGGAATTATTGGGTGAAAGGCAGGCTCACACCCTAAATACACTCACATAATTACTCACACTCACAGCTATGGGCAGTTTTGCATAGCCATTACCCTTACCAGCATGTGTTTTGGATAGTCTGAGAAAAACAGAACACTCAGAGGAAACCCATGCAGACACAGGGAGAACACACCAAAACAGAAATGCAAACTGGGTAATTATGGGGTGTCAGATTTTGTCCCTGCCATTCATTGATTTCTGTCTTGTTTATTTGTTTGCTTAACACATGGTTTTGTGTAAATTATCTCACGTTGTCACATTTCTACTTTCACGCCCCAAGTGTTTCTTGTCAGTTTTTGTGTATTTAAATGGTTCCTTGTGTCTTGGCTTGTCTGTCAATTTTCTGTGCAGTGTTTTTGTAAGGAGTTGCTGGTTTCTACTGTCTCCTTTTTGTTGTTTATTCGTAGTCTGTTGTCATAACTATGGGATTTGTTAGGTTGCAGTTTACATGATTATTCTTTGTTTCTAGTCTTGTATGTTTCTGCATATTTCCTTGTTTATTTGACATCCAGCATCATAGTGCATAGGGTTTGTCTGCTGTTTTAGTTGTAGTAAGTGTGGCTTTATTGTTATAGGTTTTCCCTACACTCAGAATAATGTTTATTTATGTCTTTAGTGTCCATTTTTATGTATTTCTTAGTTTCCTATGCTGTTAAGGTCTTTGATTAGCACCCCTCTCTAAATTCATCCTTAGACCTCAGTTTGTTTGTTTACCCTCTGTTCTTTTTTGTCCAGCTTATTTTGTTTGTCTCGATCATAACATGCATATGTTTTATGTGGTCTCTACCTTTTATGTTATTGTTGTCATTGCTTGTGTAATATTTGTGCAGTATTTTTCTACTTGTCTTGTCTTGTGTTCATTGTCTTCAATCTTTGTTTTAATTCCATGTCTAATGAATTAACATTTCAGCCTCTTCCCTCCCTGAACTCGGGCATGACATGGGGTCAGATTTAGAACCCTATAATGAGTCATACAGAACATTCATTCATTGTCTGTAAATGCTTATCTACTGCAGGGTCACGATGGGTCCGGAGTCTACCCGGAATCATTGGGCGCAAGGCAGGAACACACCCTGGAGGGGGTGCCAGTTCTCTACAGGGTGACACACACACACATTCACTCTGACCTATGGACACTTTTGAGTATCCAATTCACCTACTAACGTGTGTTATTGGACTATGGGAGGAAACCGAAGCACCCGGAGAAAACCCACACGGACATGGGAAGAACACACCAAACTCCTCACAGACAGTCACCCGGAGCGGGACTTGAACCCACAGCCTCCAGGACCCTGGAGCTGTGTGACTGTAACACTACCTGCTGCGCACGACCGTGCCGCCCCTAGCCGCAATAATTACTATTATGTCACAGGGCATCATTATATCATAGTGTATAAGAAAAATGAATTGATAATCATTATAAGAAGTGTTCAGATTTGATAAATTTGATTCAAACGTTAAGAACATATTGTCTCTTTGAACTTTTGATTCTTCTGAAAACACTAGAACCACTTGATAGTGTAAATAAACATACAGGCTATTCTCACACAGCACAGCTAAGAGAGGCCTTAACAAAGTATGCTGACCTAGTGACCCAGTGACCCCAACCACCCTTCAACCTCTCTTTCATCCTCTTCATTATCACTTCCTGTGTGTATGCATGTGTGTGTGTGTGTGTGTGTGTATGTGTGGGCATTCAGAAATTTTTCAGAAGTTTTTGTGAAGGTTACACAATGTGCATAGAGCTGCATGGGAGCGGATCAATGAGTTGCAGCGTGTGAGAGAATGGAGGACCAGAAGAGATCCTTCCCTGACTGACCTCGGCTGGACTCGCCCCAGCCCCACCACAGCCACGCAAGCCTACATCAACTCATCAGCTGTTTCATGCACTCATTTTTCTACAAGCTGTTTGTGAGTGGGCTGCAATCTGGTAGACATGACATGGTTGGAGAAGACAGGGCAATGCTTCAGTTTTGATAGCTTAATTACCTAATGCTAATATACTGAATAGACTCTGAGGTAAAATTCAATTAACATTTAATTTAATTTAATTTAATTTAATTTAAATTCAAGCATTAGTGTTAAAAAAATAAGGAGAACACAATGAAAATATTATTTTATTTTTCAACATTGAGCTGGTAAAGTATATTAAACCTGGGCAGTGATGATAATGGGTAATGCTTACATTCTAATAATTTCAGTTTCCTCTGTGTAAATAGTAATTTAATACTTTTTTTTAATAAAGGAGCGCTACTTATTAATAAATTGATTAATAAAATAATTGATGTACTGATTCTCTCTTTTTTTTCCAATTTCTCCTGAAGGTAATTCCACTGGCTTGTTGGATCTCCCCCTGTCACATATTTATACCAGCACAGGTGAGTGAAAGCTAACACATGCTTCCTCTGAGACACGTTAATTCAGCCTTTTAAAACAGACAACATCATTGGGCAGTTCAACACGCTTAGAGGAGAAAAATAACTGCCAAATCTGTTTTTACATCAGTTAACATATGTCTGCACTGGTTAACACTGCCTAAGGCAGGGGTCATTCTACCGTCTCAAGGAGCAAGCGTAATTATGCTGCCTTAAAATCCTAGCCATGAATTGCTGGGTTTGATGAACTTACAAAAGCGTAAAAAGTATATTTAGAATTTCTAAAAAAAAAAATAAATAAATAAACTTTCTTTCCTTTCCTTTTACTAACAATTTCCACATAATGTAAAAGTTGGGTACTGAAACATTTATCATTTTGTATTTTAAATGTGTGTGTATTTACTGAAGGAATGGAAGTTTCTCTCCAGCCAGGTCCCATGTTCTGCTACAGCAGCTTTTAGAAAAGCAGGCCAGGCGTCGCCAACACAGTTGCAGCTCCTAGCAGAACACAGAGCACAGAGAATGCTGACATATTACAGCACAGCTGATTAATCAAGCTTTGAAAATGCCAAAGAAATCAATTAATCGGCTTTCTGACAGTTACATTTTGAGCAGAGGCAACATGGCTGTGTGAATTTCCTCCAAGGCACACTGCAAATCCCCACTGTTAAAAATGGACAGCGCTAAGCGGGATGCTTTTACCTTTGTTTTGATTTAAAGGGTGCTATGTGCTTGACTGCCAAAATAAATGAAGTGGGAACAGTCATATCCATTTTGTAGAGGTTTTAGCTGCCAAATAACCTCCACATTGTGAAAGAATAAGGATAAAGCAGTGTAGGTTAGGCATTACAGGTGAAATAAAATTTTTATATCTGAAAAATGTCTTATATAAACTATATGTCCTCTGCTAATATATTATTTCTGTTACTTTAAGGTGCATCGATTCCTGATACTTTCAGCCCTGTGCACACAGCTTTTCTGATACAGAAGAAACATTGGCCATATACTGTAAGTGTTCAAAATTAATTATCTGTATAATGATCTGTGTTGTGTTTTGTATAGAAGGAGGCACATTATTCATGCAGGACTTTATATTAAATCAAAGTATTTATTTGTTAAAAAAATGCACAGCTCCTTTTGCGTATTGCCTACTTGAGCTGACAGTGAAGTGTTGCTGTACACACGGCATGTTTCTGCTATATGGAGCACCACTCTGCAGGGGAGTGACAGTAGGATGTTTAAACCTGGAAATGCTCAGCTAAAATCATGCGGCAGTCAATAAATCAGCAAATAAATATCAAATTTTTTAGGGGGAGTTAAGTTTTGAGTGTCAATCTAAAAACAAATGTGCTAAAAAGCCTCTCCCTACAATGCCTTAGACACCGAGTCCCCAAAAAACATTTTATAAATGAGACGTGCATTATGTAAAATAAATACTCAAACATGACCACAAATAAAGTTTCCACAAACCTTTCAAAGGCACTTCATGTCCATAAATCTCTTCAAATATTGAAGTAATAATTGTTTTCTCCTATAGAATCACTCAAAGCCCACCTTATGGGACACACTCTTTTTTTTTCTGAGAATTCAATGTAGAAATATGAGACAGCACGAATGGCCTTTCAATTAACACCATACTGTCCAATGCTAGCCTTCTAACAGCAGAAACAAGGAAGTTAGCTTTAAGTAAGTGCTAACTTTTGCCCTCCTGGCTAAGCCTTGTGTGATTGTAGAGACTTGGATAAAAGTGGAATTCATATGACTAAAATTAGGCAGAAAAGAAAACATATCTACCCGCTTTATATGTATTTGAGTGTTAAATCTTCAGTGCTTAGCTTAGCTAGAAGGGTGACACAAAAAGCTACCATGCCACATATCAACAATCTGAATTGGCTGCCATTCTTTTTATTGCCTCAGTTTATATGGAATAACTAAATATAGAAATTATTATGTGATTTGATGTGTCCGTTATGGGTATATTTCTCATGCTGTGTTATAGTGTGTTTTGACACATTTTGTTCAGCGTCAACAATAGGGTCACCAGACGTCCTCTTTTACCCGGACATTTTCCTCTTTTTTAAACTTAAAAAATGTCCGGGCAGAATTTCACAAACGTCCAGGATTTTTTTTGTTTTTTATTTTGTTTTTCTAGAGCTTACATAGAATTTCAAGAAGCGTTTCATTCACAAACTAGTCCCGCCCTCCCCTACTCCGTTTGGTTCGCTTGAGTGAGAAGGGGGAGTGGTGAATTAGCCTAAAATCTTCGGATTGCACGGTCCGACTGTAGAGCTACCGTTATTGGTCGATAACCTTTTCTGTAAACATTTAATTGGTCAGTCTGCACGTCAGTTGTCCTTGTTTACGTCAGGTAAAGCTCATGTACCTACCCTCATCTCAAGCACCTCATCCCCCCACCCAGAAATGTATGCTCTTTTTCACCATTTCAGATCTGGTCACCCTAGTCAACAATCCAAGGTCCTCAACTATAATAGTACTATTTTAGAATAAGACTACACATAAACATTTATAAATGTTTAGAATCTGTTTACTAATGCTTGTTAATTACTATGTACACATATGTAATGGATAAGCGGTTACAGATAATGAATGAATTAATGAATGAATGAATGAACATATGCAATTAATAGTTGTGTACAACACATAGATAAAAAAAGTGTAACAGTTACCTGTTATTTGACAAACAGTGAACCCACATCCACATACTGTACACAATAACTTTATTCATATTTTCAGGTCCTAGTTTATTCTTTACCTTGACATTTTCAGTAAGTTCTCTGACACTTTCATTATTAGAAAATAAAGAAGACTCTGTTGCCCAATCTCTGTGTTAAACATAATTATTAATGAACATTTTTGTTTACTACCTAATTTATAATCCTATAATAAACAGGTTTTAAATAATTTATAAACTTATATAAGCACAGTAATTTCAAAATGGTACCATAAACTTTCAGAGATTAGATAAATCAACATTTGCAGATGCTCCTGCATCCTTGGCATGAGCAAGCAATTGGTATCCAAAAAAAATGGATGAGCATATTTCATATGGTTATGTTTTTGAATACAACACCCTGCTGTTTCACAATAATGTATTCATCTTTATTTACATTCAGCATGGCTGAAATAAGAATAAGAAAGCTATGACACAACACAGTGTTGGCTAAAGACACACAGAAGTCTGCACTCAGAGGAGCTCTATTTACTTGACAAGGCAATAAAGCCATCGCAGACCGGTCCCTCTGTGAGAGGAAGTGAGATGTTTTCTCAGGAGAAGCTGCTGTAGCTTTGAGATGTATTATAGGTTAAGTCTTTCCAAAACAATGCCTCTGGGCTGGAGCCCAGTAAGTCGAGCAAAGGCTCTCCCAAGATGCCATCACTGTGACATAAATCTTTTAATCCCTTCAGAGCCCCACAGCTTTGCCGTGGGGACCAGGACGGGACCCTGGGAGCGAAGAAGCTGCACGACAGAGCACAGCCACGCTTCAGGTAACCGCAGCCCCTGCAAACTTCTGAAGGACTCTGAAGTGAAAAGAGCAAACGAGCCTCAGCCGGCGAGGGGACACGGCGGCTTACCCCAATGCATATTCATGAGGCACCCATTCAGCCATACGCGGCAGGGAAAAGAGGGATGGCAGGGGTGGAGTTCATTCTTATTCAATCGGCCCTCTCAGCAACCGTATCTCAGCCACCATATCTGTCCTTTACCACAGCCAGCCACAGCAGAGATCACATGATCACATGCACATTACCACACATTTTAACCCAGTTCATGCTTCTTCTCTCCGTTTTCTTGGCTACTAAAGCTGGGCACCGTCGCACCATGAGAGCAAATAAATAATACACTCTTGTTTACAAGGTTTTATTTATAGCCATTCATTCTGGCAAGGGTTCCAAGTCAAGCCCTGTTATCTGTTTTACCCTCTCCCTGAAATAAATCCTTGTCCGAGTGTGGTGTTATCTCAGATGCTATCTAGGGAGTGAGTCTTTGAAGGGCAGCAAGAGGAGCAGAGGATGGCTGGTTTTGATCAGCCTGACCCTCTCTCTCTCTCTGGCTCTGGCTCTCCTTCTCTGTGACTTTCAGCCAGAGGAAATCCGGGCACATGGAGAAAGGAGAGAAAGCAGCAGTAGAAGAACTTGGCATGCTCTTTATTTACAGCCCACGATGACCCAAAGTCTTCATTAGCCTAATCCCACTAGACCTGATGACTGCAGAGGACAAGCCCTGGCTGACTGGGAGTTTATCTGGCACAGCTCTATGAAGTAAATACTGACTGGAGACTTGCATGCATCCAGCCCATGACTGTTAGACATCTGGTAGATGCGTTGTGATATTTAGCATAACCATATTCTTGGTCAGCTGCTGCTTATTCCATGTATAACTTTGCACTCAAAAATATAAATGTGCAAAAATGGTTCCTGAAATACTATAAGACTCATGTATTGAAATCTGGACCATGAACTGCTTTTCCAACCCTTAATATTATTGAACTGTTGATATAACTAATTACATGCCACCAAGTGACATTTCACCCTTAGAGGGGGAAGAAGGAAAACAAAGTCCTCTAAGTACTCTAACAATAAATGTACATTACTCAGTGGGCTTTTGGTCCAGTTTGACTATATTCAATTAACCAGGGTTGGAGATGTATGAAAGTTCATTGTCACAATACAATGAACATTCTTGTTTCTACATTTATTCATTTAGTCCATTTCACTAACCTTACAGTTACATATTATAGTTCTACAATTACAAGCTGTTGTCCATATGCTGCTCAGCACTCTTAAATGTAAAGGTGCTACAAAGGGTTATTTGAGTGATGTCATAGAAAAACCATATTTGATTCCATTAAGAACTACATTTGTTCAAGACATGCATGTGTGTGAAGAGCCTTTTAAAGATATAAATATCCATCACTCAAACATAAAGCTCTTTACCAATTTTATTTATTTATTTATTTATTTTATTCTTTTATGGCATTCTTCAAAAAAAAAAAAAAAATCCTTTGTAGCACCTTTATTTTGAAAAGTGTAAGACAAGTGGAGCTGACAAAATGGACAAGTGTAGAAACTAGGAAGTTTTAATGTTAATGTTTTTAATGTTACTAGGAGATTTGATTTGCGTTTATACACTGGTCAGCCATTAATACAAACCTAAATTCCAGAAAAAAATTGTGACGTTTTGTGAAATGAAAAAAAAAAAAAATAATAATAATAATAATAAATAAATAAATAAATAAATGCTCTGCAGTGCTTATTATTGTGAAATGATTCAGGAAATCAGTCCAGGGCTGGACAGCCTCAGATAGCACAACATAAGAAATTGTCATGCGACAGTGATAAATATAACCACATGGGCTTACAGGTTCTTCAAAAACTCCTGGTAAATAACAGAGTTAACCACTGCATCAAGAAATGCAATCTGAATGTCTGTTAAGCAAGAGAAAAGCCATAGATCAAATTTACGTTGAAACTCTAAAGAGTTCACTGGGCCCTAGCCCATCTGGAATGGTCCAATAAGAGTGGAAACGTATGCTGTGGTCAGATAAGTCCATGTTTCAGCTTATTTCCATGATAAAAGATTATCATATTTTCCATGTTAATAAGGAAAGGAACAATCTAGACTTTTATCAGTGACAGGTGATAAAGCCAACATCTCTCATGGTGTGGGGTGCATTAGTGACCACAGCATGTTTGACTTGCATACTGGGGGAAGTTTCCATTAATGTGGAGGCAAACACTGGGTGCTTAGACAAATGCTGCCATCAAGTCTTTTCCTGGGAAGTCCATGGTTACTTCAGCAAGACAATGCCAGGCCTCATTCTGTACACGATTCAACAATGTGGCTTAGTGTGTGTGCTTGACTGACCTGTCTGCAGTCCAGATCTGTCTCATATGGTGCATCATGAACAGGAGACTCACAACAACAACAACCATGGAGCTGCTGCAGTTTTGAAACAAGAAAAAATACAGGCATGCAATCCACTTGCAAATATTTAACAATTGATATCCAAATTTCACAAATGATTAAACAATGAAATAGTGTAACGCTGGGGTAAACACATCTTTGACCTGACTTTTTTGGAGTGTGTTGCAGGCCTCAAATTCTAAATGTGCTTATATTTACAAAATACAACCAAGTTCTTCAGTGAAAACATTAGAAGTCTTTTCTTTGTGCATTTGTCAGGTGAATAATTCTTCATAAATTATTAACAAGTGTCAGATTGTGATAGTTTGTACATAAGAGTTAGCAATAGCACTAAAGTAAATATGTGAATCTTCATAACACTGTTTATTAATTGTGTTTATCCCTTTTAGGTGTCTGCCACATGTTGGGTATGGTGGATAAAAGTACTGACAACAGTTTTATTTGTGTTCCATGCTTTAGATGACAGTCAATTTCTCTCTGAGTGTAGAAAGTGTGGATGGTGCTGGTAAGCTGCTTTTTGGTGCAGTGAATTTACATAATCAGAATTTACATTCATAGAATAAATTCTATGAAGCCCATCTATATAAATGTTGTTATACCTCTATGTAACTTATTTTGTAAATTTTAAAACTATAGTTACACAAGGGTTACTATTCATTATAATGATTTTAAATGGATAATGACCTGTGCATAATTATTAAAACAGCTATAATATGTTTTAACAAGTATAATTGACGGTTTAGATTCTATATTATAAATATTAATGAGGAATAACTTGATCCTTAAAAAGCCTTATACATTTCATTATACACTTAAAAGACTTCATAATGAATAGTGACTCTTGTGCAGCTATGTTTCTAAGTTACAAAATAATCAATTATAGCTCATTATAAAAGTGTCATTTGGCATTATTGGAGTTTATAATTGTGCTTATAAAGCATTACTGCCAAATTACAAAGAGCTATAACTGCACTAATAACGGCTTTAAATACTGACTATATAGAAAGTCACCGAATTCACTTTATAATTGTTTAGTTATAATGTCTAACTCTACTCTGATGTGTTGAAAAGGCACTGTTGAAGAAAGCCTACCATCTTTTGTTGATAGGTATTAAAAATAGATAAGCAAATATTGCTCACTGTCTACTGGAAGGGCAGAAGGAAGGAAGAAAGGAAGGAAGTCATGCTCCCTCAGTCATTCCTTTTGCCCCCTTGCCTAATTAATTCTGTTGGCAAGCACAATAGTGAGGTGTCCTAAGGACAGCTATTGAGAAACACTGTGCCAAAGGTAAGGTAATAAATTTTATATAACATATTTTTTTCACTACATCTGATGCTGTTTCCTACTTCAAGATATTGAGCCATCTTGAGTTAAAATCTGACTCACACAAGACTAATTGTGGCTATATTAGTAAAGTCAGTAACCATAGATGCTATCAACAGTTTACACAGGACAGTGCTCAAGAGATAACTTTAGATAAATCAGCCAGTAAAACATGTCTGAAACAACAGCAAAAGGGATAGCTACAGTTCCCTGCAAGACATATTACAAAATATAAACATACTGAAACATTCAGCCATTTCTGATCTCACAAAATGACAATGATTACTATCACAAACATCATTCACGTTGTTTTCATGTTTTGAATGATTGAAAGTAATTCATACATTGTAATGAATCTTGTTTTGTTCATATAGACTTAGCCGTATGCACTGAGGTTTGAAAAATAAATAAAATAAAATACAAGTATGTTTTAGCAAGATTAAACTAAGCAAAATTATACAATGAATATGAATTACATTTGTTTACCTTTGCCCAGTAAATGAGAAAACATTGACCCTTTAACACAAAGTACATATCTAGACATTTAACATTGGGTACATTTAGCATTGTTTAAAAGATTAGAAACACCATTGACTCAGAACACATTGGCATGCCAGCTGGCTTTTATTATCAGTATGTTTGAGTCAATGAGTTCTCTGTTCCTTTATTAAGTTCAGAGAAAAGTGTCTTATTGTCCGTAGTGAACAAGCATATGCTACAGATGTGGTACAAGAAAACAACCATCCTCTAAAAGCTTTTTAGCTAACCAAAGTCGGCTCTTCTACGGCACTGCTCCAAAGAACTCCACTGACACTTTTTGCTAGTTATTCAGTTATCTTGGATGATCTCAGGAGGCAGATAGCCATTATTGGCTAGCTACTGTTAAATTTTGGCTTCGGAGTATCTGGGAAAACAGTGGGTCAGTTATTGACTGAATGATACAGTTTGTGTAGAGAGGGACAATTTTGTCTCCTTGACCCATTTCTTTAAGGCTTCCTTTAATCTCCTGCCCCACAAGCTGAGCCTTTGAAGCGGCAATGCCCTTCCTTAACACAGTCAATATTTGATCTCACCCTGGTATGCCTAAATCTTGCCAAAGTGGTTTCACATGTCAGCCCTCTGCACTGAAAATGCGATCACATCTGTATCAAGTCCACATCATCGGCAGCCAAAAACAACACCTTTGCATATTACATGACATTGACATAATACAGTCGGTGGTGCCGTGACCACTAACAGCTATCAGCCAGATAAACAGTTATATTTCACTGTGACTGACATGTATCCTTGGGTGCTCTAGGGCAGCTGGGTTTGTACAGTAATAAAAATGCTGGCTGAAATTTCTGACAGCTGCTGTGGTACAGTGTGGGCTGCAAGTCAGTAAGTGTGGGACAGAATTTGGTCCTTTCAACATCCAGCCAAATTTCCCATTTGATCGGGTCAGACCATATAAACACAAAAACACAAGAATTCTCATACACACTCAAGAGTCATTATTTAAGCCCAATATTCTCCCAATTTACAGCCTTCTATTTTTTCATTTGTAGTTGGCCAACATCCAACAGAATACTGACAGTTGCATGTGCTACTGCATGTTAGAATATATGACATTGTGACGAACATTTGTGCTGGCATCTCTAATTTGAAAAGTTTGAGGTTTTTTTTGGCTTGGTGTTGTAATGCTCGTCTTATTTTTGTCAGTGCCCTTATGTTTGTGGTGTATGCGACAACAACCAGATGGTAGAGCCTTCTGTATTGAGAGCCACTGCTTAATTAAAGCTGCACAACTGTAATGGTCCTATTCAGCACGGAGAGAAGAGGAAATTAATCTGAAGAAAAAAAAGATTTAAGTATTCATGACCCATGAATAAAGAGTTTCAACTTCGAACAGGGTCAAATACTGAATATTCAACAGTTTATTATTCCGGATTTTCATGATGATTCTGACATTGTAGGGTAAAGTGAAAAATAACAGGTAAAGTTGTATCTGGTACTTAAAAGTAAGTAGTAAATGAATTAGGTGTATGAATAAGTTTAAAGGCATTTTTGTTTAACATATAATGGTTCAAAATTCAAACATTCTCCTGCTCTTTTGTCATTTTAACAAAATAAAATAAATAATTATTAGTACGCTAAGTTCATGATGGCTAACATCAAAATTACCATCTTTAAATTATCTAAACCAAATCTCAGATGTACACTTCAGTACATAATTCAAAGAACAAATTGATGCACTTGTTTGTTTGTTTTTAATGGAACTCATAATTATACTTGCTTGCCATTTTCAAACCAAATATTTTTTTAGGATATATATTTTTTAATAAAATGATAATTGTCATTTTTAATACTATGGAACAGTTACCATAAAATGGCAAAAGAGCAGCAGAATGTTTAAATTTTGAATTACAATTATTAATTACACTATTACACAAAAATGTGTTAAAACTTATTAGAACACCTAATATAAGAATATATATATATTACAGTAATAATCAGATGCTTATGATTTTTTAAGTACATAAATGTTCATTCAGTCACTCATCATCTGTAACCGCAAAACATTAGAATGAGATGAAAGGTTTATAATTGTCCACATTCCATAGAATTCAGTCTAGATGACTGAAATTTTTGCTGTTAAATGCTGACTATAAATATATTACGGACAGGTTTGATAATGCAAACAGATTTTATTACAAGTAATATGAGAACTGATCTAATTGACCACTCGTCATGAAATTTTCACATAAAGTAAGAGACAGGTTAGGATTTAGACAAAAAATATATATAATAGGGTATGTAATGGCTTTGATGTGTCCCTCATTACAGCCTCTCCTGTTTCTATTTGGCACTACATGCAGTCTACATGTAAGAATCTGTAATTCTACTAGATGGACACCTAAAACTTTTTAAGATCACAGACATATAACTTGGATCCAAGCATGCTTTTACTACAAAACAACCAATCTAATCTATATGTCCATGTAGTCCATGTTATTGCTCTGGCATAAACTGAATAGATTAAAATTAGTCCTTTCACTTAGGGAACATTGATGATAATATAATTTATAGATACTTCAAAGAAAAGAAAAAAAAGAATATATATATATATATATATATATATATATATAAGCCAATCGCCTGATAACCTGTCCTTTCCAACGCAGCCATGGAGACGTGGCTCACGTTCTGAAAGTCATGGTTAAATATGCATTATTTTACTGAACAGTCCAGAGCAAAAACCTCAAACACCAGGAGGTCAGTAAATGGTCAGTGAGGCATTTGCTCACTGCATCACAGCTTGATAAGGGATGAAAAGTCTGACTGAATTAATATACACTTCCACATAGGTGACACGATCAGGTGAAAGAAGAGACACATTAAGAGTTAAGCTAAAGGCAGATCATGTAAGGAAAATAAATATCTTTATAAGTATGACTGCATGTTGGAAGGTTGATAAAGGATGCCCTGAACAGTAGAATCATCCACATCATCAAATCTTAATTTCAAATCTGTGCCTCTTTAGGGAGGGTGATTCAGTTGGAAGCCACAGAACGGCTCCATATCTCAGATGGATCTGTCATAAATTCAAAGAAGACCTGCTTGGTTGTGTCTCTGTTACGTGTGTGTAAATTTGCAAGTGCTGGTGTCCACGGTGTTGATGGGCACCCAAGCAGACGCCAGGTTCCATTGGCTGGACACATTCATGCCTCTCCCGTCAAACATGCACCTGCAGAGATGCAGAGACAAGACTGTTAGTGCGGAGACAGACACAAAGCAGCTCTCAAGTTCATCTTCCTGTTACCATGCGGCAGCCATTTTAAACAGATGGTGCCCAAACAACCTGTCATGTTTACGGCTGCTGCCATAAAAGACAAGAGTCCAACAACACGGTCCTGCAAGGGCCCCCAGGGAGCAGGCAGGGACCCGCAAACAGCTGCCTGGGGGAGCCAAGGGGTCCCAGCCCCGGCAGCAACACTCCCTCACTAGCCCTCAAAAACTCCTCTACCTATGCGGACATGCTACATTTACTGCAATTAAACAAGCACGGCATTTGAATATGCGGTGACACCTCGCAACCTGCTCAACGGGACCCGCATATAATCGCGTCCCCGCGGAGCCGGAGAGAAATTGTTCATGTCACTATTAATGAAGGAATTTGCATTGTGATCTTAATTAAGGAAGGAGGGGGATAATTAAGCTCACTTCTGAATTAGTTAATCGACAAAAAACTTGTACAAATGTGTTTGCATGGCCTATAGGTACAGCCTGCTGGTAATATATATTCTGCCAGAGGTTGCCAAGGGGGTTACGTCAAGCGAAAGCGGCAGGTCGCTAATAAGGCAGGTGCCGCTGGGCATTTCTCCTTCCTCTCAGGTAGGCAAGATGGTGGCCTGACCCCTGCACAGCCGTTTGGCTCTCGCTCCCTGTCCCTCTTGGTGATGTCAAATAAAATGTTCCGCTGCACACAGTAATCCAGGTGTTCCAGGTGTATGCAATTTGTGCAGCTCTGCTCCATGCATGCAATACTGGGCAAAAGTCAAAGGTCATCCTTCATTGTTTAAAATCTAATATACAATGGTTGTTAGATAAAGCTTTGTCAAATGCAAGAAGAAAAAATCTATTTAACAGAAAATATCACCTCCAAACTTCAGTCTTAGCCGTTCAAGTGGCCTATTGGCCGGAAGTTGGAGGATGATCAGGAGAATCTGTGATCTACCTTGTATGTCTATTTTATCAGCTCCACTGACCACACAGAGCACTTTGTACAATTCTACAATTAGACCTCCACAAGAACACCACAGGGCAGGTACGATTTGGATGCTGGATAATTCTCAGCGTTGAAGTGACACTGACGTTGTGGTGGTGGGTCAGTGTTGTGCAGTTACAAGATGGATCAGACACAGCAGGGCTGCGCGAGCAGGTGTTCCTAATACAGTGATTGTTCAGTTTAATTTCTCCAGGTTTTGAAACCCTATTTTTCCACTTTTGTCCTCTGATTTTTCCCGTCTTAAAATTCACTTATCATCTGCTCTATCATCTAATATATCACAGAAACATCTACAGAACATATAATAACTCATACATTGTGCTTGTTTTAACTGTAATGTATGCACAGTACACATGTATATTCACTAGTTTAGTGTTATCCAGTTGTAGCCCACCAGTAATGCAGTGGCTCCTACAGTTAGAAGTGTGTGTGTATGTGTGTGCGCGTGTGTCTAATAAGCGATGGTTGAGCGGAGGCCAGAGTGCACTGACACGCTGAGTGTATGTGTCGGCTGTGTAGGGACACTGTAAGCAACCCAAAAAGGCCTCGGCCGCTCAAAGGTCTCAAGTGGCCAATGAATTATTTATAGGCCCTAAGAGAGCCTGAGTGAGAACAGGGCAAAGAATTACGACACAATGGATTCCAAAGGAGGCCAACGCTCCAGACAGTCATGTCCAAATGAGCCAAGAGACTCTCAAAGCCCTGGTACTTGAGAGAAGAAGAGAGAGACAAGAGAGGGAAAATGGAGTGAAAGGGGTGAGAACACACCACTGGGATTTCCAAAAAACATTCAGAACAGTGACAGTATACATTCAACGATTGAGCTGAGGTAAAATAAAAGATGTTTTTACAAAGCCATGCATCTCCAGGGTGGCTTAAAGGTGCCTTTTCAATCTATTTGCTCACAAGGAATAGCATGAACAAAAGTGATTAATTGAATCTGAGTCCTAATCCCACAAGATCACTCTACTCCCAGTATTCCTGCCTAAAAATAAATAAGTAAAAATAAAACTTCAGCTCACCACTAATCAATCAAATCCATTAATCACAAAATACACTCTCATAAATACTGCCACAGTGGTGGTGCGTACTCAGTACTTACTTAGGGAACAAGCTCATTTTTAAGAGGTGATAATACATTCATATGCCCCATTTAATAAAATGATAAATTATTAAAGTATTTCTGATTCTGATTTCATCTACAGAAATTATGATTTATTATATCATATTGCACAGTATTTAATGAAAGCTTACAATTACTTTACAACCTTAGGTACATTTACACTGTTTGTACCTTCTGTGACCATAATAGCTTTTTTCTGACAGTGTGCTAAATGTTCTCTTGAACTTGCAAAGTACAACTTCAAAATAAGTTGTACAAAAAAAACAAACAAAAACCAGTTCATTTGGAAGAATTCAGTGTTTTGCTTCAGTTAAAGGCGGCCTGACAATATTTTCAAAATGTACGGCTAATTCAAAATGCAAATACAATCATTTAGAGCAGTTTAATGTGAGATGGTGCACAGACAAACGTACTGACACAGGTTTCATTACAGCGATGGTAATGTGAGGAAGGGGTTTTTAAATGGTATATTAGTAAAAGTAAAATAAATAGTACACCTGAAGTTATAATATTTCCTTAGATAATACCTACATTTACAATAACTTTCCACCATATTAATACATCTTATCTCAATACTGTCATTAAACAATGTATCATGCATCAGGCAATGTATTCATAACCATGCCATTTACTACATTTCTGCCAGTGTTTTTAGATAGAGTCAATTCAATTCTGACTGGGTAAGATTTTTTTTCCATCTTCTAAAACAGAGCATTCCAACTCAAACCTTGGTTTATTTACAAAGCCTTTTAACACAATTCTAAGTTTATTTACATCTTAACCATTTAAATATGAAGCAATTATGATAAAAACTATGTAATTCCCTTTAACAAATAATGTGATATTGTCAACAATGTCCTATTCAAATTAAGAATATCCACTCTTCATGTTGACACATTTAACCTAATTCCATTCATTGCCTTTATGATTCTTTTATAAACAAGCACAGCACATACTGCACAAGACCCATACATCAAACAAGGGACTCACATATGGTCACATATAAGCAGCTTGCACTTTCACAGTGCCTTGTTAAAGGGTGTCTTTTTGGAGGCTGAAGACTGGTGTACTCAGGTATGGCAGAGATGTCACTGATCATCTGCTGCAAACCCTTACACATCCCTTGGAGTTATATGCCTTGACTCACACTCATTACTGCCGTCCAGGGCCAGCCACCGAGTTACTATCAATTACCCGAGCTGTCTTTCGCCAGTGGCAGCGAGCTTAGCTCCTTCTTCCACTTCTATTTGAGTTGGCCTCTGGGACCCCTGGCTAACGGAGGGATAAATGTCTCAAAACTGCGTCTAAGCCCCCTGACATGTGAGGCCGGAGGGAAGAGCAAAAGGGTGTGTGTATGTGTGTTTGTGTGTGTGTGTGCGTGTAAGAAATCCTTAATTTTTGGCCATCCCCCAACATCGCAGCTTGAGGAATTACTTGGTGGAAGAGATCATGGTCTGACACCAGCCGCTAGCATTATTTACAGATGGGGCCTGGTGGCTGGGGGAGCCATGTTCCACACCAAGCCAGTTGTGTAAATACAAGCTTGTGCTTGGACAAAGCAGAGCTCTGACTTCAAAACAACAGTAAAACTTGTGAACCTTATGAAACCTTTGGAGACCGTGGTCGTTTGAAGTCCTGGCATCTCTGGTTATGGGTGAGTAGAGAATGAATTCTGTTGCAACAAACCATCATCAGGCCCATATGATCCTCTGATTGAGAACATATGTGGGGCGGCCCATGGACAGCTCTTCCTGTGGGGCAGCTTACGCAGCTGAGGCTGGTCAAAGGCGCAGGGTGCATGTGTCCAAACATCACAGCCATGGGACCCTGTTCACACAGACCACTGAGTACAAAGAGCCTACAAAGAAGCATTGAGTTCACTGTTAACTGTAGGAAAACTTTGGGATGGTGCCATCATAGGACAATGTTAAATGTTGTTAATGAGGCCAACCAGTAAACACTAACTAATAACACTCCTGTCTAGGCAGTAGACTAATAGATCAAATGTAAATATATTAAAAAAGCCAAACCTGCAGATAATAATTATTCCATCAATTATACTATAGCATTAAATGGAGCAGAATATGGAGAAGTCCCTAAATGTGGTTGAGTATGTGTAAAATAGCACCCCTTGTGTTTATTAGCTGTGAGAAATGTAAGTATGCATTTAAGTGACAGAGTGAATAGGTCAGTTATATAAAAAAATTAGCTGAAGAAAAAAAATACCCCTCATCAGATTATAAATAATTTAGAAGATAGATAGGAATGTTGGAATGAAACCCACTACATCAACTAATAAACCAGTGAAGGAACTGGAGCTGCATCAATGTGCCAACATCCAAAATTAACATCATCACGCAGTGCTACATCATCACAGCGTGAAATGCTGCCATGCAAGAAAGAAGCCCTTGTCCTAGAGAGGCATAATAAACCATACTGTAGTTGGCACAAGGTAAATGAAGCCAGATTTTGAAGGAATGTTCTCTGGTCAAATGAAACAAAATCTGAATTATTTTACCACACTGATCATTGTTATGTATATAAGGAAAAGGGTGAAGAATTTAACCTAAAAATTAATATTCCACCTGTGAAGCATGGGGGTGGAAGCATTGTGGCTCTGTTTTCCTGGGAAACTAAACCCAGATAGCAAAGAATTTTGGCCCAATTGTGGCATATCTGCAATTCTCTTGTGGCCCACATTTGGCCTTGAATGTCACCGTTGACTCAGGGTGAGGCTGGCTGCCCCAACTGTCCACCTTACACATGTCCAACTTACACAGGCCAGACATCAGGTGTTTTGCGGAACAAATCCACATCAAGCGCACACTACACATGCTGTAACCCAAGTCTAGTCTGGCTCATGACATTTGGCCAATATCCGGCCTACACAAGAAGTGCCAATGCCGTAACTGAGCAGTAAGTGCCAAAAGTGAGACAGATTTGGCCTAAATGTGTCTGCAATCAAGGATTGGTGCACTTCAAAGAGTGAATGGCATCATGAAAAAAAGATTATTTAGAAATACTTGTTGCTGACACTTGTTCAAAAATTAGGCTTCCAGATGGGCAATAATCCTAAGTGTTCTTCCAGAATTTGTGTGGGCTGAATGGAAGTGCGTTTGAGCAAGAAGGCCAAGAAACCTGCCTGTATTATGCTAGGTCTGTCCAGAGGATTGTGCAAACATTCCAGAGAATTATTGTGAGTGCAATCTTTGCACTGACTTAAATCAGCAATTAAAAGGCAAAGCCACTTATTACTAATAAAAAACATTTATCTCCTAAATCAGTAACTTTATAGGAGAAATAATAAAACCTTCTTAACTTTCAACACTTTAAAAAGATTTTATTGTATATAATATAAGAAATTACAAGTAATTTTGGAGCATTTCTATTGGAACATTTATGAAATTTTCACACAATTTGAAGGACAACTGCTCTTATAAAGTAAGATACTTGGAGGTGCCAAGTTTTACCTTTATCAACATTACATTTCAAAGCTCAAATGACAGGAGTAGGTTACCTAGTGGATAAAATAGCAAAATAAATGATGGCAAAACACTACCTATACTGTATTGTTTTTAGACAATGTGCTATCTCCAACAAACAAATTTCAGTTGTTCATATCAATTGACAAAAGAATATAGGTTATTTTTAGATATTGTGACTTTGGATCAATCTGTGTCAGTACATTACTTTACATTGAAAAAAATCCACACCAGCCACTTCTGAATATCATTGTATATACCTCCATGATGAAGAAATGTCATAGTCGAAGCCAATTTATTTATAAAGCACACTTAAAAATAAGAAAATAACAAAACTAGGCAAGCCTTGTTTAGCCGGAATGCTATTAGCTGTATAGCCATTGTCAGAGAGGTGTTTCTGGCATTTCAAAAACAGGAAAACCCAAAATACATACCCTTGTCATTGGAAGGTCTGGAGAAGCTTTTGTGCTTCATTTAAATGTCTTTGTTTACATGTGGCATTTTATGTGATTGTGATAAAAACAGGAGCACAAAGTTTTGTTCATAACATATAACACCGGCATCAGTGTGTTCATTTTGTTTAAAAATAAATACTACATGATCTACAACCAAAGAACAAAGAAGACCATAAACATTTTTTTTATTTTAAGAATTACAATTACTCATTTATTTAATATAACAGGTAAGGCATATAAAGAGACTATGAGCAGCTATATGCAGTATTAGAAACACACTAATACCACAAAATGTCTCCCCACCACTTCCCTTTACAATATTTCATGCAAAGACACACACTCACATAAAATGAGATGAATTCAACAGTCCTCCTCTCTCTGAGAGATATAATGCGTGTGTAAATGTTGCAAAGTTCTGAGCCGTCCTGCTTTGCGAATAAAGTAGTTTGTGAATAGAGGAGAAATGTAGAGCCCAGTCCCAGAAACACACACAAATGGAGCGTGTTCCGGTTTTATTCGCTATTATTTATTTAAATGAAATTATTTGTAAATGAGCTCTTTATTGAGTTACTGATCCTCAACATGCCCACAGACAAAGTCACGATTCACTCTGAAGGACCTAGTCTTCTTCGGATCCAGCCGGAAACAATTTTTTTTCTGATTCACAAACCAATTTTTGTCGGTGGAAACACGCAGAGCATTTCCAAGTTTAGTTCACGCACTGGAACTGTTTCCGGTTCCTCTTTGGTGGAAAAGTGATATCTGAAATATGGCTGAACTAACAACAGACTGTGTAGTCGTGACACCTTGTGAAATATGGATGAACTAACAGCAGAAGATGAAATAACGTTCCTACTTGCGCATGCGGGTTTCAATATTAGGAGTCAGTCTGTCAGTAAAGGAAAATGCCTCTTTTTGCTGGCCCGGTAGGCGGTCCGGCAAAAAGTGTTGGCCAAAGTGCTATCCAATAAAATATAGTAAAAGCAAAACCTAAGACATAGATAACAGATAAAACACAGATCCCAGTATGAATAATATAGCAAAGACAGAAATAAACTATTAGTAACTGTCATACAGAATCAAAAACAAAAGGATAAAAATAAGATTTACAAACAGATGATGTGGGGGTGGGGGGACAGCCTAAAGGGCAACCTAACATGCACCAGCATGTCATTCCATAGTTTGGAGGTTATAACTGCAAAAGCCTGATCTCCCATATGCTTCAAACTAGAAATGCTGAAGTATTGGCTATCCTTTAAAGTGTAGTTCTGAATGCACTCCAAAATCACAGGAGGCTAAAGAGCAGATTTCAAGATTGAAAAATAAAATTAAATAAATAAATTAAGGTCATGGTATGGGTTACCCTTTTGTGTCGTGCTCCCTCTCAAGGTGTATAGCCTCATGCTATAAGGGTTTGTCCCTGCCACAGACACTTTGGCTTGTGCACTTGAGTCTAGGACCCAGAATTCTGAAAAGTTAAAGGTCAGGTCTCGAAGGTTAGTAGTCCAGAGCTGCCAGCTAGTCTGCTGCAATAGACCAGAACTCAAGCCTGGCCAGGATCGTGGTCTGCAGAGCCACTTGCTTAGCTGTACTGAATAAAGGTTACAAAGGCAAAATCATGGCTATGTTTAAATGCCAAAGAGTTTTATATTTTGAGAAGTTTCATGCTCATGAAGCATTAAAAGTAAAAGGTCTAAAAACGTGACCCAGAAGAAAGAGATGAGGGTCCAGGTGAGGTTAGCAGAGACTAGATGGAGAGTTCAGTAGTGGACGTCATTAGGAGGACTCCATTGCTTTTGTATGTGCTGGAAATTGTGTTTGGTGTTAATAAAGGCAGAGTAGGAGAGTGCAGGGTCATGAAGCTGGCATGATTGGAGGCAGATCAAAGGGCTGGGTGCGGGGGGCTTCTCAGGGGGGATTAGACCCCCTCTCTGTTTGCATTTTCCCGCTGTTTTGCTCGCAACCCCACACCCGCCTCCTTGCCGAGATCAACCTTGGCTTGTTATGACAACAGCAACAACAAACAGAATAGCAGAATACAGCTAAATCCACCAGATACCGCTCCACCATGACTTTGTAATGAACTTTTGTTCAGATGGCAGCCGATGGAAGTCCTATTAGCCAGGTACCCTGAGCCCCGGCAGAACCCTAGACAGGTGCAGTCCAGCATACTGACAAGCCAATGAAACAGGCGCACAGGATGAGGCATGCTCTGATGCCCCTTTCTTCTCTTTGTTAATGTAAACTGGATGTTTGAAACCTAGGCCTTGAGGGGGGAAAAATATACACCACAAACATTCACTCACCATCAAAAGCAAAAAGAGGAGAATTACCCCATCTATAATTTAAAGTCACAAACAAACAGTCCGTTGTTTGGATCCGACATATTGATGAGGGATAGACTTAATATAAAGCATATAATGCCCAGAGTGAGAGTTAAAATTCTGCAATTCGCGAGCATACGTCTAAACACATGTATAGACCTTGTATTGATCTTAGAACTAAATTGACTAATTTATCTGCCAAAGCACATTTGGTAAAGTGTTCTTCTAATTAATTAAGCAAGTTTTAATTAGTTTTGTAATGCGGTATAAGGCGTGTAATGCTCCATGTACACATCTTTGTACATTCTCAGAGGTTTGCACAGCACAGGGCCCTTGCTTGATTAATTCTAATCCACTTAATTAGAGGCCATAATATTTCCCTGAAGGATTTAATGCACAAAGCTGTCACTGAGTTACAAAGTCGTAGCTTAATCAAGATTACCAAATGCAATGTCATTTAACAACAGCAACAAGGAGCAATAAATAAAAACTATCCCTTTTTTAAACTCCCATCTCTAGCCAACTGACAAGTGATTTCTCAACTGAGGACATTTTTCCTACGTTATGGACACACATCACCAAAGACTTACCCTGCTGTTACACAACAATGTACAAACACAGATGAGAAGAAAAGACGAACGCCTGACCCAGAACTGGATGTTTTAATACCAAACACCATAAAGAGGCGAGGTGTGTGATGTAGATCCAGGACCCTTTATTGCAGCAAGGACATTCTCTGTGGTTGAGGCAGTAAAGTGCTGTGTTTCCTGCCCTCTGAGTGATCTTACCTACAGAGTGCACTGCTGGAGAAATGTTGTCGCCGTGGGCCCACAGCTGTGTACATGCAAGTGTGAACACAGCACCTGGTAAAAAGCTGTTGCCTCTACACAATATATTCATCATAAATAAATTGTAAATCATTAATGTGACTGTAAGCATTTGTACAAGTCAATTCTGACAATATATATGAAAAAGGCTAATATAATTCACACTCAATCTGACCTATGATAAATGCTACAGCTTGGTATATTTGCCCATTCTTTGTGGAGGCTACTCACTTTCACTTTAATCGAGTTTATATAAGTTTCTGAATTATCTGTCAGGTACAAAATAAGACTTACATTTCCCATGCACTGTTAATCATTCTCCATGTTTTTATACCATCTTTTGTTTTTTTTCTCTGTAATTTATTCTTGGTCCTTATCTTTTTAACCTTCATTTGTTTTCAGTTTCTCCTGCTAGCGTTTAATGCTTTTCCATTGCATGGTACCTACTCTACTCAACTAGGTTCTACTCGCCTATTTTTTTATTTTGCTTTTACTTTAGGTGCATTAGGTACACTCTTAAAAATGGAGGTGCTACAAAAGGTTTTTTGAATGATGCCATAAAAGAAATACTTTTGATTCCAAAAAGAACCATTTTTGCTAATAAATTGGTGAAGAAACTTTGAAAAGAGTGATGGGTTTTTAAAACTTTAAAAAGTTATTCCCACTCACACAACTCTGGTGGTTCTTCTATGGCATCCCACAAAGAACTGTTTATATCACCTTTATGAGTTTACCTGGTAGTTTTTTAGTCCCTGCTCGCTTTTGGTTCCATTTGAGCCAAGAAGGGACTATACTGTGATGTAGGGACTAAACCTTGCAGAGCACTGACTGGCCAGAGAGACTTGTCAAGAGACTTGGCCAGAGACTCCAAGCACAAACTAACCATCTGTAAGATGTAGAGAGAGAGAGAGAGATTTTGCTTTTTATTCTAAAATTATGCTCTTTTGAACTTAGCTGTGGCACTGTTAGGGATCAAACTTAGTGATCTCTTGATGATAGAGTCAGTGCTTTAATATTTACATTTTTTGGGGGCCATTAAATAAAAAAAAACAAGAATAACTGTGGGGTCATTCATTTGGTTGGACGTAAGGCCCACTTTAAACCAACAGGAAACCAATATGAAAAATAATAATAAAAACAATGATAATAAATAAATAAAATGCAGATAAACATCTTGGGAATTGAAGCACATCAAGCACATTTGTTATAATGGAATTTATGTATTTTTAATAGAGAATAACTGGATCAGGCTAACATGTGAGCCAATTTAGAAGGCACATTAGAAATGTGGAGTCTCTGGTCAGTGGTTGAGCTTAGGCACCATTTTGTTAGGCTATATTTCAGGCCTGAGCAAAGCTCTAGTAAAGACTTCAACACAGCACAGATGCTGTAAGCGGATGCCTCTGGGTGTCTGATCATTTTTATGTGCCAGTCTGCTGTTCTCCTCCACTGGCATGACTGCATCAACCCCTGCCAGGATTCGCTTACTGCCATTAATATTACATGGCTGGCACTCATTGGTAAAACACTATTTATGGGGCCTGTTGACAGCTGACAAACGACAACAAGTTGTTTCGGTGTGGCGCAAACACTCGCACATGCATAAATGCGCATACGTAGCCAGCCTAGCAGACTCAGCATCAGCTGAAACAAGAGAGACAGGGTAAAAAGAGTGACGGAGTGAATATGAATGGGAGGAATGTGTCAGGAAAGGAGGAATGGAGGATGGATGGATGTTCTTGGAGCACAGGGGGCTGATGGAGTCAGGCAGTGGGTTGGAGTTTGATGCAGACTGGGAGACAGCCACGGTCACGGCCCCCATCCTCCAAACCAACTCACTATTCCCACCACCTGCCGAGTGGCGGAGCCTCAGTGAAACAATGCCGGCATTATCCACTGTCTCTTCGCAATATTCTCACCAGTGAGTGACTAAAGGCCCATATGAAGTGCCCTCACATCTCATAGCATCAGCCAATTAACACCCTCTCATTGAGCACTCAGGCTCTCACACACACACAAGTTTAGTTTTCATACAATGTTGGGACAGAGGGTTATGCTTTCGCATTCAATTTAAACATTTAAACAATGAAATATTTGGGTTCATGTTTATTTATGCATGCCCCATTGGTGTACTCTGGCCTTTAAATCCTTTTTTGGGTAATGAGGATCAGTGCACACCCTATTGCTGTGCCTTTTTAATGATATCTCCAATTTTTTACTCAAAAAATACTCTTCTTTAATTCAGCCTAAGCAGGTTTAACAAACGGTTAAACATCATTAAAAATATAGACTTAATTATTGTCCCTTTATTACCTCCAAGACTGGAAATCACTGGTTTAATATCCTTCTTTTCTTGAGTATAATAATTGATCAGTTTAAATAGATGCTAATTTACCAAGATCATTGTGCATCCCTAGCTGACATGCCCAAATGACTCTGTTAAAAAAACAGTAGGTGGAAGTTTTCCCTTAAAGTCACAGCTTCAAAATCAGTGTGATGCTCCACTGACCTGTATTAGGGAGAAAACAGCATCTGTCATTGCTAATCTAGGCCCAGCATTGCTGAAACTGCACTATGTAACATTTGGAGGAGGGTAGGAAACAACACCCACAGTCCATCCTCCAACTTAATTTCAGGACAGTGCTGTAAAAATTAATTATATTCTGCAGCTGTAGGGGGGGCCCAGGAGAAAAATAAAAAATTGTACCTAGTGTTCCTTTAAGTACACATTTAAAAACAAAGGTGCTACAAAGTGTTATTTGAGTGATGCCATAGAATACAATAAAAACCATGTTAAGTGTGAAGAACCTTTAATTTTCATTTACTCATTTAAAAGTATTAGCAAAAATGGTTCTTTACAAAAAGAAAAATGGGTTATTCCATGGTATCGCTCAAAGAACCTTTTGTTGCACCTTTATATTTAAGAGTGTAGGCACCATGACAGTTGTCATCAAATCATTAATATAGAAGACAAAATTAGCATAATAGCAATAATCTGAATGTGAACAGGGCGGCACTGTTCACAGTGCAGCAGGTATTTGACACTGTCACTCTGCTCCAGGGATCTGGAGGTTGTGGGTTCAAGTCACGCTCCGGGTGACTGTCTGTGAGGTGTTTGTTGTGTTCTCCCTGTGTCTGTGTGGGTTTCCTCTGAGTGACTGTCTGTGAGGAGTGTGTTGTGTTCTCCCTGTGTCTGCGTGGGTTTCCGCCGGGTGACTGTCTGTGAGGAGTGTGGTGTGTTCTCCCTGTGTCTGCGTGGGTTTCCTCCGGGTGACTGTCTGTGAGGAGTGTGGTGTGTTCTCCCTGTGTCTGTGTGGGTTTCCTCAGGGTGCTCCGGTTTCCTCCCACAGTCCAAAAACACACATTGGTAGGTGGATTGGCAATTCAAAAGTGTCCGTAGGTGTGAGTGTGTGAGTGAATGTGTGTGTGTGAGTGTGTGTCACACTGTAAAGGACTGGCACCCCCTCCAGGGTGTGTTTCTGCCTAGGCTTCAGACCCACCGTGACCCAGAACTGGATAAGTGATTACAGACAATGAATGAACAAAGTAATAAATTAATCTGAACCCAGCTTGAGTGATATTTGAGAAATCATAAAGAGGTTAATACTAAACAAACACAAACTAAACAATCTTGTCTTTGGATTCACAGAAATATTTCAAGAATTAACACACACACACACACACACACACACACAAACGCACACAAATACACAGAGCTGAGTAGGAGCAGCACTTTCCCTCAGTGCAACCACTCTGGACAATTTCCCTCCTTACAATACTAAACCTCCCACCAAATCTGCTTAGCTTTCAGTGAAGATGTACCATTCACTCGTCCCTAATTCTGAGATATTGCTTTGGTTGATTAAGGAACACAAACATGATCCATTACTGCTCCCCCTGCCCCTTTCCTTCTCCCACATGAGCTGGTGCAAATGCATTAGGAACCTGCAGCCATTTGTCTGCAGATATTTCACCAGCTTCTGGGAGTCTCCGCTTAGGATCAAGTTGCGTCAAATCTGCAATAACTTCATGTGACCCAAACTAGGTCACAGGCAAATTTGGAGTTAAGGGAAGACAAAAACTAACCCACCAGAGAAAAGGAGGTGGGAGAAAAAAGGAAAACATTTTTGATTTACATTTCATGACCCTAAACATCATCATGTGGGTCATTTAAGTTTCAGTGCGCTTCCCAGTAGTGCAGTTTGTCAGGGTGAGCCTTTTGAAGTCAACTAGAATTACTCATGACACAATAAACTACAACAATGCTTCCAGGACTACAAAAGACTTTAAAGGGCAATTCAGTCAAGTGTATCATGGTCCAGTCCACCAGACAATGCTTCTATCTTAACTGTACTATCTTACTGTTCAAAACAAGATGCAAATACAGGGACAGCTAAAGTGTTGGCAGTGAGTCCACACAAGAGCATCTTTGAAGGTAACTGGGAAATTTTTATTTTTTTATTATTATTATTTTTTTTAATGATATGGATAACCTCACTTCCTCACATGTGAAAGATACATGCATCTCCTAAACCAGCTATAAACCAGCTCAAATGCAGCTCTTGACACAAGAAATCACTCAAAATTAAGCAAAGCAATAATGCAAACTCTATTTCTGAAAAAAAGTCGATGTGCAGAACATTTACAGTACATAGTACCATTAAATGATTCAGAGAATCTGGAAAAATGTCTATGCATGAGACAATGCCCAAAACCAAAATTAGCTGGCTGTGATTTCCAGGCCTCCAGTTGGCACTTTATAAAAAACAGACATTATTCTGTAGTATAAATGTACAATTTTTATAATGTAAACCTGCACCCTGTAGTTGCTCAAAATCATTGCACACAAAGCAGGAATACACCCTGGAGAGGGCACCAATACACACACACATTTACTCACAGACTCACATCTACAGACACTTTTGAGTCTACCAACATGAGTTTTTGGACCGTGGGAGGAAACCGGAGCACCAGGAGGAAACCCACATGGATACGAGGAGAACATACCAAACTCCTCACAGTCACCCAGAGCTGGACTTGAACCCACAACCTCCAGGTCCCTGGGGCTACCTGATGCGCCATCGTGCCGTTACTTTAATTCCAATACCGGTCACAGCTGGTCAGAGTATAGAAAATTTTCTCTATGTGAAAAAAATATATATCAAGACTGAAATAACATTAAAAGCTTTGCTGCAAAGACCCATAAAGCTACAACATTGCTTTAGTACAATAATATATTCATTATCTATAACCACTTATCCAGTTCAGGGTCGCGGTGGGTCCAGAGCCTACCTGGAATCATTGGGCGCAAGGCAGGAATACACCCTGGAGGGGGCGCCAGTCCTTCACAGGGCAACACACACTCACATCTACGGACACTTTAGAGAAGCCAATCCAAATACCAACGTGTGTTTTTGGACTGTGGGAGGAAACCGGAGCACTTGGAGGAAACCCACGCAGACACACGAGTCCTTGGACAAGACTGGTAACATTACATTTGCTTACTTCTGTAATAGAATTCAGAACCATCATAAGTTGCTCTGAATAATCTTAGTCTTCCAAAACGCTATAAATATATATGTAAATAATATGCATCTTCTGTGTGAAGGTTACAGATGTAAACTGTTGGCTATATATTCAAAAAGATTCAACCCTGTTTCTGATTTTCACTGTCTTCAAGAATTTGTCATGATATTTTATGGTTCCACACCAGTCCTGTCTTCTACATCTGCGAATGTTTTAAGCAGACTGAAAGTAAGAGTCTCTCTTGGCAGTGACTGCAGACTGGAACACCTCCAGCTCCTTTACCCAGTCTGGTAAGGAAGCCACCTCTTCCTCAGACACAATGCTGGCACTCTGACAACAGCCTCTCGGTCAGGACAAATCTGTTACTTACACATAACGGCATGACTCTGCATAGGACATACACAAGCACAACAGCATAATGATTACAGCTCCTGTATATACTCCTTTTAGCATATTGTGCAACAATGTAGGAATCCAACCATATTTCATTCACATAACAATACCAATAAACAAAGTTACAGAGGAAGACTCCTTGCATCAGTTAGCTGGAATTATTCCCAAATACAGTATTATACTAATACTACCTTCAGTCAAAATGACAATTGAAATGGCAAGTTTTTATTAATATTTTAGTATCAGAAAAAAATAAACATAAGACATATTTAACAGTAAGTTACACAAAAAGCCTCAGTGATATAAGTGTCAAATATGGTGTCAAATAAAGGAGCATTAAATGTGTCAATTCTTGGCCTTTAGGAGATTTACCTACATTTTTTTTTTCAAACATATCTGCAAGGAAAACATTATTCAAAGTTCAGTCTTTCTGTTTTTTCTACTTCTTATGATTCAGCTTATTTCTATAACAAATGTAAAACTTTCCTCAACTCCTGTATGTCAGATATCCAGTTTCACAATTCTGGTGCAAATGTTATTTTTGTATATTTTGTTTGCCCTAGAAACAGCTTTCTGACATCTACACCTCATTTTCAGCGCAGAGCAGTCATCTCACAAAGCAAGAGAGAAGCTTGGTCATTTAAATTATGACTAAAACTTTGTAGACACGACTCAAAAGTGTCTATAGGTATGAGTGTGTGAGTGAATGTGTGTGTGTGTGTGTGTGTGTGTGTGTGTGTGTGTGTGACTGGCACCCCCTCCAGTGTGTGTTCCTACCTTGGCCCAATTATTCCAGGTAAGCTCCAGACCCACTGCGACCCTGAACTGGATAAGTGGTTACAGACTGAATGAATGAAGGAATGTGTTTGTAGACACTTCTTATAATCAGTGAATTCAGCAAAATTAAGGTGAACATATTGCATTCATAGATGTTCAGTTCTCCTTGCCACATTTCCTGTTTCCACATGAGCTGGAGATACTGAAGCCAATTGTGGTAGATAATATACATCAACTAGTCTAAATGTCAACTAGTCTAGAGCAAACCTCTGTGGGGCAGACTCACAAGAGATTCTAGATGACTATGCCCAATGCCAGGTGTAGGCTACAATGTTATAAAGCCCTTCAATTTGGGAGCAAAGAAACTGTTTTATGGAGGTACAGAGCTACATAGAACACATCTGAGAAAGGGTTTGATTTTATTTATAATATTCCAGGTGAATGTCAAAAAATCTACATATCAATATTCAAGCAACTAAGCTTTTCCAGGAAATTAGAAGCTGTTACTTGGGCAAAGGGCAAACATATTTACAAACAAACACATTAATACTCTTTTTGTGGATGAAAATTGGAGATCATACATTTTTGGCCAGATAATGTATCCTTTGGCAAGTTTAGATACACATATATAATGTTGTTTGGGAAGTTGCTTGTGTGTTAATGTTCTTTCGAGATCATGTTTGTAACTCAGTTTTAAGAATGGAAGCATAGAACAAGAAAAATGACAGCAGTGTGCAGAATTAAAGAGTGAACCAATTAAATAAATACAGATTAAATGTCTTACTAGAGTTGGGAATTTTTTGTAATTTTCGGTTCAATATATCTGACTGAGGAAAATGCAGAAAATATAGTCAGTTGCGGTATTGAGTACATTTGGAATAAAGAGACCACAAAAAAGGTCTCTGACATTGGTATGGTAATAGAAGCCCTTCCAAACTCTGGCATTATTTTTCACATATGCCTTCAAAAGTTACTTTCATCTACTACTATTGTAAGTTATATTATTACAAGCATATGCAATTTCTTGGCATGTACACAAAAGTTTGGATTTCATATCCATATGTTGACGCTGCATGTATCACAACACTTATTACAGCTACTAGCCAAATTCTTACCATTAACAGCCTTAAAACCATTTACAGATTTTTTTTTGCTGGCAGATGCCCAGGCTATTGTGAGGGCAGTCTGTAAAGTCTGCCTGCTTCAGGGCTCCATCCACAGCCTGTTTAGTGTGCAATCAGTCTGATGAGGCATTTAAGTCGGGCAGGCACAAGGGCAGCCCCTGAAAGCCACACCGCTACACTATCTCCCTCAGGCAGCCTCAGTAAAAATACTGACTTTGGCATACAGCCAAATAGCTCAGGCTGAGGCAAGCTCTGTATTGGCTTCGGGTCATACTCGGATTGAGGCGTGGCATTAAAAGAGTGAAAACATGCCACAGGCAGGTGGGAACGCTTCAGTAGAGTAAAGCAGGTTGAATGGACTAATAATGATGTAAAGTTCTGTGTCTAATATTGGGGCAATATGGCATTTGCTCTAGAGCAGCGTGTCCACATACCATACAGAACAAAAAAGGTACTAAAATGTCATTCAGTACTACACCTCATGACACTGCTGTGTTAGCCTCAGAGATACATCTTCAGTAACAATTGATCCATACATCTGTAATGTGTTTTGACTGCACACTGCAAAAATGTAGAATGGAAACTGAAGTAATCTCTAATCACTACTATAACACCTCCTTATTGATTCAGTTTTTATTTCCATATTTACATAGATTTATATCTACTATATCTTACTAATTCTTAGCAAGTTTATTTTATCTATCACCTGTTTTTCTTGTTTTGAGTATTTATACTTCTCTCCCTGTATATATATATATATATATATATATATATATATATATATATATATATATAGAGAGAGAGAGAGAGAGAGAGAGAGAGAGAGAGAATTAATTAAAACTGTTTAATGTATGAATTAATGGTGGAAACAAGCAAAAAAATATTTCAAAAGATTTAAAAATAGGAAACAATAAATAGACTTGAGATTTAATAATTTCATGAAAAGACAGAATTTTATATATACCCTGTCCAACTCCAGGCTAGGTAATAAAAACATTTATGCAGAATGTACTGTATATTTAGAATTCTTCTGTATCTTTGCGGTACGTAGTTGAATATTACGTTGTACCATACAGTGTGTATTTACTTTGTTTGAACTTGATAAACATGGACGTTTAAAGTACCCTTCTTTTTCTGAGAATGTACAAGGGATAAGCTGAGTGAAATTCAGTGTGTAATGTTGAAAATAACACATCATTTGAATGTGAGTTGAATGAAAAAGATGACACGCTGTCCTTGCCTCGGCTTCACACTGCTGCCCACTCAGCAGCCAGTGATGCAGTCAAGAGCTGAAAAATGAGTCATACACTGACAGAACCAATGACAATCATGAGTGTACTTGTATGTGCATGCGCATACTTCACTGTAAACTAATTTGTGATGCTTCATTTGCACACATTTAGGTAAATTCAAAGAACGTGTTCTAGAATAAAGCTTCATTGAATAAAGCTTCAGCTCACCATTAGCAATATTGTACTATATTTTGGGCACATGTCGGCCTCAAAATACAGCATGACAGTTGCATTAAGAAATATGAGGCATCAGAGACACTATTACCCAAAGTTTAATCACCTTCTCAGCTACATGTCTGAGCTGGACTCTGTCACATTAAAGACACTTAAGTGTCTTAAGGTTTTTTTTTTTTTTTTTTTTTTATGGGGAGTGTTAGTGGTGGTTATTGGAGCCATTGAAGGGGAAAATAAAGGGGACATATTGACTTAAAACATTGTTAATAGTCAATGCATCATTAAGGGATCCTTCTTCATAACTCTCACAGTGGGAGGGCTGAAAAATGATCAAGAATAATGTGCCGTGCTTTGTAGCCACCGCAGTCATTTTCTGCATACAAATCCTCAATGAAGGGGAATGCGGAGAGGATGAGAGAGAAAAGGATTGGGGGAAGGACAGAGAAAGAGAGGGAGAAAGAAAAAGAGTGAGTGAGAGAGACAGGGAAAAGGGAGGGTGGGGGGGACTTCAGAAAGTCGGCCATTCATGTGAACATAGTTCAGAGAATATGCAGGCTGAGTGAAAAAGATATTTTATGCAGGCACATAGCTGTATTCAGTGGGGGTAGACTGAAGCGGCTACATGGAGACTACAAAGCCGGACTCCCATGGCTCATGAATAAGTTGAGGAAATGATCAGAAAAAAAGCAGAGCGATGTTTAGACAGATGGGCCACTTAAAACACCCAGGACAGAGCACAAAAAAAAGAGAGAAAAAAAAGGGAAAAATGCTTTTAATGAAACTTCAGATTCACAGAATAATTGATCTTCATTCTTGCTCTCTATCCCCCAAGAAAGGTGAGAGCAAATCTGATGTGAAACAAGTGCCTATCGAAGAGACATTAAAAGACACTGCTGCTTCTAGTCTCTTAGATTGAATTAAATTGACATCATGAGAACTGGGGGAAAAGACAGTGCTAGGCACAGAATCAAATGGAGGACTTTCCAAAAAAAAAATGTATGTGAATATAGTGCCAAAAAAAATAAATAGCGGGGGATTTTTCTTTTCTGGGCTCTTAGAGAGAGACAAGAAAATCTTTGAGTGAAGCATGTTCCTTGGTATTTTCAAAAATACCATTTGATGAGATTCTGGCAAACATTTTTTTTTCCTTCCTCTAGGCCTTTAATGTAATATCAAATGTGGCCCTGCTAGGGACAACATGATGTTATGAATTTAGAAAGGATGAATTATTAATGATGGCCTTCTATCCAATGTACAAAATGCAAAAGTATTTATTATTTAATACAAATGTGTGTGTGTTTATATATATATATATATATATATATATATATATATATATATATGCATTCGTTATGTGTGTGTGTCTTACAAGGCTTTACAACTTAATATCAAGTAAGAGATATTGCCCCCCCCCACCCCCAAAGGAGCCTGTTTTAAAAAATAAAATACAAAAAAAAAAGCATTTCGATGCCTTAATCACAGAAGGCTCTGCAAAGCACCAGATTTTAAATGCAAGATGATAGCTGCTCTACCAAACCCTATTCGTGGCGTACAGTGCATTACAGAGTCTCTCTGTTGTAATCATAATCCATTTCCACAGCTATCGTTCACTGTGGCAGGGCTTCTCTCCATGGTACTAACAAAGAGTAGAAGGGGAAACCAGCCTACTGTATAAGTGCTCTTCACACTGTCAACCAGCACTTGAGTCCTTACCACCAAACTCTATGCCAATCCTCTACGCTTAGAATCGACCTGCTTAGAGATGACATGGGAAAGGCATTAGAAGAATAAATGCTAAGCAGCATCTCGCTATAGAATGAATTGGATTTTTGGAGGTGCGATGGCTGGAACAGCTTGATGCACAGTTTCTCCAGTGTTCACCATTAACCCCTTTAACATCCATCCATGGGCCCCACTTCAGTCTACCATTACGCTCCTACTTAACCAGCAGCCGTTCTGCTTGGCTAACGGAGGGAAAAGCAGAGCGACTCCTCTGAAAATGGGTTTTTCTACGAATCAAATTAATCAGATCTTGTGTTCCTTACCACAGAGAAATGAAAACAAAATTTGGTAGACAGACTGAGTTCTAATCAAATTCACCAGCAGCTGCAGCCCACTTGAACAGGCCCTGAGGTGTCAGCCGAGAGGAGAAAATACTAAAAACATGCTAACAGCTCTTAATAATAATGAGCCTAAAATATACTTGGCTAATTTAGCCAGATGATGCGGATATGGGATATATACAACACATTCACAAATATGCTTTTTTTACTAAACTACATGAAAAAAAAAACCTACAAGCATTCATTGTGTTCCTAATGCCAGAATATAAATGAGAAGCATTGATGTGAAGCACCTTTATTTTACTAAGTAAGTTTACTGATTAAATATACCCAAAATTAGAATGGAAGAAATGGCTAAAACCCGGAGCTTCTGCACCTCGCTCCCAGTGATGTTATAAATGAAGAGACCAGTCACTAGTTGACATATAAATGGAAATTTTCATAACAGCCAACATGGTGTCTGTTTACAGAGAAAGTCCTGTGCTTCAACAAAAAAGAGCCAATCAGTCATTTTTTGTGCTTTACTGAGACAAATGCTACAAGCTATTCATGAGGTTTTTGTCATATTTTATCAATGACTTGAATTATGATCAGTTTTGACCCTCTGAGTATTTTAGTCTTTCGCCATTCCCAGGTATAGGAGCCCGGTCTCCTGTGACTTGAAATAACTGCCCTGGGGCACTGCAAAATGGTCTATATATAGATGATTTCACCAAGTATTCACAGCTCGTATTGCACTTCTTCAAACTACTCAGTCCAGAATGGCTTTTCCTCCCCCTCTATTCTGCTTTCCTTCCAGTAGCAGAATCATAAGAGCTAAAGCTACATGTACTTGGTTTGAAAGGGTATTGCTGCACATAAGACTTCACTCAGTGCCAGAAGAGCTCACTTTGAGGTAAACATGACCTTCCTGACCTTTGAGAGATTGTGCGATTGTACTGGTCTTGCCATTAACGTAAACACCTGTGTTCCAGGCAGGGGACAGCAGTCAACATCCGCAGTCCTCAGCTCTATAGTCCGACATTGATTTCCATTTAAGCCCAATACATCCGCCACACACCTCTGGCCCCACTACAGGCAATATTTATCCAGTGACCAATAGGGGACATCCTATTGTGGAGGGCTCTGGAGGGACAAAGGAGGGCTCAGTGGCCAAGAATCGGCCCGCACGTTGACACCAAGACTCTGCCAAAGTCTATTCATCGCAGCCCCTCAGGGGAGCCGTGCAGCTCGGTCCTACTTTTTTTTTCTTCCCTCTTTCTCCATCTCTCTGACAACAACTTCAATAGACAGAGAGGTACTCTCACAAACATCAGCTCACATCAGTTTTATACCTTATATTTCAAATCCATAACGGCTGGCTCAGAAGGCATGATTGGCAGGTTTACCTTTAAAAGTATAACGTAAAAGCAGGAACTCCACAGTCTTTGTACCAAGTTTCTGTTTTATCCCCACTGTGGATCTGCCACTCAGATTTCATTTTTATCAATGAAGGAAAAATCACTATTCTACTGTTACACTGCCATACTGAGTCATAGTGAACTGCACTGAACATAAATGAATCTAAAATGTACTTTAAAAATTACACATCAAAGAGGAACCATTTTGGTTCCTTAAAATTTTTTCAGTAACTTTTATATAAATTACAATGTGAGTGCAAAGAGCCATATAGGAAGTATAAAGAACATTCACAATAAAAGTTCCTAAACCTTCTTAAATACATCTATACATAGATCAGCCATAATATTATGACCACCACCTTGTTTCTATGCTTAATCTCTGATCATACAGGAGCACCTTGTAGTTCTAAAATTTTAGTATGCAATCCATCTGTTGCTCTGCATACTTGGTTACCCTACCCTTCAAATAGTCAGGACCCCTAGAAGACCCCCACAGAGCAGATGAATAATTCTCAGCACTGCAGTGACACTGACGTGGTGGTGATGTGCTAGTGTTGCACTTGAATGACTGGATCAGACACAGCAGTGATGCTAGAGTTTTTCTTTTTTTTTTTTTATTGTACATTGAGTCAGTAGCTTATCTGTTGCTGCACAGTTTGTGTTGGTCAACCTCTAGTCCTTCATTAGGTCATAATGTTATGGCTAATCTATGTATAATGGGACTTTTCCTATTAGTAGGGTCTGTATTAAATACAGATATTTATTCATTTAATTTTTTTTCCTGGAAAGTTTCTAAAATTCCAATGGTTCTTCACATTTAAAAACAGCTCTTTAGGGAATTAAAATTGGCTCTTTACTTTTATAGATTTGGGAAAATCTCCAACATACTACTTAAAAGGAACAGAGCATAATAGTTATACCTTAAAAGTACAGCTTCAAAATCTCTGTGATGTTTCACTGACCTGTCGTTGCTACTCCGGGCTCAGCACTGAAGAAACTGCACTATGTAACTTTTGGAGGAAGGCAGGAAACCACTCCCAATCACCCTCTCTCTCTCTCTCTGTTCGTTTCAGTAGAGTGGTGTAAAACTGATTTACACTAGGGTGTGCCCTAGGAGTCAAAAACCCATATCTTACCTTGTGTTCCTTTAAACAATAACAATATGTGGAGTTTGTTGAAAGCAGATATATCTTATCTACCAAATACTTTTTTTACTTTTGGGAAAACAAATGCTGTCCTTCTATGTCATCAGGTAAAGACTCTGTTTTGTAGTCTAAACATTTTAAGAGTCTACCTGTGGCCTGAAGGCCTTTCTGCACAGTGATGAATGCACAGGCTCTCCAGGTGGGCAGTGGGAACTCACTGAACTTTGCCAAGGAATTCCAGGGTCAAAGGTCAACCTGCAGGGGCGAGGTAAAGTGACGTGTGTCAGAGCTCTGTGCTAAAGATTGATGCACTCCTCCACTATCCTGAAATGAATTTTCCAGTCCAAGAACGGCAGGGAGCATGGGGTCCACAGGAAAGCTGGCTGAAATGTAATCAATAGCAAAACAAAGATGCTAGAATTGGCGGAGTTTTTAGGCTAGCAACCACCCGGACTTCGAAATGAGCTTTGAAGGGAGCCATGGCGACGGCATCAGTGGGGTGGAGAGCTGTCTTATCTGGGCCTGGCCAATGGCTGCCGAGTTTCTGTCCCACCCCCAGCACGCGAGAAGCTTAATTGAGAGGCCTCCTAAAGACAGGCAGTGCTCACATCTGCACACTGGGCTAATCAATCCAGCCAGCCGGAGACACACAGCTCCACAGAGCAGCACAGCAACAGCACACAATCCCTCAATACACTGCCCAACACCATGCGCAGAAGCAAGGGCACTAAATACAAATTAGGCTGCATTCAGAATTAAAAACTGAAGGACAGTGATGTCAAAGGAAAAAAAAACTACATTCTAAAATACACAAGCACAACAGATACAAAAAATTGAAGAAATAAATTTGCCTATTTTCAGTTTCACACAGACACGCACGCACAAATCAACCTTGTTTTTACACACACTGTCCTTTCTCTCAGCTCCATCGACCATACAGTAGCACTTAAAATTATAGACTATAGTCCATCTGTTGCTGTGCATATATTGTTTGCCCCTTTTCACCTTGATCTACAACAGCTGAAGAGTTTGTGCTGTTCATCTTCGGGTCCTTCATGAGAGGCCACAGGATGCTGTTGGCTAGATATTGTTGACTGGTAGACTATTTCCAGTCCAGTAATGACACTTAGGGCTTTAAAAAATCAAGCAGCACTGATGTGCTTGATCCACTAGTACCACTGCAGTGCTGAGAAGCACTGTGGGGGTCGTGATCATTGAAGAACAGGGTGAAAGGGGGCAAACAATTATGCAGAGGAATTATGAGCTATAATATATAAATCGGCGGCACGGTGGTGCAGAAGGTAGTGTCGCAGTCATACAGCTCCAGGGACCTGGAGGTTGTGAGTTCTCTCTGTGTCCATGTGGGTTTCCTCCGGGTGACTGTGAGGACTGTGGTGTGTTCTCCCTGTGTCTGCGTGGGTTTCCTCCGGGTGACTCTCTGTGAGGAGTGGGTGTGTTCTCTCTGTGTCCATGTGGGTTTCCTCCGGGTGACTGGCTGTGAGGAGTGTGGTGTGTTCTCCCAGTGTCTGCATGGGTTTCCTCTGTGTGACTGTCTGTGAGGAGTGTGGTGTGTTCTCTCTGTGTCCATGTGGGTTTCCTCCGGGTGACTGTCTGTGAGGAGTGTGGTGTGTTTTCTCTGTGTCCATGTGGGTTTCCTCCGGGTGACTGTCTGTGAGGAGTGTGGTGTGTTCTGCCTGTGTCTGTGTGGGTTTCCCCCAGGTGACTGTCTGTGAGGAGTGTGGTGTGTTTTCTCTGTGTCCATGTGGGTTTCCCCCAGGTGACTGTCTGTGAGGAGTGTGGTGTGTTTTCTCTGTGTCCGTGTGGGTTTCCTCCGGGTGACTGTCTGTGAGGAGTGTGGTGTGTTCTCCCTGTGTCTGTGTGGGTTTCCCCCAGGTGACTGTCTGTGAGGAGTGTGGTGTGTTTTCTCTGTGTCCATGTGGGTTTCCTCCAGGTGACTGTCTGTGAGGAGTGTGGTGTGTTCTCCCTGTGTCCGTGTGGGTTTCCTCCGGGTGCCCTGGTTTCCTCCCACAGTCCAAAAACACACGCTGGTAGGTGGATTGGCGACTCAAAAGTGTCCGTAGGTGTGTGTGTGAGTGAGTGTGTGTGTGTATTGCCCTTTGAAGGACTGGTGCCCCCTCCAGGGTGTATTCCCACCTTGCACTCAATGATTCCAGGTAGGCTCTTGACCCACCGCGACCCTGAACAGGATAAGGGGTTACAGATAATGAATGAATATATAAATTATACATTTTGAATACACAATGAATTCAGCACTGGATATAATGGGCCTAGTTATTTTGTTATGCTTATATACACTCTAAAAAGAGAACAGTTGATCCAACTTAATTGAATTGCTTCAATTGGTAACAAGTAATTCAATTAAGTTTATCCAACTTAATTTTTAAAGTTTTTTAAGGTTAAACTTAAAAAAATTAAGTTGGATAAACTTAACTGAATTACTTGTTACTAATTGAAGCAATTCAATTAAGTTGCATCAACTGTTTTCTTTTTACTGTGTAGACACTCAAGTGCACTTTACAATCAACACTGCGCAGAATGCCATTCCATTCAACATTCAGTCAACACACACGGGCGAGAAGTGGCACCCAGACGCAGCGTACTCTCAACCAGGAACAACCGTCCACCTGGGGGGACTGCACCTGCAGGAGGACACTGGAGACCCCAGAGGAAACCCATGCAGACACCACCCCCAGATAGGACTTGAACCCAAGCTCCCAGCCCTGAGGGGTTTGTATTTCACACACAGCACCTACAGCAACATCCACCAAACTCAGAGCAGAAGCTTGTGCTCTGCAGAGCTTTGCGTAAAAGCAGTAGGCCTATGGTGCTTGTAATGCATGGTCAAAGCCAAGAGTCATTGATTTAACCACTTAGCAAAGAATGAGACAGCCACAGTCTGATTCAGAAATCAATGGGACAGCCCTAAACCTCTAATATGGAGAGTAAGGCTGATTTGTATTTGTAACAACACATGGATGAATAAACACACAAACAAACACAGGGACATGTACAGAGTGGGCAATGGTTTCATAAAAGAGAAACATTACTGTGATGAAGCAGTTTAAGCAAAATGCAAATAGTTATCACAAGACATCTCATTACTGCATGCACCAAAACTGTCAAGCCTAAGGAGACTGCTGGCTAGAAATCAAGCATATTACGGAGGTGCTTTGTACTCAGGCAGACGCCTTGGGGTTCTATCAGATCAGCCATATTTCCCATAATGACTGGTCTTCTCTATGCTGCAAATATGCAGCTGATTGTTCCAGTAAACCCATAACAGTCATGTATACAGTTGCGTCTGTGGGCTGTTACGATATGGCCATACATAGACCTCCTGGTATGCACTTCAAAGATGCCACTTAAGGCTATTAACATGCAGAACAAACAAAATCACACACCACAAGAAGTCTCCCCCTCAAGCCCTTCCCCCCAAAAGCAGTCTCTGCATCATTGCATCTGAGCCTCGGATCAAAAGACACAACCAAACCATACAGGAAGCCAGCACAGAAATGGGCACAGAAAATTATGCCAGTGTAGGTTTTTTTAGGGTGTGATAGAATGTAGGCTGTGTGTGATGTCTGCGTTATATCATTTAGTGGAGGATTTCTCTTCTTATGATCCTGCTGCATGTCATTACTGGAAGCAGACAGTAATCACAGCCAGAGATCGTGGGTCTTGAAAAGAAGAGAGCAACAAATGTTTAAGGATTTATTTGTTCTTGATCTTACTGACTAGTAAAAAAAATGAGAAAGAGAGCAACAAAAGGGAAAGCAAGAGTGAGTTAGATGAGAAGAATAGCAGAGCTGATTGTTATCAAAGTGGTGGGATGAGGAGGAGAAATTAAAATGTTTCATATCGAGCAATCCAAAATGAATGGGCTGGGGTTAGCTGAGAGAAGGGGAAAATCAATTGTGAGATGGCAGCGGTGAAAGGGAGGGCGGCATGAATAGAGTTTTGCCAGTGGGGTGCAGCAGCTGCCAAATAACCTACAGCAAAAGCATTACAATAATACTGATGAAGTGTACAGAGGCTTTTAGAGGCTTCGCAGGGAGACCCTGGAACAGTAGCACAACAATGCTGCTAATTCAGAGACCTCTCCAGTGCCCTGAAAGAACTCGACTGGATCAAACAACAGACAACCAACACTATCAGCCTACAGAAAGACACAGGCTGACAGAGAGAGAGAGATAGACAGAGAAAGTGAGATAAGACATTGGAGACAGCTAGAGAGAGAAAGAGAGATATGATGGGGAAAGAGAGAAGATAGAGATGAAAGAGAGCTAGAGAGAAAGATTTACAGAGAGGCATAAATGAAGGAAAACAGAGTGAGAGGTGGGACAGTTATGGTGCTTTTCCACTGCATGGAACCTACACGACTTGTGACTTGACACAGCTCTTTTGCTTTTCCACTGGCCAATCTTGTACTTGTTTCAATCCCAGCTCACTCGGGGTTCCAAATGTGCTGAGTAGGTACCAAATCATGATGTCTAAACCCTGCAGAGTGCTGATTGGCCAGAGCCATGTCAATCACTACAATATGCAGAATACACAACGGCAGCTCGTGACTTTACCTTGAGATGTTTTGAAGAGGTTTATATGCTCCTTGGGCAAATGGCTGACAAAAATATCTAGTGAAAGCAGAATGTGCAACTAGTAAAACTGACCTGTGAGAACTGTGGCGCGGAGCATTGTTTAGTCCAAAAAATGAAAAACAACATGATGAGTGAACAGCTCCTAACTTTACAGCTGTCTTTGTTGTGGTTTTCAAAGACAGCGATTCCAGAGAAACAGGGTTTTCAATGTCACCTGCTCCATTTCACAGGAAAGCCCTGCCAGTGAAAAAGTGACAAACTTTTAAGCGTGCCGAGCCGTGTAGATTCGAGTCATGTAGAGCCGGACCCATGCGGTGGAATAGCAACATTAGAGCTACTGATAGAGACAGCAATGAAATAGAGAAAGAGAGAGAGAGAGAGAGAGAGAGAGAGAGAGAGTGAGAGTAAGTGAGATGAGACAATACGAAGAGACAAAAAGAAATTAAATTAAATGAAAGATGGAGAGTGAGTTGGATAATTAAAATGATCAACAACTTTATTATTCTAGGCTTCAAAGGTTAACACCAACCAAAGTGCAGTAATCATGAACTTAAAAGATAACAAGCTCACTCATATAGGATGTAGCTTACAAACACTAGCTCAGGTTAAGGATCACTTAAGTGACTTTAATCCAGAACAGTCCAAAATACAATGAAAATGTTTCCCTTCCTGATTAACAACTGGGTTTAATAAAGTCATTAACCACCATAAATCAATGAACAATACTCCACTGTAAATCACCATAACACTTAGTCAAAGTTTATAGAACACTATATAGAACCAAGCTGGTTTATGATCCACATTTAAATCTAGTTTTTCACGCTGTGGTGTGTCAGTTCTATTTAAAACCTCTACACATACATTATAAAATCCTTTTTTGGTTCTCTCATTTAAAATCAGAGGCCCAATGTCTATTTTCCCTAGTACCGAGCCCTGACACTCACTAAATCAGGGATGAGGGTCAGCTGAGGAATGTAAGCAGAGCATTCCCTGCTTCAGTTAGCATATACTTCCATTTTTGTAGTAGCTGAGCTACAAAATGTGTGGCTCTGACATGCAAACGTTCAGCTACGGTGACCACTTTATTCAGGTCTGGCCCAGCAAAGTTTACCAGGTCACTCAAGTTTTTGAGGGCATTCAAAGTTAAAATCAACCTTGATGGGTTAGTCCTCTTATCAGTGGCTTGCTCAGTCGAGATCTCTTGCTGTTGTACTTTGAAAAAATTAGGTATTTTAAAAAGTCCATTATAAAAAAGATGACATATTCTGCCAAGGTTTTGGGCCTTCATGAAAAACAACGACCGGTCCATGTCCAGATCCCCTGCTCTCCAGAGCAGAGTGCAGGCCAGTGGCCTCTATCTCAGGTTGTCGGCACCAGAAAGAAGTCTATGAAGGAACTGGAGGCAGAAAGTTAATCCAGGTGCTTGCCAGGTGAATCAGGCCTTGGCCCTTTGCAGGAAGAGTACACTTTGTGGGACACAACGCTATCTGTCACAAAGTCGTGGACCGTGCTGATCAAGCGATTAAAATCAGTTAACATCAGTGCTTTCAGATCACAACATCATCATCAGCATACTGGGGTAATAAAAACTTTAAGGAACATTTGGGATTGGTCAAACCCTGTCGCAATCTGTGAAAAAGGGGCCTTAAGGCCAGGGCATATACCATACCAGACAAGCAGCAGCGCTGCCTTATTCCTCTCTGAAACCTCTGTTGACTTTCAGTACACTTTCAGCATCACAGTGGAGAAACTTGATCATGGCTATAAGGGGTGAAACCAAAGTCTGCTAAAACCTTCCAAAGACAGTTAAGTTCAACCCTGTCAAACACCCTTTCCTGGTCTAGTGAATTTAGACCAGTATGTAAACCCAGTCGTCTTGAGATGTCCAAAATGTCACAAATTAAAAAGAGCCCAGTGTGCTTTTACACCAATCAGTTCAGTCAGTGCAACTTTTTTTTTTGTCCTGAGAGCCTCAATATTTTCTCAATTTCTGGTGGACTCTGGTAAACACTGGATTTCCACTGTTTAAATCTTCATAGCCCGAGTTATGTCTTTGATGACAATAATTATACTGCTGGAGCAGCTGTTGAATCTGGCTTTACCAAAATCCCACCACTGCTGTAATGTTTTAAAAGGTGGCTAATTGGACCTGAACTCATACATGTCAACGTAAAATGTACTTCTAAAAGGGTTGTGTTGAAATACCAATAAGGACTTGTTGGTTTGATATCTCTAACATACTCTGTATATCAATAACTCTGTACAGTTAAAATCACCTGCTAAAACCGGAAAATAATCTGTACTACACCCATCTAATGTCTTACTAACTGCATCTCATGTCTTTGTCTTTCTTCTTCTTTTATTAACAGGGGTTTTAAACACAAGATTTGTTACGTCACTGAGCATAGCCTGCTCTTCCTGTAACTCACCCTCCTATACAGCACCTTTCTAACTGTCACCAAGCACATCACCACTATGCTCGTTACTATGCATACTGCCTCTTGACCAGCGTTAACCCCTTCAGTAACACTGTCCTCAGCCTCAACACTCATTAGCTCTATTAGACTCACGTCCCGCGGCTCCTATTTCGCTGTTAGGCCCTGTTTCCTTCGCAGGTTCCTCGGCCCGCTCCTCTCCGGCCTCACCGTTCACCGTGCTCGGCGGCCAACTTCATCGTGCAAACCGGACCAATTGGTCCTTCCGCCCATTACTTAATACTTTCTGTGGTACCAAAAACGGTGTAATCAAAGTTGTCAATGTGAATTTTAAAAGCAACTTCAAGATCATCAGTGCTGTCATCAATCATGAAATCATGAGAGCTTTTTTAATCTGTGATATTTTTTGTCCATACCTGGACAGTAGAAAGGAAAAAAAATGCAAACCTAACAGTCCACGCAGGATTAACGTTCTCACACTTGCAAATACTCGGCCCACTCAGAGAGAGAGAGGTAAAAATATTAGATAGATAGATAGATAGATAGATAGATAGATAGATAGATAGATAGATAGATGACACAGAGAGCTAATGAGGCAAAAAGAAATGAAAGAGGGAAAAGAGCCTTAGTGGGGGAGAGGAGAGAGTGAGAGGTGTTTATTTATTTGACTGCAGTGTGGATTAAAGCGAGGAGTCTTCATACATAATGTAGGCCGCAGCAGTGGCACTTCACCCTGCCTGGCTACACAGACCCTGGCACAGATGTTTGCTGCATAAAAAAAACCTCAAATGTGAGCTAATGCTTCCCTAAACGTGAAATTATGGGTTTGCCCGCTTCACTTAACGCTACCAGTCTTCAGCACACAGTCAGGGAGTGGGGAGTGGTGGGGGGCATGGGAAGAAAAAAGGGGAAAAAAAGAAAAAAAGAAGAGAGAGAGCAGGCGAATGAGAGGTACATGCCCCATCATCTATTTTTATGCTGCATTTAATTTACATTTCCTTGCCCCACCGATAAGAACGGACATGGAACACAAGGACGCTGACACTGGGCTATCTGGCGGGCAGCACAGGTCAGCTTTTAACCTGTCAAAAGTGCGGTACTTATTAGAATAAATCTCCAAACTCGCCAAAGGGCAGCTCTGGCCCCTGGTTCAGTGTGACCTGAGGCTGGCTGGAGAGGAGCACAGGCCCACGGTCTGATGGGCAGCACTGCACTAGGCCCTTAATAATAAGAATCCTGCTTCATGTGAGATGAACGAAGCAATAGGGAGAGGGAAGGGGGGAAAAAACAGGGAGAGAGGGAGGGTGTGGGTGGGGACTGAAAAGTTACAAGAAGTAATGATAGCAGAGATCATCTGCTTACATGGCTAAGGGTGAGATAATAATGTGTCTATTCATGCTGCCATCTTCAACAAGTGTGTGGTTCAACAGTAGGGGCACAGTTATGTCACACCAATTGGGCATTTAAAAATACATATACAAAATAAAGGTAATCTACATTTTAAATGTTAAAGAATAAAAATAAATATATAAAAAGAGTCCTTAAAGGTGATGTTTATGATTTAAATCCATTTTTATATAATTTAGAGAATGTTTCCTCACCACTTGTGAGCTCCACTGTCTATGTGCTGGAAAAAGGTCCGATGTTTGTTTGCAGCCCTGGCTTAATAAATGGGAAACCAACTAAATGTCTCGGTCCAAACAGGCTCAGACCTTGTCTTTCTCTCTGAGAAACAGCATCTGGAGGTGTTTGGACTGTGGAAAGACCTCAAAAGTTTGAAAAGCATGAAAAGAGAAGAGGATGCTTTGGTGTCAGATACATTATTTAAGATGGAACCGACTCCAAATTCAGGAGAGCGTTAACTTTAGATAAAAGTAAACTTACACAGAAAGTGATAAACAACTCAAGTTACAAACAACTCGAGTTTCTGTGGTAAAAACTTCAGCCATGAACAAGCTACAATAAGCTTCTTATTCAAACACACCTTTCCACCTTAAAACACGAGGAGCTTCTGAATGAACACAAGTGGGGGGGTTGTTTTGTTGTGAGAACAGTAGTTCTCCAGAATCGTCTACATTGCCTTGAAGAACATCCTTAATTGGCAGAAGACCATGGGATGTGGACATGTTAATGCCCTCATTCTTTTTCTGTGTTACTGTGATATTGATGGACAAGATCACTTTGAAACTCTGTAACATAAATTATTAATTGAAATGAAATTATTCATAAAATAAGTGATGAATATCCTTAGAATAATAGCCTGGATAGCATAAGTACCTTGTAATATATAGTTCTAGACATGAGTTAACACATTTTTTAAAATGTATATTTTATTAGTTTAAGATTTATATAAATGGTACTCCAATTGTGGAATGACCCAAATAATTTTTCCAGCATTATTAAGAGACAAGGGGTTTTCACAGCTGTGAAAAAAAGGTTTTGCACAAAAAAAGGCAAAAATGTGCAGTGGGGTGAAGCCACACACACACTCACAGCTAAATGTTTCTATAAAAAGTGTCAGACTTCAAATAATGTTTTGTGTGGGATATCTGGACATTGGAAAAATATCATCAACAATGAATAAAAACACATCCAGGCCTTGTAAAAAAAGTGCAAGGTTATTTGAGCAGGGTGCACCCTTCAGTTTAATAGTGCTGTTTGGGGAGGCTCCTCTCTATCAAATGTAAATCACTGCGCTGATAAACACTCTGATCTGGGCTGAGGGTGCAGAGAGGCCGCGACCCACGGCCCCTTTCAGATGAGATGAAAGTTAGTGTGCGCAAGGGGAAAAAAATGCCTGGAAAACCGGTCAGTGTGCCAACACAAGCAGCAGAGGAATGGGAAGAGCTGCAGGCAATGCTGCGTCAAAGCGGCTTTTTACTGCTCCTGCAAGAGGGCACATGGCACAGCTCCACCTGAAGGAGAGGGCCTTCTGAAGCCCCTCGTAAACTAGTTACAGGATAACAAAACCTGTGTCAGCGATTGGGCCTCACACCAATCAAAAGAAACTGATCCCAGGTTGAACACAAGGATCTAATCTTAGCAGCATCTGCAGCTGGGTTTGTTCTGGGTGTGGAGGGACCAGAGCCAGTCATGCCACACACGGCTGACGCGTACACGGGGGAAAGTAAAACAAAATGTGGGCGCAGGTCGAACAATGCATACCTTCATCAATCACTCCGAGACATTTCCTGTAGGAAATATGCTTAGTCACTAACTAGCGCAAAAGTAACGTCATCACCCTCCTATCGTTGTCCCAGGTGGGGAGATATCATGGAATAAGAACTGTTTAGGGTGCCTACACCAAATATTAATGTAGCAATAATTGTAGCAACCAGTGTAACCACAGATGCTTAAAAACCTGAGTAACCCACTTCAGATTACTAATTATTTCTCTCATATTTTAATGGAAACAACTAACTACACATTACCCTACAATCAACAGCAGTGAATATTACTTAATAGTGCATGACATTAACCATGCCTTTAAATACGACACAGCAATTCCCGACTGAAAAGAGGAGGTTGTCTTATGCTGTTCAAAAATTCAGAAAAAGCCACTGTAAATAAAATCAAAAACAGTTGCACCTAAATAAAACAATAAAAGAGCGTACACAGCTTTGCCTTGAATTAAATAAATTGAGTCTGGTTTTTGGAGTTTTTTCCTTCTTTAGTGTGAGCATATTTATGTGTTGGTTTGTGATTAGCTGCTGTGTCAGTTTATTTTCAGCGAACGTTGGGCTGTTAATCGAAAATAAATTGAAATTCAGAAAATCTTATAGATGTAATCTTTTATACTTTTAATCTTTTAGTTAGACTTTTATATGTTTTCTTTTAATTCCATTAAATGTTTTTTTGTTAATGTCTGTTTATGTGCTGTCCTCTTAAAACCATACTACCGTGCATGTCATCACATGACTCTGCCCCATCCAATCTGCCACATGAAAGCAACATGTAGGAAGCGCTAAAAACAGAGGCCAGCCGAGCAACTGGGGCAGCTTGTACCAGAGAAAAACGCTGTGTCTGTAATTCTAACATGTTATGATGACACAAAACAAATGTAAAAAAAAAAAAAAACCTGATTTGCGGTCATATTATCCAGTACTAGAATATGTTACACACATGAGTGTTACAGGTAACAGGAATGGTGTATAATTAATATTAAAACTTATTACATGAGTAACTCATTCATTCATTCATTCATTATCTGTATTATCTTATTCAGTTCAGGTTTCAGGTCCGGAACACACCCTGGAGGGGGCACCAGACCTTCGCAGGGTGATACACACACTCACACACTCACACCTATGGACACTTTTGAGTTGCCAATCCACCTACCAACGTGTGTTTTTGGACTGTGGGAGGAAACCAGAGCACCCGGAGGAAACCCACGCAGACACGGGGAGAGCACACCAAACTCCTCACAGTCACCCAGAGTGGGACTTGAACCCACAACCTCCAGGTCCCTGGAGCTGTGTGACTGCGACACAACCTGCTAATTTATTACCTTAGTCTGTTACTGTAAACAGTAAACATCCATCCATCCATTATCTGTAACCGCTTATCCAATTTAGGGTCGCGGGGGGTCCAGAGCCTACCTGGAATCATCGGGCGCAAGGCGGGAATACACCCTGGAGGGGACGCCAGTCCTTCACAGGGCAACACAGCACTAAACAGTAAACATATTAATCTAATTTTATTAGGGTGTGATCAGATTTAACTTTGGTTCAATTAAAACAAACCCTGGTTACTGAATGCTTCTTTACAAACTCTGGTGCACACTAAACAAGCACAGATTGGCTTGCAATATAAAAGTAATTTGTGGCATATGTTTTTTGTTTTTTTCTTTAAACCTACTTTGGGTCAACTGTAAAATGTCAGTGTGACCTTGAACCAAACCTGGAATAAAATGTAATGTAAATATGTGTAGAATTTTCTTGTTTGGTCTGGACCAAGGGAACCAAACTACAAGACTGAACACACCTTTACTTGCACCATGTTAACCACCAACATTGTTCATCACTGTATCAACTGAAATACAGTGAGTGGACAGAGAGTTTATTTACTTCCATTTCCCTTTACATATATACAATGCAATTTGTTATAAAAAATAAATATACATATAAAAATATATGTTTTATTTCTTTACAGTTTTTCTTCAAATATTGGATATGATGCCACCTGCTCCCTGTGAGCCCCTTACTATGACATTAGTTTCTCTGTGCAAGGGGGTGGAAACCCCTGATGCTCTGCCTGTGGATATAGAGAGGAAGTGGACAGGGGTGGCATAACCGGGCCTTTGGGAGGTCGTGTCATCACAACAAGGTCCTAGTGCACCGCCAACACCCTTCACAACAGGAAACAGTGACTGATCAAACACAGACAGAGGCAGGGATAGAGACAAATGGCAAAACAGGCTCATCCACTTTGTTCTAAACACGAACGTGCACCTACTTATATAAGTGGGGCATCAGCATTGGGCTGTCAGCATGGGGCAAGGTCTGCAGAAGATTTAATGGAGTAAATGAAGAGACAACGTTATAAGAAATTCTCCTTAGCACCACACAGAGCCTACAGCTTTGATGTCTTCATGGCATGCGACTTTAGGCCTCCCTCAGTGGAGACATGGGCCCATTAATGAATTCCCTGGGATCTTAATAAGCACGGCTGCATTTTTTTCAAGTAAGGATCAACGCTTAAATGAGTTATCAGAGGTTAGAGGCATTAGTAGCCTCTAATTAATTGGACTTGTTAAGATTCCTTGAGGACCTGTCACTTAGCAGAATAACACAATTACACCCCTGTTTGTCTGAATGGAGGGCGATGGTGCTCAGCGCAGTTAGCAGTAAAGCTGCCGAACTCTCTGAACCAGCGGAAGTAATTGCAGAGCGAAACACACCTAACGAGGGTCTCATCTTCAGAGAGATGTAATCAAACACATCTGGCTTGGTCAGTATGATCACAAGCTGACCCCCACTAGAGGAAATCAGGAGAATGTTTTCATCCTCTGACCTTTGGTTCCTCTTCAGAAGAACACCAAGTGACCTCTGCTCACCCAAGCAGTGGACACAAAGAACCACTCCTGTCAGCATCTTCTGCCTCATCAATCAGAGATAGCCATCATTAGTCCATGTGTCAAAACGTTCTCTTTAATTCCACACCTCTGGGGGTAACTTCAGAGCTTCTGAAAGTCAACCCCAGCTTACTCTGGCACTGATCCCCTGTTCCTTATGAGGCCACCAGAGCACTCCATGTCTTCAGGGCCAGCAGCAATCAGTGACGTGAGCGTCACAATGGCTAATTCAATTTTGGCTCAGGCGCCGTGCTCACCAGGCCACAGAGCCGTGCATCTACAAGATACCACCTCGGAGATGTGAGCAGGTTCCAGTAGGCCCCAGGCAGCCCAACTCTAATAGACACAGTTAATGGGATTGGAAAGTAGGAAGAGGAGGATGAGGAGCAGGTACAGCTTGCTATGGCCTTTCTGCCCGTTGGCATGACGAAAGTGAGGCTTGGACCACCTGGGCTGGAGACAGACTCCATTCCCTGCCTTCTCAAGCACTGAAGTTTTATCAGTGGCTGGGGTGGAGGAGGGGGCGGGGTGCTGGCCGTGGCGCTGCCAAGCTTGCTCAAGGAGATTTGGAAGACTAAGAGGGGAGGGAAGTGGGGACAACATCTGTGTGGCATGCCACAGGCTTCGGTTCACTTAGCGGCGTCTCTCTCCAGGCCGGATGAGGCGGAGAGGTGGATGCGAGTGGCAGCGGAGAGCGGCACAACAGCGGGCAGGCCGCACTCGCGCACTCGGCAGCTGACAGCTGCTGACCCACAGGAGCAGGCAAATTAAAGATGTGGAAAGAAAAAGAAATAACTCTAGCTAAAATGCATTCCACTCCCTGCAGTGCCACTGATAAGAGCTGTCGTTCCACAGGACTGAGTGGCTGCAGAATATATTCAGATAATATTTTAGAGATTTGGCTCGTTTTTTAATGGTGACATGTCAGACTCAGAATTGCTTTTCACAAGGTTGAAAAGGTAACTTTTTCTTTATGTTATTAAAACTTTGAATATAGCATTTAATATTTTATAGAATTCATCTACAGTGTTGTTTATTTGATATATTTAACAATATATATCACTAGTTGTTTAAGAGGACATATCATCACTTTCCAGCGACGGAGTGATATCAGTCAACCACAGGACATCACAAACTCACCCAGTAACTCACACATTCACACATATGAACAATATTGCATAGTCAATCCATCTACCAGCAAGTGTTATTGGATTGTCGGAGGAAACAGGAGCTCCTGGAGGAAACCAATGCAAACACAGTGAGAACACACCAACTCCAGCAAATATGAGCACAGGACCCAGGGCCCCAGGATCCTGGAGCTGTGTGGCAGTGATACTACATGTAACCTGAACACCACTGAACTTTTTCAGTAAAGCAGAACAACAACTACGTATTTGTTAAGTTTAGTGTAATGCATTAAAGAAATGTCATTGATTCATTGATTCATTCATTTATTCATCCTTTCTCTGTAACCACTTATACAGTTCAGTGTTGTGGTGGGTCTGGATCCTACCTGGAATCACTGGGTGCAAGGCAGGGACAGACACTGAATGGGGTACCAGTCCGTTACAGGGCACAACACATTCTCTCACACATTCACACACATATTGACAATTTAGCAAGGTCAATCAACCTAATAAAGTGTGGTTTTTGACTGTGGGATGAAGCTGGAGCACCTGTAGGAAACCCACACAGACACGGGGAGAACACACCAAACTTCTCACAGAAAGTCACCTAAGGCCAAACATTTTTCCAGACATGTTTTTTTGTTCAAATCCATTGTCTATCACAAAAAAGCACAATTTGCCAAATATCTACCTATTTTTACTCAAACAAGGGGTGTTATTGACCCCACACTTAAATAATCTTGCACAAACAGTCCTACAATTAAACCAAAAGTGATACAAGGAAAATATCATAACTTTAAGGAAAAAATAAACCTCTACAGTAGAGAAACATCATGTAGCCTCACAGCAGGAAAGGATGCAGTCTCCTGAAGAGCAGCGTGGGTGAACAATACCCAGCACAGGGATGGAGCATGTCATAGGCACCACAGGAATCAAAAGGGACAGTGCTAGCCACCACAGTGTCCACTATAACAAACACTTCCCCTTTATTTACAGAGACACTCTGAAAAATTCTATCTACATTGAGGTGAAGGCGAAAGCATGTAATATGATGACATATTATTGTTATCATGGTAGATTATGTTACACAAGCTTTTCTGAGCATATAGTGGACATTATCAGTACTTGGATAAGCATTGACACTAAGTTTAATGTCCATTAGTCATGCTTTTTAATGAGGCGGTCGATTGTGTATGAAACACTGATCAAAACTGGCTGCGCAGATATAAATACATGTATTTATTTATTGAGAATGTGGTGATGTAATGTAAGAGTTAAATTTCATCATGAATATAGTGCCTTGTGAAAATATCTTTTTCTATTATGATTGTATTTTGCCATGTTACCCACCTGTTGTTGACCCTTCATTTATCTGCCATTTTATCTGATACATCTAACATATTGGTGCACTTTTACTACGCACGATTAAAAAAAAAATTCTATCAATTGAAAGAAACCAACATGAGGCCACGGCTGGCTGAAGTGAACCTAAATGAATGTGTACCTTATAAAGAGGCCAACGAGTGTCAGTACATGAGAGCTGTTTCTAATGTTTTGTTATTCACTGTATACACCAATACACTGTAATATATAATGAGTGTTCTCTCTGGGTGTAAAATGGCACCTAATGTCTCTTTGTACATCTCCTTATATACTAGTATAACACTAAGTTCACTGGCCCTGGATGTTCTTCAGAATTCTGCTATGATTTTGCTACGAATGTCCCAAAAACATCACAGATTTCACTCTCTAGTTAATCTGGCCCTCTTTACACACCTGTCTCAATATACACTGGTTTACTTTAACTTATAAAACCTAGAACAGATCCCACCATATTTACAAACCCTAATACTAGCAGTATCTAACTATAATACCCACTCTTCCCTTTATATCAAACTTAAAGTCCCTAAAACAAACATTTCTTATGGCTTCTCTTCATTTCAGCATGCCGCTGTACACAGCTGCAACTCACCTGAAAAATGTTAAACCTGGAAAGCTTTATTTCTGATTCTACTTTCAAGAACAATATAAAGGATATTTTTACTGATACTAGCACCTGCCTATCCATTAACTGACAGCAGTGTTGATATTTCATGTTGATTTCCCTTTCCCTTAAGTGGCATCTGCTGCTTGCTCAAATTTGTTCTTAATGATTTGCCTGTTTACATTAAAGGTTACATAAACAAGAGAGCCTGATGACAACTAGCCAGACGAAAATAAACATCAAAGATCTGTGCAAAGAACTAAGAGCTGGCACTCAGGACTAAACATGAGACATCTCCGGGTGAATGCAGTTGTGAATGACACTCCACATCAGTTCATAAGAAAGCAATCAAAGGAGCTGATTTGTTTGCTCACTTACACAAGCAGACTTTAAAAGCCATAGTTGTCATGGTACATTTTGGTGAAGAGACATGGCATGGAGACACAGAAGTCTGAAGTCTGGAAGGGCTTTAGGCATTTAGGCAGATTCACAACTCCCCTCCTCCCTCCTCTGTGTGAGAGAGTGAGAAAGAGAGTGGGGAGTTAAGTCGAGAGAGAGAGAGAGAGAGAGAGAGAGAGAGAGAGAGAGAGAGAGAGAGAGAGGGAGAGAGTGAGAGAGAGAGAGAGAGAGAGAGAGAGAGAGAGAGAGAGAAATTCCCTCAGCTGCATTGTGGTACTCTGCTGCTGTCCAAACATATCAGAGTAAATAATTAAAAGCGCAAAGCATAGCTTAAGTGCACAGCTCTGCTGAGCTCCAGCTCCAGGGACAACACTGCTAAACAATATAAACAGAGGAGGCCAAGCAGCCTCAAACCTTCTGTCCTTTCTCATTCTCTATGTGTGAAAGTCTGTGTCTGTGTGTGTGTGTGTGTATGTGTGAGAGTGAAAGTCTGTGTGTGTTTAGGTCTTTTGCTGTCAGTTCATGTGCTGGCAGCACCAAATCCCCAACTGCTATGTCATAGTTACACAATTAGTGCCAACATTTACATATAACAATTTTTTTGTGAAAACATTGAAAGAAAAATTTATAAATGTACTCACAACACTCAAATCTTGTGTGTGGTGGAAAGTATCCCACAGTGTTGCATAATGATTAAAAACAAAGCCTAATTCTCTGTTAGCCATATTAGCATTTTTATCATTTGATCTAAAGGAAAACTGTTAGCCCACTAGACAATGCATTTCTCTGCTTTTGTGATCATATCTTGTATACAAGCTTCGGTAATCATGTTATTTCACTTATGTTTTGTTTTAGCTTGTAAGATTCTACAGGGTAAATAATTTGATAATGGACAATAACCATTTCTAATTCACAGCACTTTCACTTCTGCTTTAAAATTGAATTCTAACACATATTTTCAGGATTAAGCAATTACAGATAGTGTGCCATGTTACATTCTTTACACAACTGCATATATACCCTCATATTCACTCATAAAATATACCCTCATATTCACTCATACAATTCACTTAGCCCCTTCTCCTCAAACAAACAAACAAACAAATAAATAAATAAACACAACAGTATCATTCTAGCTCTACATCTTGCAGTAATATCTACCCACTACTGCAACTTACCCCCTTCATGAGCTTCTTTCAGCAGCTTCTAACCTGCTGATAAAAAAAATTGCCATTGCCCTTATCATTATGACCACCACCATCTCCCTGACCTAAACCAAATAGATTCACCATTCTCTCCATGCAACCGCTCATCAGCACTTACTAAAGATAACCTACTGAATCACCAAGTGTTAGCACAAGGCCACAAACCAGACAGCAGAGGTGTAGCAGAGAAGAAAGTGATCTACTGAGCCCTGAATGGACTTAAGCACTGCTCTGAAGTCAGTGGAGGCAGACGGTGTGAAAGCAGATAGGCTTGAGTCTCAGGGTCCAGCCCAGCCTCCCTCTGTGAGCTAACCCTTGATGACAGATGCTGGCGACTCCACTGAGACAAATGATTAGCCCAGCAGACCCTGTATCAAACACTGGCGGGAGTTAGCCTAATGCTCTTCCAAAGCTAGATCCTCGGCTACTACAAAGATATCAGAAGGCCAACCCTTCAAATGGAAGGATGGCAGCTACTTTCTTTCTCTGAGGACAGTCTTAAATAGAATTAGATGTTTGCAGGAACATGAGGCTCTTCCATCAGATCAATGCGGTTTGCTCACAAATGAGGAAAAAGGAGATGTTCCTAAACAAGCAAACGGTCTTTCTTTCTTTTCTTAGATGTGAGGCCTTTTTAAAAGTACAAAAAAGGACTCCCTGGCATTGCTTAACAGATATTATTTAAGACGGCTCTCATTGAAATGTTTGTAATGGCACACCAGGGTATGTCTCATCTGCGGTATGGTCAGATGCTACTGTTATTGTTGCCTCTGCACAGACAGTCAGGGACATAAAAGGCACATCAGACCTGTCTAGAAAGGGCTGGACAATTGCCAAAATGTCTGCCTCCAAATCCCTGCTTCTCACAAGCAGCTATGGCATTTGTCTTTGAAACCCATTTTTCTCAACGGATGGCATAGACCAATTTGGATCCGTAAACATCTTTAAATGCTGAATGGAGAAATTTTACATAGTGTATGGCATTATAAGACCTTTATGTTTGAAAAAAGAATTTCTTAAAATATGTTTTTTTTCTTCCTTTCTCCACCCCATATTTTCCACTGCCTCTTTTTTGAAAAAAAAAAAAGGTCCAAGTAAAACAAAAATTTCTAAAATATGTAATTTAGCAATGACCTCTGTCAAAGTTCATAAGGTCTCCATCTGTGGGTGAATAACAGCCGAGACTAAAGAATGCTGACCCTCTAACAGCTTGCCTGTGACTACCTGCTGGTCCAAAAACACTGGGCCAGACGAGAGGACCTAGCACACTCAAAAGATCAAACAAGACCAGCAAATAGTGCTTATTTGAGGGAAATGGCATTCCAGAAAAGACAAGCTGCTACTCCAGTATATTTGGACCATCAAATGATCATCAAGGAAAGGCAAATGTCTATTAATACAAAAATATACTGAATGGCCATACACTTTTACTAGTACCCCTCACCAGTTCTATATTTAGAGCCAGCTGTAATAAAGACTATTTGAAATTTAATCCTTTTTGTAATATTTGTAATTAGAGAACAGCAGCCAAAAAGCAGCTTTGCTTGACCGCTCCTTCAACTATGAAAAGAAGGCCCGACGCTTTTGGAGAGTGGATCTGAGAACGAAGGCCTGCTGTGGGGCCCTGCTATCAGTTCAGACCACTCTGACATGACCAGCACACACACTTTCTATTCTCTCCTTGCTCCATTCATCCACCACAGATCCTTCTTCTGAGAGAGGTAACAACCAGGCCTGAATAAAAATAAATCCATTGTACAAGAATAGAAAAAATGATGAAATGGAATATGCAGGAGAATATATAGTGAAACTTAAATACATGTATTGGATACACCTTGGCCACATTCAATTAGAAAGTTTTTCACTGCCTCTCTTAGATCACTTGCATGCTCCACTATATTTTAAGAATGCCTTTTAAGACTATATTTTAAAATTACATTTTAAGAAGATTTTAAGGAAGATTTATTTCAGCTTTTATTTGGTGGCATTGGTAGAATTTTAGCCCAACAGTAACTTGACAGGCGAGGGAAAAATGGAAGTTAATGTAAAAATATTTTATTCCAAGTAATTCTGGAGCATTTCTATTGGTCCATTCATCATGAAATTTGAAGAACTGTCACTGTGTTCAAATAATATAGTAAACTAAAACTTGACAAAACATGGAGATACATGTTTTTCTTCAGACAGTAACAATTTGCAAGAACAGCTTGGGCAGGTACACATATGACATCACAAACCAGAATGTATAAATACATAAATGACTATGTCTATGATTTTAACAAGAGCAACAAAAAGTTATTATAGCATTAATGGAGGTAAGAGGTAGTGAAACTTTAAGTAAATATATTATTAATAATAGGCGCCACATAGACAAACATGTCCATAAATTTTCAATGGGATAAAGGACAGGGCTTTGTGATGACCACTCCAAAACCTTCGGTATACATTCTGTATAATTTTAAGAATATTCTTTACATATGCACACCTCATTTACAAACATGGTTCTCTGGAGTACTACCATACTTTCATGGCCTTGCTCAGAGTACTGCATGTACCACTCAAGAATATTTTTCACCTTAAACCTTTTCTCAGAACTATTGTAAAATAAAATCTCAGACATAGAACAAAAAATCTGTAACCATTTTGTGACTTTGTACTTATAGATTGGAGTAGTTTACCCTATATATAAAAGCCAACTCTAAATGCCAATTCCATTTTTAAGTTCATTAAAAGTACAGATATATCCAGTGTCACATGGGAAGAAGACATTGCTCTAACCAAACCAGACCACTGGAATAAAAGATGAAAGGCATTTTCCTTCAAAGAAAAAATAAAATTCATTCTAATGCTAAATTCCTTTGAGAGATCTTTGAGGGTTTGGTAACTCTGTGTGGTGTGTGTCTTTTGGGTCCGTTACAAGATGTTATCAGAAAGCAAACAGTGTGCAACCGTTCAGTCAGGCCAGGCGCATTCACACACCGTGATCGGGTGACCTATTCAAAAGCAAAGGCCTCATGTCCAGATTAGAATATTTCTGTCAGTGGAACTCAAGGTCATTAAGCCTGCTGCCTGCCCTGGGCCTTAAAAGACATGGGGTGATATTAATACGTGCTTTATCCCCTTGCCAATCCTCATAAAGAATGCCAGTCATCTGCTAATCCAAAAAAAAAAAGACTAAAAATGGACACATACCTTCTCATATACACTCTGTTCTGCCAATAACAAGCTCTAATTCTAAATCGTATCAAACAACAGCACATGTCCATAGATCTTTGAGGCTCTTCCAGCATTCTCCTGTATTTAATGCCTGTAAAGACTGCAATAAGAAAGGCTCAGGGAGACATTTGCCCTCTCACAGAAGGGGTTTCAGTGAAGAACTAATGGTTTTTAGTGGGCATTTGTCAACCTGCAAACTCAGTGTTTACAAATTACAAGTTATTTATGCAATTTATTTGTTTTGATGTGTTAGAAATTGCAGTCCATGTGATCAAAACCCGTGTGTTTTGTTTCTAGGAAATGTACTGGAATGTAACCTGTGTAGGATTCAACCTACTTACAACAAAAACATTAACACTGAAACCAAAGAATCACTTCCTTTGTTAAATTGGCCACTGGACTAAAGTGCTGGCTGTTTTATAATATTCAATATTTGTTTCATTACAAAAGGTTTGTGAGAGTTAAGAATGTGTTTTCTTTCTCCTGTTAAGTTACAATTTTTGGAGATAAAGGTTTTTCCATTTTCATTGAACAATGACAACATGTGTGTCCAAAGATATGATATCAGTAAAATTAGCTGTCAGAGCCATGGCTAAGCATTTCTGCTTTGAATCTGCTGTACAGTCTCAAACAGGGAACTTCACACAATCAAGGTTTCTTATGTCAAAAATGTAAGGAACCAGTCCGATTCAACTTGGAGGGCAGGGATATTGAGTGGCAAGTGACAATATGGAGACAGGGGCAATGAATTTAAATAAAATGTGCAGTTATTTATCATAATACAGCATACAACAAAATGTGTCTTCCACATTTAACCTGTGGCAGTGAACACACACACTAGGGAACTAGGGGCTGTGAACACACAGAACAGCAGGCAGCCATCCCTGGCGCCCATGGAGCAGTTGTGGGTTCTGTGCCTTGCTCAAGGTCCCTTCAACCGTGGATTGAGGGAGGAGGACAGTGTGCTCACTCCCACTGCCCACAATTTTCCTGTCGGTCATGGGAATCAAACCACCAACCTCTTCTCTGACCATTAGGACACGGCTGCCCACAGGGACATATTTTATGTTGCATTTTTATATATAATTTTTATAATGCCATTTGTCATGGCATTAGGGTTTCTTTTTTTATTAGAAATATATTCTAAATACATTATTTGGGTGATGTCACTTTTAGATGATTTTAACTGATAATTAAAGGTGGATTTTGAAGTGTTTGTAATTATGTACACACTTTGGTTTATCTTCTTTAAACTTGTTTGGTGCAATGCTTACTTATCTGCATCTAGTCAGTGAAATAATGTACACAAACTATGCACTACATCTCTTACTCAGAAGCCTCAAAAATTAAATTCAGCTTTTCTTCCTCCAAAACAGCACAGTAATAGTGAGCATCTGGCACTGGCGTTTTCTCTTCCCCTGACGTTTCAGAATTCTCCTGTAAGCATCATTAATGTAAGCTCTGCCTCATACCTACAGGACGAGTGAAAGTGACCTCTGACACAGGCACCTGCTGCTGTGCCCCAGTCCAGGCTGCAGCTCCCCCATCTGGGCCTGCCTCAATCCAGCCTTTTCCCATCAGCCACAAAGGCCAGGCTTTTATGCTCCATTACCAGAGCTGCGGAGGACAACTGATGGCTCACCTTCGCTCATCAGTTCTGGTAACTAACACCCATTATATAAGAGTGAATAATTTCACTTGAACCGAAATGTATCCTGATGTGTCAGGTTGCCATGGCTGGACTGTCACTGTAAATGGCTTAACAGCACAGAGGTAAGCAACATTGGAAGATAATAATGATCACTGAAAATGTCACTATTATTATAGGACTTACGAGGGCAGTGATAGTAATTGAATAACAGGAATCTTAAAATGCTATTGCATCAAAAGCCTGTAATTTGGGCAAGATATGAGCATGATCCTGAAGCTTTTCATTTTCTCATCCTCTGTAGGAAATCAAAGATATTGTCACTGATGCATACATGAATCCCTTCTTCTAAAGCCTCCAGAATATGATATCATTTTCATTGTAGCTAATGAATGTTTGCTATTCTGTTCATTTTAATTTACAGTTAATAGGGTAAATCAAATTAAGACGTAGACCACCTGGGTAGAGAATAGGGTTTCTCACTGAAATAGACAAATATAATACACTGAAAGATGACTGGATTAGAAACACCTACCTTGTATCTACACCCATTGTCCATTTTACCAGCTCCACTGACTACACACTTACACTTTGTAGTTCTACAATTACAGGCTGTAGTGCACCTGTTTCTCTGCATACTTATCCTCATTTCACCCTGTTCTTCAATGGTCAGGAATGATTTGCGTGGTGGATCATTCTCAGCGCTGCAGTGACGTGGTGGTGTTGTTTTAATGTGTGCTGTGCTGGTGTGAGTGGATCAGAAACAGCAGGGCTGCTCAAGTTTTTAAGCCCTCAGTGTCACTGCTGGACTGAGAATTGTCCACCAACCAAAAATATCCATCCAACAGGGTCCTGTGGGTGGCATCTTGCATACACTGATGAAGGACTAGAGTTGAAATGAGCTACTGTTTCTGACTACATCTACAAAGTGGACCAACGAGGTGTGTGTCTAACAGAGGGGACAGTGAGTGGACACGGTGTTTAAAAACTCGAGAAGCACTGCTGTATCTGATCCACTTGTATCAGCACAACACACCACCTCAGGAGACACTCTCACTCTGGAGACACAGTGTTTCTGCAAAGATGAGAATGATCTACCACCCCCATCATACCTGCCCTGTGGTGGTCCTTTGAGGATCCTGGCTTTGAAGAGCATGGTGAAACGGGGAAAAGAAAGTATGCAGGTGGACTACAGTCTGGAAATATAGAACTACAAAGTCCTTCTGTATGGTCAGTGGAGCTGATAAAATGGACAATGAGTGTAGATGCAAGGTAGATGTTCAACATATTACTAAAATGAAATTAAAGTTAAAAGAATATATAACAATAAACGTGCAAATCTTTTGCTAGAATTTTGTGTTTTCGATGTTTTGTGATCTGCCAATTGTATGTATGTATGTATCTTTACACTTAACCGCGACCCTGAAATGGAGAAGCGGAGAAGAAAATGATGATGATGATGATGATCTTTACACTTATATAGCGCCTTTCTAGACACCCAAGGACGCTTTACAATCCACACTGCTCAGAACACTCAATCCACAGACACTGGTGAGAAGCGGCAGCCAAACGCGCTTGTTTTGCTTAATACAAATTTCCAATAAAACATTCCATTGCTCAACAATCGTAGTCAAGCGCACACACTATGTGTCTGATTAGCTTTTGGTGGCCTCTAATACACATCTCGTAGCCAGACTACAGTGGATAACACTGGGGCATAAGAAACAGCAAGAGTCCACAAGCCCACTCCCTACAAAACAGATCAGTGAATGCATGCAATGTATTCACAATACCTGCAAACAAGGAAGGTCTAACAGACCGTAGCACATGACTGTATAATCATACTGACAATGAAGATTAATTTGGTGAGGACAGGACAGGATGTAAACATATGACAAGAACATGATTATCATAATTTATTCTACACACTCTTTCAGGCCTAAAATAGACAGATTACATACCACTCTGCTTATAGGACCACTGCTGTTTTGCTGCAAACAGAACAGCATGAACTGTAATGACTTTAGCGCTGTTAAGGTTTTCAGTTCCTATTACTGAAAGTACAGCTATATGAAGCACTGGTACAAAACATACATTCCCCAAGGATGATGGATCAATTCAGCTCATTGTAAAGGACCATCACGGACAATTAATGCATATTATCCAGGACAATCAGCTGAGCAATATGCTGGTGAGAAAGTGCTATTGTTCTTAGAGAGCCTTCACGCTCTTTAGGGAGACCCACGTGGAGTCCTCTTGTCCTCTATAATGGCTGCTGTGTTCACTGGTAACTCCTGGAGGGGTTTCCAGCATCTCCTTGGACAGAGGAGGTGTGAAGAGGACCGCAGAAGGAGGAATTGTACTCCTGACAAGGTGGTTCAAAGTAAACAACAAGGTTTTACTTTTAATCTTTGAATATAGTCATTGCCCCCAAGGAGGAGCTGTTGTCTCCAGTCTGTCAATCAAGCTCAGCTAGCTTTGAGACTCACCCAAGTGTAATGGCTACACTGTAATCACCTAAAAGTGGCACAGAGCATCAATCCATATCCTTAGAGGACTCGTCAGTGGCGCACACAATGGAGGGGAACGTGTGCCAAATCAACAATAACACAGTGAACAGCGTGCTCGCAGGAGCTGATGGAATATAGAATAATGCATGGGGAGACTATGGGCTTTGAGCCGTGCGTTCCACAGAGCCTGCACAGGCTCCCGGAGAGTGTGTGGCAACCCAGCAAAACACAGAGGCGTCATTATGGGCTGCCGGGGGAAATTATCTCTTTGATAAGGCCTTTGATACTGTATTAAAAGAAAGGCAACTTGGCAAAAGCGCAGGCTGCTGCACAGTCTCATTAGCAGTCCAGAGTAACAGCACCTAGTCCTGCTGCCTTCTGTCCAACCAGCGAAAGCACAGAAGAAAGCAGATCGAGCTAAATCATCAAATGTGAACAACAGCAGCAAGGCAAAGAGGATGAGCATCATCAAGACGACAGGGATGGCAGGTCAGAAATGAAAGAATAACTGCTGCACATGGTCACCCTCGTCAGGGTGGCTTTCAAAAGGCCTGTTATTATTATTATTAGTAGTAGTAGTAGTAGTAGTAGTAGTAGGAGTAGTAGTAGTAGTAGTATTAGTAGTAGTAGTAGTAGTAGTAGTATTTTGGAAAGTTAAAAGTCATCTTCAAAGTTCTAAATTAGGAATTGGGTTGAAACATATAAATAAACATAATGAGAAAATATGGTTTACATACAGAAAGTGATATAAGTGACAAAAAACTAAAACAAAAACAGTAACAAAGGCACAGGAAGCTCCTTTAAAGGTTTCAAGCAGGATGTACCTAAATAAGATGCTATAATTAAACAGTGCATTTTTTGTCTCTTTCTCTGTCAATAAACATACATAATCAAACATGAAAAGGTAACATAAACATTACTGATGCTGTATGCTTTCATCCTGCACCCTGGACAAAAAAAGCTGCATCCTGGTGTGGCAGGGAGGGGTGCACTGGATTAGTTCAGTATGGAGCCTCCACCAAATATACACCTGTGAATACTCTGTGTCAATGTAGTATCGCTGAATGGTGCCAATGATCCAGCTCTATAGTATGGGCATGCAGCCAGATCAGTACTCCCTGGCCAATTCCATATGGCACTCTCTGTCCTGCTTTAATTGGGTAGCCCCAAAAAAGATTATCTATAAATGTTCAAAGTATTAAAACACAAAATGGTGAAAGTCTCCACAGCATTAATTAGGAGTAGGACCAGGTTTTGGAATAAGGTTAAGGGTAAAGGAACAATATGTAGTATTTTTACCTTACATTTACAGCTTCTAAATCATTGTGATGCTTCACTGACTGGTAATAGGGAGAACAGAGCATCTGTCATTGGGCTGGGCTCAGCACTGCAGAAATTGCACTGTGTAATGTATAAACAGAAGAGTAGGAAATCGCACCGTTGCCCTTCCCCCTTAATTTCTGAACATTGCAGTACGAGTGAATAACATGCAATTGTGCAACTGTAAATGGATCCCAGGAGCAAAAAATAACAAATCTCACCCAATCTCACAGTGTCTCTTTAGTTAGGAATTTAAGACATTTAGAAATTTAAAAATAATGTACTGGATATGTTGTTGTATAAGTTATATAAAAATACCATACAATGTACTGACAAACAAGTGTTACCATGTTATTTAAGACCAGGCACACCCCAATATGCTCCAATATGCTCATAAAATTTGCAATAATTTATGCATGTGAACATTTCTCATACTGTGAATCTAATGTAAATGTAATTTCTCATACTGCAAATCTAACATAAATGTACAATTTGCTTCCAGCATATACCATTTCTGAACAATTCAGCTAAAAGTGGCATGGTACAGCGGGGTTAACTGAGACAGTGGGACTAGTTTTAGTATTCTCTACATACGCAACAATTTGACAACATTATATGGGATGTCTATGATTATGGTTAAACACTGTTCTCTCTTGTTTGTTCATGTTCAGAACCTCAGTTTCTTTTAAGGTGGAATGATATGTTTGAGGAGAAAAATGACTGTTGTTTGTATGTGGCTGAAGTGTAACTTGTCTGTAAGCTTTTTTCACTGTTTGAATAACCACAGTAGAACTTAAGTTGCTTAATTTTGTAGTGCATTTGGTAATGCAGTTAGCAGTGTTCTGAATATGAAAACATTTCACCTAAAGTGATCTGAAACAGCAAAAATAAGTCAATATTACCCACCTGTGGAGCAGGAATAGAGCAATATCCTCATCTCAGTTTGTGCTTTTCAACATTGAGTTCTCTCTGTTGTCTAAAAACTCCATAAGCCTTTGCTCTACAATGAGAGAGAAAAGCTAGCATACCCGACTGAGACTGGGGTTTCATAAACACATTAGACTGGTTTAGAGCGCGCAAAGAAACTGGAGAGCTAGCAAATGTTGAGGAAACATCCCCTGAATTTTAGAATAACTGTTTTTTTTGTTTTTTGTTTTTTTTTAAATCGTTAATATCTCTTTTAAGCCTGTCAGCTTCAGTATATATTTTATATTCAGTTTAACCAATTGATGACCAAATTTAATCAATTAATCACCAATAGACATTGATGATAATGTGGTGTACCTTAACTTATGAAATGACTAAATTCAGCTTAATCTTCACCTTGACACTTTCAATAAGGTCTGTGACATTTTCAGTATTAGACAAATAAAAAGAGCAAAGAGCTCACCGTTGCCCTTTCTATCACTGTCCTAGACTCCTGACCACTGTTGAAGACTAGATGATAACTAATGCAAACAGATGAGCTACTGACTTTAAATCTACTAGGTGGGCCAGTGAGGTAAGTTTGTGTAATAAAGTGACCACTGAATGTGCACAGATTTTAAAATTCCAGCAGCACTACTGCATCTGATGCACTCGTGCCAGTGTAAAACACACATTATCATGCTACCACCACATTAGTGTCACTGTGGCACCTAAGTAATACCTGTCCTGTAGTGGTCCTGTGGAGATTCTAATCATTGAGGGGTGAAAGGAGGCTAAAAATAAAGGCAGAGCAACATAGGGATTACAGTCTTTAATTGTAGAACTGAAAAGTGCAACTATACGGTTAGTGGAGCATATTAAACAATGTTTTTTTGGACAATGAGTGTAGAAAGAAGAGGCTATTATAATGTTGTCTGGTTATGGTTCGTCTGGTAGTTTTCACTACAATAAATTAAATATAATTCAGTGTTGTTTGACCTGAATAAGCTAGAACCTACACACATCAAACTATATTCATCAAAATATTTCAGCAATTTCCTTCAGGATCAACAAAGTTTATGATAAGTAAAAATGAGTGTGACAAACTATGCTGGCTATAAAATTTGCACAGAAGAGCAAACAACAGTTGTTTTGTAATAAATATTGGAAACATGCAGATCTTTATCACTGGTTCTTCTGGAAAGCTTCTATGCATCATCTACTTGGACATTTTTACCTACTTTAAACTTTCACATTACATTTTACCCAATGTTAGATTGTGCTCAACTCTCCTTTACATCTTAGAAACATTAGCAAAAGTTTTACAGTTAAAAACAAAAGAAGAACACTTTAAAGGAATATCTATGATTGTGTGGAAACACAGTCCTAAGCTCTGCATGTTTAAGGCAGAAAAGTGTGTTTAAGGGGGATTTGTTTTTTATTATAAACGTGAACTATGCATTTAAAGTCCAGTTGAGTTCCCTAAAGGTACATTCTCTTCTCCAGGAGGAATTGTGTAAAATAAAAGAACATAATATACATCCTGGAGATGAAATTGGGTGTATGACATCAACGATTTTATTTACAAAATTTTTATAGAATATGGTGTAATTATGTTCCCCAACTAAAGTATATAATATGCATTCTTGAGGGTGCCAGCACAGTGACAGCAGAAGTCCCCCACCCCAACACAGTCACAGTCATTCTCTGAGAGTGTAGAAATCATATTTTTCTTCCCCAAGTCTAGTCCTCCTCTTTCAGAGCCAATAGGTTAGGACATGGTAACTTATGGTGCAGAAGGTTTGAAAATTGTTGTTAAAGCTGAGAGAGAGAGAGAGAGAGAGAGAGAGAGAGAGAGAGAGAGAGAGAGAGAGAGAGAGAGAGTAAGGCAGCCCTATTCAGTGTAATTAAACATTCGTTCCTGGATTTAGGGACCAGGGCAGAGACAGACGAGAGACCCCCTACGTTCCACACGCATCTGAACATGCTTACACACACACACACACACACACACTATCCTCCAGCCAGCCGCCATCTACCTGACAAGTGACAGTCCAATCTGATTAAACGGCGGATAGGGAGGGGCTTGGCGGCCTCCATGACAGGCCAAAAGTGATCACCATGGAGATACATAATTACAGCTGTCAACGCATCCTCCATCCTGCTGGCAGTGGCCCGTTAGCTCCCAGCAATAATGATAGACAAAGCTTAGCATGGTCTCGTCTGCCTCCAGTCACATTATTCGCTTCTCACGCTATTTAGGCAACAAGCAGCACTCATATGAATACACAACAGTGGCCTTCCACAACTTAGGAGACATTTTAATTGTTTTTTTTTTAATTAATATTATTAGTAGTAGTATTTTTAACTGGACTTCTTTCACTATGCTCTTCCTCTAGGCCTCTCCGCCCACCACCATCCACATCCCCACCTCACGTGGACAACCCACAAGCGCAAGTGTTATTACACAAAACTCCCGCTGTAGCATTAATTGAAGAAAGATATGGTGGGACAAAGGCGGTGGGGGGTAGAGCATGCCCATTATCACTTGTGCCTTCAACAGGTCTCACGTTTGAAAACTGCAAATTGCAAAAACTTGCAAGGGCAAAATGTTTGACATTATTTGATCTGCAACCATATGGTGAATACCTCCCTGAGAAAAAATAAATAAATAAACATATAAACAAACAAACAAAAAATAAAAGGACAGAAAGGGGGGCGGGGGATAAAATAGCACAAACAAATCCAGGAAATAATTATTTAAACTGTTCAATTATTCTTTTTTTTCTGTTTCTGAGGCAAATGTCAAGTGCTCAGAGCTGCAGCCTTTTAACTATTTTTTTAAAATCTTCTCCTTTACGAATGCCCTTGCCTGCTACGCTATATCTACTGCTGACAACAGACACGCTAAAGATGTTACACGTACCTCCTGCAGGACACTTGGGGGCAAGACAAGTTCACACTGAGAATACAAGAATGCTTTTTTCCCACTCACTCTGAAGGTTGATCTGAGTTTGCTTTTTTAATTAAGTTGGAGCCGGATACATATTAGCAAATTAGCCAGTTCTGTTTTTTTTTTTCCCCAATTCTAGAGTAATTAAAGAAGCTTGGTCACCTTATGGTTGTCTTCTGGGCCAATTAATGTGACCTAATATGACAAAGTTCATCAATGGTGATGTGTAACAAAAAAAATATATAAATGAATAAATAAATAAAGAGAGAAAGAAACAGAAATAGCAACTCTGCAACTCTGTGGTGTGAAAAGACTTGAAAATACAATGAGCACTAGACAGCACTTGGAAAGCTGATACAATAAGAAAGCAGTGCTTATCATATTGATCATTTGAAATAGTACAAAAACACATTTGATATTTTACTTTATGCTCTTTTTATATCATATCAAACATGATGTCTGCAACACATTCCAAATACAACATATATATTTTTCTAACAAAATCTAATAATCTGTTGGAGACAGAAGACACCTATTGATCCAGTTTAACAGCAGACTGTTATCCCATTCTACTATTAAACGTCTTCAGCTGTGCAACCATATGGGATGTTTGTTGTTATATTTTGAGTTTTGTAACATACCACATGTTTTCATTAGGACGCAGGTCTGAACTCAAAGCAGGCCTGTCGAGCATCCACTGTCTCTCAATGTGCAGTTATGTTACATAACTTACATAATATTGCTTGAGGTTGTCATGATAAAATAAGCAAGGATGTTCCTGAGAAAGTTGTTGTCTAGGAAACAGCAAATGAGTAACAACAAAGTTTTATACAGAAAAAGGAGATTCCAAAATATGTACTGTATTTATCTACCAAAGTTAATGGTGCCTTCACAGATATGAAGGTTACTCATGCTTTCAGCCCTAATAGACCCCTATACCATTGCAGACCCTGGATTTTTGGATGATCTTTTACTTCCTGGTAGGTTTGATGTCCACAGGTACACAAAACATTCATGAAAGCTTGACTTCTCAAGCCACAAAAATGCAACTGTGCATCAGTCCATTTTGTCAGCAGTATTTTTAAATGTCATTGACATATGGTTTCCACTGTACATAGTAAAGTCTTAACAAATATTTGTGAATACAGTAATTGAAAAGTGAAAAAAATATTTAAGCCCATGTGAATATATTGGCAAGCAGCAGACCAGAGGCTCGGCAGGAAAAAATCCTTCCATGGCTGAAGTGCTCTTCAGCAAAGCATCTAACCCCCAACTTGCTCTCTGTATGCTGTGGTTGGCAGCTTGCTGCTCTAGTTTTTTTTGTGTGTTTCTATTCACGGCCCCTAGTGTGAAAGGTAAAAAGTTTCTCACTAGTGTGTGTGTTTTTTGTGTTCACTACCAAACATGGGATAAATGTAATGCAATGTTAAATGTAATGTTTCCCAAAGGAGTAAATAAAGTAATTCTCTTTGCTACTCTTCTTTTTCAAAGAAGTATGAGAATGTCTAAGGAAGTGTTTTGTGAAGGACAAATGGTCATGGATATTCAGTGTGTCCTGGCCTTGAATTTTATACACACTTTTCAGATAATACATGACATCATTGCCATTATATTACAGAAATTATTATTTTTTAAAATATTTATTTAGTGATTTTATTCATTTCTTCATTCATTTGGCCAAAGTGGTGAAACTCAACACATTCTTGCTCACAAAGAAACTGGCCTCTCTGGGATGCTCCTTTGAAGCCAAACCACTATTGCATTCCTTTTTTTTAACATATTATTTTGCATAACATTCTACTTGTGTCTGTCTTAATGTTTTTGAAATGTATTGCAGGTGTAGTTTCAAAATGACCATAAATAATACAGCTAAGTTCCTGTTAAATATAAACATAATGTGTTTGCACAGTTTTTGTTTAAATGCAGGCCCATTTTTTCATATTTTTCATATACTGTCTCAACATTTTTGGAATTCAGGCTTGTAGGTTAGGATGGCATATCCTTTACTTATTCTTTGAGGCTTCACATGGACATTACACATATCAGAGCTCATTATAATACTCTTTAAAGATATTTATCAACACCTTTCTGCCATTTTTACAGAAACACAGTATCAGTATTAAGAAGAGTTTATTCTTCTTAATTGGAGAAGAAAAGTATCTTGGAAGAAGTGCATTTTGAAACAGTTTCAAAAGATCATGGAAAGCATGTCAAATTAAGAAGTAACTGTTTCTCTGCATGGAAAGCTGGAAATCAGTTGAGTTCCAGAGGGAGTGGGGAAGCGTGTGGAATGAGTTAGCCATGGATGTTATTGCAGCTGATCCTAAGCTCTACAGTGAGCCCCTGCTGAACTTCTACTATTAATTACATGTTTACTTAGAGCCGTTTGAGCCATAATGGGCTGGTGTGCCCCCCCATAGAGTTCCTCCCCTCCTTCAAATGTTCAAAGGACAAGATAAGAGAGGCAGAGGAAAAGAGACTGTCCACTTTGGGTCATGTTATCGCAAGACCAAGCCCTTTTTTGTACGCAGAGCTGTTTTCTTTAACTTTAACCGCTTTCTTACCAGAGGAAATGAAAGAGAAGTGACGAGTGCATGTGTGAGACAGGCTAAATTATATCAGACAAACGGGAAATTAACCATTTTCAGTGTGGCTCAGCTTGACCAGACGTCTTTCAACTGCCTCAGGAGAACGATCTTGGAAGTAAAAATGATATCATATTACAGCTGAAGGTACTGTAGAAGTGAAGAATGCCAGATTTTCCAGTGTGAAAAGACAGATCCTCATATTATCAAGAGTGACTGGTATTCTTATTATTCAGAAAGTATGCAGATAGCACTCCAGGCAGAATGGTGCAGCCAAATCACATCTATACTACATTTACTAATGAGTGTGAATACATTAGTGAATAACTGAGCATAAAGCATAGTGTAAAAGAAGTTAACACATAAGCCTGTGGCGATTGTTGGTGAAAACAATGCTATAGTAGAACATCTCTACTTTGCCAAAATGAACCTCTAGATTGAGAAGATTCATTTGTGTATATTAAAGTCTTTGAAAATTGCTCAGTAAACAAAGCGGTTCTACTACAGCGTGCCCCCCAAAACAATTGAAGGCATCATCATCTTCACAGAAGATTCATTTCAGCTATGTTCTGCTTGTGTGTTTATGAACTTCTACTGGTTTGAGATCATCCAAAGGTGTTTTGTCGCATTCAGGTCAAGCGACATACTTTGGCAAGTGAAGAATTTCACTTTTTTTAATCGTGTTAATGAAAGCTTTGATGAAAAATATTCCTATAGCTATTTTTCATAGAGTGAAGTTTTTCTCAAGAATGAAATAAAAAATATGCATTTGAAGATGAGAATTATGGCATAAGGTTGGGTACTTTTCAACAACTAATAAAATCTGAAAATCACAAAAAAATTAAAACAGGAAACTTTGTTTGCTGTTTTCAAGGCAAAGAGACAGGCCAGGTGGACTTGTGAAATAAAAAATACATTACACAAATACATGTCATTTGACTAGAAAATATGCATCAGGCTTCTTTTCTTTTTCTTTAGCAAACCTCAGTCTTTAAATTTTATTTCTATTTCTCACTAATGGTGTTTGTCTTAGAAGCAATCCTTAGAAGTTGACTTTATGCAACGTTAAGTGTTCTTCTGGGCACCCACTGAGATGCCAATATTTTATGATAGTTTATGATGCCAGATTTTCTAAGTTGGGAGCACTCAATCTGCACAAGTGCGCATAATTGGCAGGCTGTGCTTTGTCGTCTTTTGAGCATGTCCAATACGATTTAACATTAATGGTAGTGTGCCTTCTCTGATGATCAGTGTAAGTGTGTTTCTTCTTATGCTTAGCATCCAACTAATGGGTTTGTAACATCCTACTATATTATGTGAATTTTACAAAAAGCTTTCTCAATTTGTCAAGCAATTTCTTTTCATGACTAACTATCATGGACCAAACAGAGCTGGTAACAGGCCAAAAGTGAGAAAACTCGGGTCAACAGCAATGATATTTTGATGATATTGAACAGAGGGTAAGCCACTTTATTAACTTGACGCAAGCAGATTATTGTATAGTATATTTATTTTAAAATACAGTAATACCTTGACTTATAAGTTTAATTCATTCTGTGACCGAGCTCGTAACTCAATATGCTTGTATATCACCAAACAAACAGAGTATAAAAATAATAATACGTAATAAAAGAGAATGTAACAAAATAAACTGGTTCTATTAAGTGCATTTACCTCGAAGATCAGATGAAGATGCTGGTGGAGGTGGAGGAAGTTTTCCTTTTCATGCTCTATCGCTTAATTTACTCGCTACACCGTTAATGCTACAACTGAGATGCTTGCATGGCAAGACAGGGCCGTCACTAGAGATTAAAGTGGGGGGTAAGCTTTAACCAGTTGGGTTTGGGGTAATTGCCTCATAGCAGCAAATTTCTTTGACGAGGTTCAGATTAAGCAAAGCCACACGGAGCTAAGATAACATTAGTTCTATCTAAAGCAGATATGTAGTTCTTTGAGCTTCAGCCCCGACCTGCTGCTCTCAGCGCCATCGCAAAACAAAACGCTGTACGAGAGACTATGACTCCATTGGATGCACACAGAACAAATGGACAGATAAATCTGGCTGTTGATTGGCTAAATAAGGGGGCGACCAATGAAAATCGTGTTCTCTGTTCAGGAGCTGTCCAGAATCTGTCCCTCGCTCTGGCTGAGATAGAGCTGCATGTTTCTGTTTCAAACATCTAAGTGTGACCTCAATAAATAAATAAATAAATAATAAATGTAACAAAATGCGTCCCGTATCGGTTCAAAACAGAACGAATCTTTTAGTGTCTACACACGGGACGGTTGGCAAAACTGTGTGCATATTCTGTCAAGAAAGCAATACAGACCAATAGCCAGTGGCTAACTGGGTCAGAGAAACATTGTTGAAAATGCGGGTGCAATTTCAATATATACCTATGTTTGTGTGTGTTTTAATGAATATCTGGAGCCCTTTTCCTACATGCATGGTAAACCACAAATGTTTGAGAGTCTGGACTGTAAATCACAATGAGAGAACGATATGTACAATATGTAAATATGAGTTCAAGATTAGATGCACATGGTCTGTGATCATATTAAATCAAAATATAACATAAAATGGACATGTTCACTTGAAGCATATGCACTCATATTAAACATAGCCACATCATTATGACCACCTCTTTCTACATTTGCTGTCCATTATTAATTTAGAGACTGTAGTTCATCTGTTGCTCATTGTTTGCCTCCTTTCACCATGTTCTTGATGCTCTGAGCCTCCACAGGACCACCATAGAGCAGCACCAAACATAGACACATGTGTACATATCATTCGCTATTTATAGAAGAGTACATGGAAAATAGCTTTCACCAGAGGTGGGTGAACTTTGTAGATCTGTGTTTACACAAATTAGGACCAGTGTGTACCATAGTGACACAGGCCCTGCACCCAGCCCTGCAGAGCTGCGGGTGGACACAGGGAGGAAGTGGAAACGAGAGGAAACATTAACTCTTAAATAAAACACAGGAAACAAGGTTAACTGCCACTCCTTCCACTTAAAGCCATTGGCAAGGGCTATTTTTTGCCTAATTATCCTTGGTTAACAGGATTAATTACTGCACCTTCTTTTCTTTTCTCTCTTTCTCTCCCAGCCACCGGCTAATAAATCTACAGCCACAGCTCACAGACTGGGAATGTCATGCTAATTAGCATAACAAGTCACAAAATCATTACGGCCCTAAATTGCTTACAGAGACAAACAACATCTAAGGCCTACAGGATGTAGTCTGGGATTTAGGAGGGCTGTTTAATTGAATAAAAATGTTGCGGGGGCTCACACACAGGCAAAGCGATTGAAGGAGGAGGGGCCAGGTGGCTGACTGACAGGGAGCGTTCAGAGCTCGTCAGTCACACCCACTCCAGACGAGAGGCCCCTGCAGTTGCAGATGGAGAAAGAGCTGTGTGTTAGTACAAGGATGTGTATGTGTGTGTTCTTACCTCTTGTTGTAGTCATGTGTTGACACAGTGCTTGGATGGGTCCAGTGCAGAGGAAAGAGAAAACAGCAGCTCATCACCATGCAGTTCAATCTGTGTTGATGACATAAGAATATATATATCACTTCATAACAATGGGCTAACATTCTATTATACACTCCATATTTTGCTGACATTTTGAGTAAAACGTTTTTAAATTATTAATTTAAACAATTAATTACACACTATATAGCATTAGCATGCACACAAACATAAATAACTCAAACAATATCTTGGTTAGAAGATACACAGAAGGGTAAATATTTGAGTTCTGAAATCCTGTTGTACTCCAGCCATTGCAATTAGCCATAACATTATGACCACCTCCTTGTCCATTCCCTCTGCTCCACTGGCCATAAAGCAGCAATTGTAGTTCTACAATTACAGACTGTAGTCCATCTGTTGCTCTACATAAATGGTTCCCCCACTTTCACACTGTTTATCAATAGTTAGGACCACCAGAGAGTAGGTAAAATTTGGCAGGTGTTCAGTGTGGATTCTTAGTGCTGCAGTGACCACTGCAGTGGTGGTGGGTTAGTGTGTGTTGTGATGGTAAGAGGGGATCAGACACAGCAGTGCTGCTCGACTTTTTAAAGCCTGAATTGTCACTGTTAAACTGAGATTGACATAGTGTTTAAAAACTTATGCAGCACTGCTGCATCATCCTTTTTTTGGTTTAACTGCATCAACTGAATGTTAACTATAAATACTGTACTCCCATGAGGAGTAGTTTGGACATAGTAAGATCAATCAATTTTGTTTATTTTCATTTATTTTAATGTTAAGTAAACAAGTATATATTTACTGCTAAGTTATTATCTAAGAAGCCCATTATTTTTGCATAATACTGTATACATCTGAACTTACATTATTTGAAAATGCCAGCAGATCTTCATATTTTATAATTTTATAAATAGATCAGGTTTGATACATGCACCAAGGGTTCAAAATAAATGAATACAGAAGATAAACTATTTATTAAGTATCTTATCTACAATCACACTTTATCATAAACTGTGTCTATTATCTGTCTAATATATCATCACATTTTATCATAGAATGTATCCCAATTACAAGTTTATTTCTGGTTCATTCTAAATGGTAAATCCTACCCAGTAGTTTATAGGTATGTTTTATATGTCTAATTATTGCATTTAGAATGAAATTTTATTTAGAAATCATTAAAAGTATTAATATGCTATGTTTAAGATCAGTAGTAACATACTAGTAAATATGCAAGCTCATATAAGTCATACCTTCTATTTTCTCCTGATTAAGGCCAAGACAGAGAGGCAGATGTCTGTGCCTGATCGACAGCTTCATTCTCTTACAGTAGACCTGCACACATGGTTGCTTATTAAAACTTGCAGCCCTTCTGTGTTTTTAATTATGCTTTATTCAGCCAACCATTTAGCCCCTTTATCATGTTTTCACTGTGTACAGTATATATTGAGGGCTTGTAACTGTGGAATTTATGTCTGAAAAAGCATGCATTTTTATGAATAAGTAAAACTAATGCTTTTTCAAAGTCATCACCTACATGTAGGACTCTAGGGGTGGATGATATGGCCCTAAAATATCATCATGATATTTCAGGGTATTTTTGATAAACTGAAACTGAAAAATATTTTATTAATTTTAAGAATGTAATATAGCAACAAACTAAATGCTTAAATGTTATTTTAGTATAAATGTAACAGTTTCAAACATATAAAAATATCTGTAAATGTCAGGACTGAGGGTTGACTGACGGGAGGCGGACGCACACGCTAAAACACAGTGACTTTATTTACAACAAAATATAACAAACAAAGAAAGACAGACTAGCAAAAACAAAGCAAGGAACAGCAGAAACCAATGACTACGGAGGATACGAAGCGAGCAACAGCAGAGACAGACAGACTTGGGAGCAACACGAAAGCGGTGGAGAGCAACAGAAACAGACAGTCTTGGTAGCAATACAATGACGGGGGAACTGCAGCGACAGCCAGAGTAGACTGAGCAAAACGAAAGGTGGAATATTCGACAAACAAGAAGTGACACATGGGAACTTAACATAACACAGACAAGGGACACCTGGAACAGATAACGAGGGGGCAGGATTACAAAAGAGACACTGATGAGGAGGAGGAACAAAGGCGGGACAAGGGCAGAGTCAGGAACAATAACAAAGAGCCATGTGCTATGTGAGCACATGGTGGGAACAACAGACAAGACAGTAAACAAAAGTAAATGAACAAGATTCAGATTTTGTATAAAATAATGTAACAAGAAATTGACCACAAAACTAAAGTGCAAAAAGTGAATATAGATAACAGAAAACTTAAACAATTATGCAAAATAAAAATGCCCTTAAAACCTCACAGTAAATAAACAAATACAAAATAGATGCTAGGCTAGAGTTAGTGTCGTCTGTCTGCTTGGGTTAGAGCTAACACTAACCACCAAGTTTTCCAGCATTTTTGACTTTCGTCGTACTGAACTAGGTGCTTCTGCTTGAAGTGGTGAAACAGATTAGTAGTTTCCTCCTTTTGTTGTTACGTTCTTCTTGCATATCTTAAATATTACCATGTTTTTAGTAAGCTTTATACTTTATAACCAAACCATCTCTACATAAACGACTAAATGACTCCCCAATGAACATACGCCATATTATGACTGCACATAAATAAGTCAGAATATCTATATCATCACAATATCAATTTTTTTTATCATTTGAAAATGTAAAATGATATTATCTTGAATGGTATGATATGGCACAGCCCTATAGGGCACCTTTAAGAAGAAAATATGGATCGACCACTAATTTTGCATTATGGATTCACTGGTTGTTGTGGCCAGTAAATAAAATTAATTTTGTGCACTGTACATATTGTGAGCCCTGGCTCCTTTCATTGTCTTCTTGAAGAAGTCTGAGTCAGTAAGTTGCTCTACAATTAACTAACCATTTCTAATCAAAACACTCTGAATGATCTTGTTTATCTCTCAGTGACTGAATTATGCAGACGTTTCAATGAAATATCAGTGGAAATTCTATGTACAACAATGAGCCCCATTATAGGGACATCTATAGTATCACATCATGAAGAAAGCTGAGCTTTTGGTGTGGGTGTTTCTGCTGGTGCTTCTCAGTGTGAGACATGGTTATAGTTGTTGAAAGAGCCTGTGCCAAATTTAACATTCCAAAGTGCGGGGGTGAGAACGGCGCCATTGGCAGCAGCCAACCAGTTTAGCCCCGGCCTCCGCCGCTTGCCTGCTTTCACTAACCTGTCTTGACAAGTAACCAGATTAACGTAGTCTTCCATCAGTGCAGGGGAGCAGAAAGAGCAGATGGAGTGTTCGGCTCATGCACCCCGCCCCTCCTAGCACCCCCACCCCACCCCAAGCTCACTGGCACAATGCTTAGCATGCACAATGGCTGGGGCCTGAGCCTACTGCAATCAGTGTACTATCAGCAAATTGCTGCTAACAGCTTTGCATGATGCTGTTGAGGGAATAGCATGGCTCCGTCTTCAAATGCCCATATACTTCCATTCTATTTCCAAAAATGATTGTGGAAAAAAAAAGAAACAAGCACATTGAAACTGGGGACCATGCCAGGCCATTTTTATCCAAACACCCACCTCCTTAAAGGATACCAGAGAAGAAGCGATTAGCCAAAATCCTGACAATTTCACAATATCAAATTAAAGCTGCATGCGTGTGTGTGAGAGCGTACACATTTCCTCATTAGAGCTACTAAACAAGAAAGAAAGGCACACAGACACAGCAAAAAGGAAGTAATTGAACGAATAATTTTAGAGCTGGGAAAAAAAAATAACCTGGGGGTGGGGGGTGTGGGTGCTGAAGGCGGGGGGATTGAATTGCGATTTATAACACTTGTCATCTGCTGGGAAAAACTGAGCTTGTCTTTTTTACAGTTTCTCTGCTAAATATCACTAACTTTGCTCAAAGTGAGCAGATGGGCCTGCTAATTAGCTCAGTTCAAGCCGCAAGTTTGTTTATAAAGAGAGAATGGGGATCCAGACATCTTGACACATTTTATTAACATATCATACCTTAAAGCTCTGCCTCGGAATACCCAGAAGGCATTTCACTTTGCACGTGTGACACGCAAACACATACTATACATACAACGTATACATACACATACACCCATACAGAGAGAAGTAAAAACACTCCAGCTACCGAGCACTGAATATGACTTGCTATGTATATGTATAGGTACACAGCTTGGGCACATCTGGCCAAATTATTAGTGAGAAAAGAGCCCAAAAACACTAATATTGTCAACATTTTGTGAACACCTGCTCATCCAAATCTCTTTTGAAAATAAACAGAATGAATACATATTTAGTCCCCCTTTTCTGCAGTGACAGCCTCTACTTCCCCCCGCCAACCCCCCCCCCTCCACACACACACACACACACACATACACATACACACACACACACACAATGTTTGAACAGTGCTTGAACAGTGCTGTGAGGATTTGGTGACATTCAGCCACAATAACAAGATCAGGGGTTGATGCTGGTGATTAGTTCTGGATCACAAACACCTCTCCAGCTGATCCTGAGGTATTGGATGGTGCTCCAGCTCTCAGTTCTACTGCTCCACATCCCAATCCTGGAGGGGGGTTTACATCCTTTTATATCCCATGCGTGACATTTAACATGGAGGCCTTAAGCTCATGTGCAGCTGCTCAAGGGACTGCTATTCCGTTTTATGTTTTTCTGTGGACAGCAACATACATTCCCCTGTATTTACTCATATATATATCTACAAATTGTGAGCATATAGTATATTCATATAGAGTTTACCTGTACTGCTTACATAAATCTCAGTTTATCAGTGCTGCTCATACACATATACATACAAATGCCAACAAATTTATTTACACATCAGCAGTGTGATATATATAGGAATAGAACAAGTTAATTTATTTTTAACGCCAATTATTCATTTTACAAAATAATTTATATATATATATATATATATATATATATATATATATATTGTGTGTGTGTGTGTGTGTGTGTGTGTGTGTGTAATGCACAGTGAGAAAAGATGGCGGGATTCCTGAACACGATCAGATGTGTGTGTCACCCAGGACCCCCACTGAGCCTCCAACCAGCCCTCAAACTCTCCAGCTCTGACCACAGCAGTCACCCCAGTGGCTCAAACACACGGACAAAAACGCACTGTACTTAAAATGGACCTATGAAGCTGCAGAGAAGAAAAAAAACATTGAAACAGGATAAGCAGTGAAGGAGATGAATCAGTGTTCCAGAGGAGCGGTGCCATAGACCTCGTTAAACATCAACTGCTCCCACACATACCTCTCCCTCGACTCTTTCATAAACCCCCCCCCCCCCTTCTATCTTGATCATTTGTCTTTCACTTTTTCTGTTCCCTTGCTTTACCTCTTTTTCTGTCCCATTCCTCCTCCTCTTCTGTCTTCTGTTTTATCTTTTATCTCTCCCTCTCCATGTCACCCTTTTCTCTTCATTTGTATTTACCACTCTCTCTTTCTATCTCTATCCCTATCTGAACTTTATCTCCCACTTTCTCTGTTTAGACTTACCAATCTCCTCTTTTTTTTTTCGGTGCCTCTCATTTACTTTTATTAATCTCTCTGTATCCTCTCCTTTTTGGTTATCTCTTTTTGTCTCTCCCAATGTATGCCACGCTCCTATCTCTCTCTCTCTCTCTCTCTCTCTCTCTCTCTCTCTCTCTCTCTCTCTCTCAGCATCTGGCAGGTGTGTGTAACAATTCACACTCTCCTCTCTCAGGATGTGTGGTCAGAGACCGAGGCTGCTGACATCCAGTACAGTGAAGCCCACTGAACAGCTGGACCTCAGGAACGCCAGACCACAGACAGAAGAGAGCACTGAAAACACATGCTCATATTAAAGGCAGCAAAAGTAGGGTAAAAGTGTTCTCATAAAAATATAAAACTAAGCAGTAGAACATCCGCACATACACGCACAGAGTTAAATATATATACAAACAAACATGGTATTAATGCACGCAACAAATGGCCATAACTCTGACAAATTGGATTGGGATGATCGCTATGGTTACAGCACACATGTGGGTGTATGAGCTGTACATTATTACAGCATTTTGGCTGCAGAAGGTTCCAGGAAATATAAAAAAAAACCCTACTACAGTTTTACCATCGATGTTTGTTTTCATTTTGTGAGATCAATAAAATCCACGCATCCATTTCCTTCCGAGATGAAACACGCCAGTGAACTTGTAAACAAGTCAGAATTATTAAATACTTTTAAAAACTCCGATCAATAGTCTGCCTTCTGAAACCAATCAATAAATTCTACAAAAAAGCTAGTGGTTTGAAGGTATGTGAAATAGTGTTTGTTTTTTCCCCTTCTGCCAGATGCTGACAGCTATGCCTGCAGCACATTGCAGTGAAAAAAATACAACACTACTTTTATTATGGAAAAATAACATTTTACAAACATTTTACAAAACTGTGAAAAACATTTGATGAATAAGAAAAAAAAATACTAAATGCAGGAATCTGAGAAGTCTATAGATTTTAAAGGAAGTATGACAAGGCCCTTGAAAGCAATGAAATATAACCAAAAATGTTCATATCAATACAGAGAGAGGAATGAACAAAGCAGAACGGATTGTTTTGAGCAGATGAAGCAGTTTCCTCCTCATCCTCATGCTCCACGCTGGATTCCCGGTAGCAGGAGCAGCAGGGCTGAGTATGCACGGCTGTGGAGGGAGGTTGCTGGGGAAGGGCCAGCCACAGGCAGCCTGCAGGCATGGCCCTGTTCCAAACCCTACACCGCATAAGTGTGCACCAGGGGAAAGCCTGCCAATGAAGGGGGGACTTCTGCAATTACAGCAGCACTACAGCCAGCCCACCAAAAAAAAAAAAATACATATTCTCAATCTCCACCACTGCCGCAGGTTACATTAAATCTTAAACGAATTAAAAACACACACCCCCACACTCAACACTCCCTACACATCTCAGGTCATCTATCTGAATCTGTTTAAATTCAGATAGATAAATTTGTCAAATTAAAAATACACAGCATTGCATGTCAGAGTAGCAGAGTAGTTCAGTCAAAATTGCAGATTTCAATCATCACGATATTTGTACTTGAGAAGTTTGTATTTAATAGGGCTGAAAGTTATGGGGAAAATATCTAATTGTGATTTTTCCTGCATCTCAAAATTATTATAATGATGTGACTTATTTTAAAAGTTAATAAATTAACAAATCTGCCTCAGGTCTTAAAGAAATGTCTAAGACATGCTTTGTTCATAATATCACATGGGTCAAGCACCACAGCACCATTCTCACACTCTAAATACGTAGCCCACTTTTAGCACCTGTTCCTTTAAATGATAATGAGCCACACAGAGCTCACCAGAGCCCCAAGCATGCAGCAGTGACAAGAAATACACATTAGGACTCATTTTCACATTACTTCTTCCTTTATTGTAATCCTGTGGTCTTGTTTTTGCTTGGTTCTTTTATTTCTCCACCCTCACTTTCACCATTTTTGCTCAGTTCTCTTATTTTTCTGCTCTTTTTTTTTTTTTTTGGTTGTTTTTTTGTGTTGTTTTTGCCCATGCATTTGTCTTATTCCTTATCATTCATTATCTATGTATTATTTAGCAACTATCAGTCTAATATGTACTGAAATGAAATGTGTTCATTTCTGTGTAAACTAACAGCACAATTTGTTAAAAAATGTGAAACTGTAAATGTTTATTCTTTACACACACACACACACACACACACACACACACACACACACGCACACACACACATATACAGCAATGTTAGGTAAATAGTATTATCACCAAATGTAACTAAACACAGTAATTTTCTCAAGTTTAGCTATGAGTTCTAAATTGTGCTGCACTCACACAAACACACATGTATGCACAGAAATAGGCCTGTCGAGCAGTTCCTGCTGTGCCCCTTTCCTCAGAGAGGAGGATTCAGATTGCCCCAAAATGCCGCTCCCCCACAAAGCATGGGCTGCAAGGAAAGGTCATCGGCAGCAGGGCAGGAAAACACATTGTCCAGGCTTTAACTCTAATACCTTAAACCCGGCTCACATCCAGGCCGCAGCCACCTTTCCACTAAAGCACAGCTGAGACGGCAGTGCTGGCCAATGGGAATGCAGGGAATGCCGTTATCGCTGGGCTTCAGGTGATGGTGCTTTGAGGAGAGTTCGGCCACACCTCTGACCAGCAGCATTCAGCCAAAGCTCAGTCACCACACAGAGCAGGAGAGATGGGAGATAACATTTTCACACGGGAATCAAAACGCCCATTTTATGGCCATTGATGCATGTCATGACTCTTATCATTAAGCACTGGTGATATCCAGCACACACATGCACATTCATTTCAGGCCTGGAAACACCTCTCTAGACATGTTTTATTCAAAACTCAACAAGCAGAGAAATTCTGGTGAAAGCAGCAATTCATTATAGTCATTGGTTCCATGACATTTCTGACCATAGCTTAGATATATATCCATAGGTGCACTGTACATGGTCCTTATCAAACCTGGATTTTTTAAAGCCATTTGCATGCTGTGCATGTATAGCTCATAGAGTCTAAGTTACAATACACTTTGTTTAAAATAAATTGTGCTCAAAAGTGTCCGTAATATCCATGTGTGAGTATGTGTAGCCCTGCGAATGACTGGCTTGCACCCAGTGATTCCGGGTGGGCTCCGGACCCACCGTAACCCTGAATTGGATGGGCGGTTACAGACAATGAATGAATGAATGAATTGAGCCTATTGCTAGGCCTACTCTATTAATAGATAAAAGAAAGGGAGCTCTGTCATAAACACAGCATGTTAGAGATATAGAGTATACACACACACTTGTGTAGGATTGTAAATTTACCTGAACCAGCCTCGCACCTCATGTGCCAAAGCCACACTGTCCCAGGCTGTGGTTCTTAAAACAATAAATCAATAACCAATAAGAGGATTAGGGGGGAAATGGAAGTAAAGAGCGAGAGAGAGAAAGAGAGACAGAGAGAGAGAGAGAGAGAGAGAGAGAGAGAGAGAGAGAGAGAGAGAGAGAGAGAGAGGGAAACAGTGCTTTAGAAACAGAGAACAGACAGACTGCTGCTTGACAAATATTTGGAGATGTGGTGCTGTTTTCATTGCTGACATCAACATAAATTTGTGTGGTAGGACCCAGGAGACGCAGCAAGGGCTCTGCTAGAGAGAGAGTCAAATAGAGAGGGAGAGAGGGAGGTGTATGGGGCCTGTGCTTTCTCTCTGTCTCCTTCTCCCTCTGTCACTCTTGCTCACCCTCTTATTGTGAGAAGTGTGGGCTGTCCCCCCACTTGCTTCTCATCTCCCCTTAGTAGCTGCTAACTGGAGGACTCTATCAAACTTGTAAACGCTGACAGTCATCTGAAGTATGCATACTACATGTGAAATACACACATGCACACACACACACACACACACACACGCACACACACAAAACACCATTTAAAATGTCACAGCAAGTATATATTTTAGAAGATGTTTACTTTAATATTACTGACTGAATACAAGATTTTTGATTTCATGACAAAAAAATTAGAAAGATAAGAAATAAGAAAATGTTTGCCTTCTTTTTAAACTACATCATTAATAATTATTTGAAAACCATAATAATTATTATTATTTCAAAATAACTGCAACATTATTTTAAAACACCTGCATTACCAAGCTTAATCATTTGATCATTTGCCATATATCATCTGCCTGAAAACTATGCATATATATGCAGATAGCCTATTAAAAAGCAACAGGCAAAATCAGTCAAGGCCAATTTGCAACAGATATCACCAACATCAGCGGATAGAATGTCTTAGCCTGAGACAAGGGTCGAACCACATTTTACCCCTTGCCCCTACCACTTAGCCCTACCCTTCCATTTTGCTTCAATTCTTGTTGGGGTACAGGAGTAGGGCAAAGTGTTAGGGCTATATGGCCCTTAAAATAAAACAGATTTTTCACTTGAGGTACACTTCAAATGGAGCATTATGAATACCTTGTGAATCACTGGCAAATGGTTGCACCGGTGACCAAACAAACTCACATAAGTGTTTTCTCCTTTAAAAGCTATGAGAAACACTGTATTATATTTAATGTAGTTTAATGTAGTTCACAAGCATAAAAACAAAACTTGTATTACCCAGATGTCTTGGTAGATAGCTGTTAAGTTTCCTGTTCCAAATTGTGTAGCAATTACATTCTGGCACCTGACACTACTGCAACATTTAAGATGGAACAAGAAAAGGCTGCAGAATAAGAGGCTGAATTCAGCTTCACATCACACAAGAGTTACGAGTGGGAAATAATATACAATTGTTAAACACTGAAGGCATATCATGACCAAAATTTAAATAAAGACCAGCAGTGTGCCACATCTCTGATACCACTGCAGACTCGCAGAGCTTCCAATGACATATCTGGCTCTCAAAGTTTGAGTAAAATTCGCAGGCGAGAATTTTAACCAACTCAGTTTCAAGGGGCAAGATAACATTCAAAAGAAGGTTTAGGGATAACATATTTTTAAAATGAATTGGAACTATAACCACCAGCTATTTATCTATAAAATCCATAAAGCTAAATGTATGATGAAACTGGTCTCAAAAAAAGGACATTTGTGTATATTGGTCATCTGCAGCATCCGTAAGTTACAAAGAGCTATTAGCATACTGTCCCTGACTTGCCTACCATAACACTCTTGTAAAATGTCCCCGCAATCTTGACTGCAGGACTAACTTGTTGATTTAACAATGACTTGCCCATTGCTCACATACCCAATTATTTATGCGGCCATCTTGTCCAAATCCCTGGCCAGTTCTTGGGTCAGGACTTCCTGGGCAGCAGTGCTGAGTCAGCAGCCAATCAGGAATCCCCGCTGGGGCTGGCTGTGTCCAGAGGCATGCTTCCTGTTTTTGTCAGTGCTTGTCAGAAGCCACCTGGCCAGAGCCAGCCGGAGGGGGTCAGTCATCTCGGGGGCCGTCCCCAAGAGGGGGTCACAGGGTCGAGGCGAGAGGGAGATGCCACCCGGAGAGTCTCGGGCCACTGTGTGAATGGGACACATAGAGCCGTACCTGCTCTATGACAGCACGCTTGAGTCAGTGTCCCCTAAGTCCGACAATGCAGGGGTCAGCTATAAGGTGAGCAAGGACAACAACACAGACTGGCTGGCATTGACTGTAAACAAATGGCATTTGTCAGACACTGGACCCAGGATGGCAAGGGAGTTTATGCTTCCTCATTAAAGCATACTTTACTTATTTTGATACTTGATACATAGAGGGCTTGTGAGTCATTGGAACTTCAGGCAGTTATACCTAACAGAGCTGGAACTGTAGAGTAATAAGGTAAGAATGCCCAAACTAGTCACATAGCACTTTTCTACCTATAGAACTCTGCTTCTTGAAAGAGTTGTGGTTTGGAGTCTTGGTATTTTGGTGCTATCCAGTGAACCGGCCCTGGTTTCCACCAGTTTTGATAGGAAGTATATAACATCAGAGGGGGTGTTGTAAGGTTGCGTGGTTCCAGCATTATGGTGGCTGAATTGAGAGGCAGCCCGAGATAAACAAATAGAGTCAAGACAAAGTCATGGTTAATCCACTGTTTAAAATGGGTTCAGAGCATACTGATATATGATAGACCTGCGTAAATGTTGGCGTCTTGATAAATGACATATCCTACTGAGCTTCTAAAAAGCAGAGAAAATTTGTCAACACACTTCGTGTCACATTGCACAGCTCCAGAAATGCACAAATAGAGCACCTTCCTTTAATTATTTATTTACCACGCTGTAAATACCACGTCCAGCTCCGCCAAAACATTTTATTTGAGGCTCTGTGCTCTTTCTGGAGCTGCTTTAGCTCAATACGCCCACAGACTTTATCACGGTTCATGCTGAAACAATTTCTATTGTTTGGTTCCTGTTAGAATGTAACTTTTCTTGTTCGCAAACCAATTTATGTTGATGGATATGCGGTGAAAGTTTCCAACTTAGGTTCACAAATGAGAACTGAATTCCACATTGAAGGGCTTGGACAAAGAGTGACAACTACAAATATAGAAACACTGGAATGCAACTTGAAAAAATCAATTGAACTAGCAAAGCCTTCAGTTACCAGCCTGAAAAAAAATCCTGACTTCCATTTGGAACTGCATCAGCCACAGAATTGGCTAAGCTTTGATTCCCCCCCCCAAAAAAAAAAAAAAAAAACTCATTACCACCCAGAGCCAAGTGCAGAGCAGGGATCCCCAATGCAGTAAATAACACAGTAATTAGTACAGCAGTCAGAAGGAGGGGGACAAGCTCTCTGGGCAGTATTTTGTAGGGGGGAGTTCTGGTTCATGAAGGAAAAGCAGGCTGCCATCCCTGCCTCCCACGCCAACCCTGGCCTTTCCACTTCAGCTCCCTCCAAAAGGAAAGCCTCAATGGCCTTGTCTGCCAATGGGTGGCCCCTCTGTGTGGATGCTAGCAAAAGTGAGCAGGTGCGTCTGGCATGGCAGACACGAAGAGAATGGGAAGAGTCCTGTGCTTGTCCTTCCTTCAGTGTCTCCTGGATGAACGGACTGGGCAGCCAAGCAGCCAGGAACTCTTTCAGCAGGCCCAGGTGAAAGCCAATGCAGCTGGTGTACTGAATGGAGGCCACCACACTTCAGCACCCTCTCTAATTAGGAGCCCTAGGCGCGGTCCGATAAAGATAACACACTGGCCATTATGGGTGGTTTGTGAGAAGAGGTTCAAAGGTGAGGCGAGGACACTGGGACAAGTGCTTCCACAAATGCGAATGCCGACGCTCTTCATAGTAGTTCCAAACTCACGTCGGGTGTCTTTTCTCTGAGAGAAAGGAACGATCCTGCTCTGCCGACCTCAGAGGGAAGCCGTGCATGTCTGGTCCGGAGTTCAGAGACAATGGACCCCAATCAGCAGCTGTGGTAACTATTCAGAATGAAACGCTGATGCACTCGAGTGAATTAGGATTTTGGATTGCACTTATTTCGAACGGTGCTTATAACAACACGGTCATTGTGGCTCTGTAGCAGTGCTGGGCAGCAGAGGGGAAGCTTCCGAATAATGCAATTAAACACTGACCACAGGGACCTCTGGGATACATCAATACGCTCGGCAGGGATGAGCCAGCCAATCAGAGGCTCAAATTTGAGAGCTACACAACAGTGGGATATTCAATTAAAACTGTTTTATCAGGAGCAATCGGTGGAACAACTTTCTCTGCATGAAAGTGTTGGAGGTGCCAACTGCACGGCTTCATTGTGGTTTCTGTGGCTGGAGTCTATGACCTGAGGCTTCTCTCCCCCTCCCCCCTCCCCCCTGACTAAAGTTAAACTTTCCTGAGAGGGAAAAAAATAGCATTTAATGGCCAATGAGATGGAGTCACCATTGAATACTTGACAGAGCATTTAAAGGCAAAAAAAAACCCATTATAAAGCTGAGGAGCATCAGTGTGCAACATGGCATTATACCCGTAAATGGACATACAAGGGAAGGGCAGAGGGAGGAACAGTTTCTCTCAAAATAATAAAGACCTCCAGAGTGGCTAAGCAGTGCAAATAAACAGTGCATTAGCATTATGAGAACACAGTTATAGTCATCGGCAACATGAAAGGCAGCAAAGCCCTGGCGAGGCGGTCCAGAGGCTTCAGCAGTCAGCTGCTAAGGGAATCAATAGGAGGTAAGCAGTCAGGGCAAGCCAGCGTGAGTCACTCTCGAGCCCTCGGCAAGAGGAGGAGAGCAGCAAGGAGGTGGACCACACAGAGTTCAGATGGAAGAACTAGCAGCATGCTAACTACTGTACTCTGCTATTCTTCTAGCTTGAAGATGGACTGTACATGGCTTGAAAAATCAGCTGTGATTTAAATGAGATATTAAAAGTGGAATATGTACTAAATTTACTGTAATAAATCATTAAATGATCAGGGTGTGTCATCAGAGATTAAAGGAGAAGTCTATGATTGTAGGGAAACGCTGTTCCCTCTCGTGTGTCAGCTTCTGCAGTTCAGAAGCTCAGTGTCTTTTAAGGTGGAATAGTATGTTTGAGGGAAATAAAAACAACTTTTGTTAAAACTGAAGTTTGAAGACCTGCTGAGGAAACATCCTCAGAATTTCACAGAAGGAAGCATGTTAAATGAAAGCACTAGCATTAATGACAGAATTGAGACAGCCAGTATATTATTCTTTGAGGACTGTCCATTTCCAGAGCTCTTGTTTGCGTTCTGGCCTGTGATTCCAACCCACTGACTGTGATTGTGAGTCAATTTGACGCAGCGGTATTTATCAACACATAATAACATATGTTGAAGCCTGTAAATGACTCACATAGAGAACCAACCACTGTGACGGACTGATGTTCGGATGAGGGTGTGTCCCTGCCTTGATTCCAGGTAGTCTCCTGACCCACCATGACCCTGAACAAAGTGAAGCTGTTACAGCAGATCAAATAATGCATGAAGGAGAACTAGCCAGGCTAAAGTACAGCATCTGTTTGTGAGTGTTATTTGTTACACAGTGTTACAACAAAGCCTCCCAAGATTAACAATGTCTGAAATCTATGTCCCCACAAATATATTAAAATTTCACCTGTGGTTAATCAAAACCCTACTATAGACATCAGAAAATTTTAATATATTTAAATTTAAATATTTTATGAATAAATTTGCTACATTTAAATTTTATATTTCTACTCTGGGCTGGAAAGAATTTGTGGTACAAAATATATTTTTGTATATTCCATCAATTTACTTATTTTAAAGTAGTTTATATTAGTACCTTATAAAGTAGCTTATTGTATATGATTGCTGGTATTATTCAGACAATTGCAGTGACCCATCACAAGTCTTGTACTGTGAGTGAACTTGGATGCATTGCACCCAAAACAGCTGGACACAGCAAATGGACAAGTGAAAGTGTGGCGAAGGCAGGTCTAATCTTACAAAACAGCAAAAACAAACACTGTTCTCTCTCTCTCTCTCTCTCTCTCTCTCTCTCTCTCTCTCTCTCTCTCTCTCTCTCTCTCTATCTATCTATCTCTCTCTCTCGCTCTCTCTGTTGAGGCAAGTGCACAGCATATGTATGAGGAACACCCACTGACACACCTTCAGCTCTACACACATTCCTCCACCTTCCCACCATAGAGCCAAACTCTTGCCATCCAAGCTAAATAAATGAATCAGCTCAACACGCTAACACCCAAACCAGCAGCGTTCACACTGCTCCTTCAAGCCTGCGCCGCAGATGAGATGTGATAGTTCAGTAACACTGATAGGCCCAGCTAGGAGCGTCCCATCATTTCAGGATTCACATTTTGGCCATTAACACAGAGCGTGCGCAGAGTTGAGCTTTGATCATGGTGTGGTGAAATATTTATGAAGGCTACATGAGATGGCTGGGGCCAAGGGGGGATCGGCGGGGGGTGGGCAGGGCAGAGGGGCAGCTAAGGGTCCTGGGGGGCTCAGAGACGTGCCCTCACATTCCACAGCGTTGCCAAGAGAGCCAAAGATCTTCCACCAAGGCTCCAGATCACAAGCTGTGCAGGAATGACATGCAAAAAATGGCTCCGTTGTTCAAGCCTTTCCCATGGAGCTAACGAAGACATATATTCATCTGGATTGGCTGTGACTTCAGTTGTACAATGATGGATGCTTGGAATATATGTATTAAATGCTTTTACATTGCAGTCCAAGGTATGGGCGCCTTCTCACTACAATAACAATAAATGGAACAGTCTTCAGTAAATATTTTCTAAGGTGTATTAAAAATACGTACCTAAGAATTAGTGAATAAATGAATAATTAACCCATAAGAGCCCTGACAGTGTTTACCATAGAGCCATAGTATGAGAAATATTAAACAGACCAAAAAAACAACATGGAACAAATTGTTTTCCACATTTCTTGCCATTTTCATATATATATATATATATATATATATATATATATATATATATATATATATATATATATATATATATATATGTAATTATTGGGGTTAAAGTCCCAGTACAACATAAATGTCTCAGCAACAATCCTGTAACTGCCTTGCGCCCAATGATTCCAGGTAGGCTCTGGACCCACTGTGACCCTGAACTGGATAAGCGGTTACAGATAATGAATGAATGAATGAAAAACAATCCTGTAACTGGTTTTTCCACCATTTTAATTGTATATTGCCATTGTACATATGTTCTTAATGATTTGCCTGGTTAAATTAAAGATAAAAAAAATTCTTGAATGAGTTTAAAATAAGCATTTCTATGGTCTCTATGCACTCACCAAGCACACTGCACTGTCATCTGTAAGTGAGGTCACACATACACAAATTCACAAACTGTCTTCACAAATTCAATGTGACTGCATCCAGGACATGAAGGATAAAGCTGTGTAGGGAACATTCCACACAAAGGGTTTGTGACACATCACAATATCACCACTGGCTCTAATGGGTTAGAACAGTCTAAGTTTTAGACTTGGTTTCATCCTGAAAGCAGAGGAACAAAAGGGTTATTGGAGTTTTTAGAATGATGAGCAGTTCCTTCCTCTGAGGCATTCAGTTCCACTCGGTTCCACACAGATAGGAGTGGAGGATTTTAAAACACTCAAGCATGGGCTAATTAAAAATCTACACTCTGTTTTCTGCACAGGAATCAATGTGCCTAATTAATTAATCTATACATCACAGAAGCACACAAGACACAAGTTACAACTAGTCCACTCGGCTAGAACCTTGCAAGGGGGAGAAAATGCTTGAAAAACAACAGCAAAGTCTATTTTGTAAATCTTCACCCACGGACAAGGTGTTTATAGTCGGAAATACAGCTAAATATTTAATAGTTGCCCAAAAGTCTGGCAAGTTTACCAAGAACTTTAAAACATTTTAAAGCAAATTTACAGAGGCACTCATTCACAAGTCACACACGAGACCTTTCCACTAATTGAATCAGGTTCAGCCGCATTAACAAGGAAATGCCATTACTCTCACTATTCCTAATACTTTGCCCTCTAGACTACTTTCACACGTCAGAGTGTTTGAGAAAATCGCAAGCCTAAAGCAGCTCTCAGTCCACTGAGAAGTGCTAATTTGTAAATGTGTCAGTACAGTGAGAGAGGGGGAAAAAGGGGTTATTAATAATTCTTATGCCCTTGTTCCTTTCAGATATTACAGCACACTGCAAAATTCAATTATTGATTTCCTCAGTTTTATTTGATTGGTGTGCTCAGGACGGGAAGAATGAGAATAAGGTCTTAAGTTGACACATGCTTTTGTGCAAGGTGACACATTTGCAATGGAGGAATTCATTATATTCATACATTCCTTTTGAAAAGTCAGTGGTGGAGATTAAGTATCAAAAAAGTGATTATTTTTTGAAGAAATCTGACTAATGCATTTGAAGCCCTGGCTCTGATAAAAGCAGAGGCACATTTCAGTGTAGGGTCCAGAAGGCGACATGACACCTACATATACTTTTCGTGATTCCATATTTACAACATTTATAAGCATAATTTTTCATAAATATTACATGCTTTGGTCTCTAATTGACAGTGCATCTAGACAACATGGATTTTTGTTTTTATATTAGGTTGTGTCATGACAAATTAGGGGTTAACAGAGAAAATATTATGTATTATTTACAGTATTATGACCTGTGTATATTGAGTTTCCAGGTATGCTACATTATACGAAACTAGACAAATTCAAAAATGGTTGCATTATCATGACATTCCAGTAGGGGGCCATAGTAGAGACATCAAAACACCACAAAATATGAGAGAAACACAGTGGTATAATCCCAAAATCTCTCCATATTCTCTATGTTCTGCACTACGCAAGTCATAAAATGACTGAATCAATTAAATCACTGATCTTAATATTGCGTTATATATTTCTAATATGATATCGTTTATATTTATTCATATGTGGGGATCTGAAATCTAGTGTTATCTGCATGTACATTGTAGTCTTATGACTTATCTATTTAGGTGAGTGTAGTCAAAATCCTACATTTTCAGTGACTTAAAACACAGTTTTTGTGTAGACAGGAGCCCAAAAAGCAGACGAAAACTATTTTTTTAAAATAAATGTATGTTTTTGTTGTGGCCTAAGCTTGAGTGTCAGCTGCTCTACTGTTCTATGTCAGTTCACCAAAACTAAAGTTATGATACTTATCAGTTTTGTGTCAGTTTTTAGGTGGACTAAGGTGGTCAGGGCAAGCTTATGCATGAGACATTGCCCTTCACCAAAAGGTGTACTCAAGTAAGTTATATTTGAATTGTCATATTCTTCAAACATGGTTAATATTCAATAAAAATGTCATTAAGTTCCACAATAAAACACTGGCTACTTAGCGTGGAGCAGTAATGAAGACTATTTATGTGGTGTATGTTTCTATACTCTTCCCTGCTCTGTTCCCTGCCCTGAGTCACAGCACTGGCCAGTTGGCTCCTCTGTTTGTTTTGACACTGTGGAAAAAAAGGGGAACTTAACCATGACCGCTTTCTGTCCCTTTCTCAGCTGTGACCACAGTGCACACCCCTTTCCATTCATCCACTTCACCTCTATAGCCCTTATCTAACCCTTCATGTTCACTGTTTTTTCTTTTCAAGAATCCAATTAGGCTTCATTTGAAATGAAGTCTGGGTGAGAACTTCAGCCATTCATAGCTAGAGATAACTAACCTAATTAAGGCTAGCCTCTTTCTCTGAAGTTTGTCTGAATTTGCAAATTAAAAATAGAGACATTAGATTAGATTGGATTAGATAGGCCATGTAAATAAGGCGGAGGACTTTATCTCTAAATGCCACTAAAGTGTTTTCTGCTCATCCTCACGCCAGCAAGCTTTCACACCACACTAATAGTAGTGAGAGGGACAGACTTGAAGAAAGAGACTGTATGTTAGTGTATTTGTAAGTGTGTGTCAGACAGGCAACAGTCCACTGTTCAAGAATTCATAACAGATTTGCATACAATAAGACATACATTTATAACATCACATGGAGTAAATAATGCTCAATATTATGTCATGATATAATGTCCCAAGCTAATAGGGAGGACTAGGAGCCTATATTGATACCTGAAATTTGATATGGTTTATTTTTAGGTATTTTAAAATTAAAGTTAGTGTGACTGCAGCCAGAAATGAGTCCTTTAGGAATACAAATCTCTTGGTATCTCAATATTCATTATATTTCAAGGTGTAAAAATGCTACTATAATAGGCTCATGCTTTGTTTATATCTATAGCGTAAATTATATTATATCATGTACACAACCCTAGGATATAGTATTTATTTATTTTTTTTAAATAATAATAAAAATCATTGTTAAATTAACCAACTCCAAACCTCTCCTCGAGGAAGCCCAGTATTTATAGTTATCACCCAATACCTGCATCTGCTGATTAAAGATTCATTAAATTAAATGAGGTGCTGCTGATGGAAATTAATAAATTCATACAATGACTGGAACGCAGCAAGGAGTCACCAAGCAAAAAAAGTGTTCTACCTGTAGTCTTCTGTCCATGGAAAAACTAAAATATTTGATTGTATTTATGTTTACATGTGTGAATATTAATATTACATAGCAGTTACCAGCCATAACACACTTACTGTAACAGCTCTATTCATTATACTTTGCAAAGCACTGTGTATACGTATTTCCACATTAAAGCTAGTCATGACATTATGTGCAAACTTTTCTTTCTCATAGGAATTATTTAATCATATATGTTTTATATCTGTGTGTGTGATTAAAAGAGATGTAGGTAACATTTTAGATGCTCTGTAAGTGTAAAACAGAGGGCAGGGAAATGTGGACACCCTGCACAAACAGCAGTGAATGGATTTGGGTCTGATTTTCAGCAACACGTGAAGTAACACTGGCTGTTTGCTCTAATGGCCGCCTCTCCACCAGAGTAAACACGAACCACAGGCCTGCTGAGCCCTGTTTACTCCGAACTGCCTCCCTCTCCGGCCCACAGGACCACCCTGTGCCCCCACACACGCCCTCTACACATCTCCCGCAACCAGTGAGAGTCACTCAGCCTCAGTGAGAGCCAGGTGATCAAGAGGAATCCACGACTAAACAGAAGCACAAATAAAAAGAGCCATGTCTGGACAGAGAGGAGAATAAGAGTGCAGAACTGTCCAGTGCACTCCCAGTGTCTTGCAGCAGCCCCGGAAGAGTAGTGAAAGTGTGTGTGTGTGTGTGTGTGTGTGTAAGCAGCAGTACAGTGTAAACATGGGCCTCAGTGTTAGCATAGGCATTAGTGAAAGAGTAAAGAAATACACACACTCACACACAAGCCCTCCTTAGCAAACATAACTGTGGCTGATAGACCACTGATTAACCCAGGTTAGAAAAACAGCTTCTGCTAAATACTGCTACAGTACTCTGCAATTTGTTATGTATAAATAAATAAATAAATACGCATATGAGAACATAGAAGAAATGAATGCCAAAATAAACTGTATTAGATTAAGAATACAAGCTAAGTCCTTCTTAACCCTGTCATGATTAGTGATGGGCTGATCCATATTTTTTCAGTTCCCTTCCGATTCCGAAACCAAACTTTTAAAAATAATTTACTATTTTAACATCATGAAAAGTTTTGTCTGCATTTTCAAAAGAAGTATATTTTTCTATCGTGCCGAAAGCAATTTTTTTTTTTTTTTTTTTTTGTAAACAGAGCTGCGTGGGTCACGGTGAGATGGCAGCATTTCCCAAAATCTCAGTTTTACTCATAAACACAACCACACTGACAATAAAGTTTCATTTAAGAAAACCTCAATCTAAAGCGCCATATTTGTGTGAACAAAGAGGCTAACAGACAGACAACAACTGTGTAGATAGGTTCTCAGTTACAGACTGAAGTTGGAGCGAGTTCATGGTAAAATGTGCAATGGAATATGAATCAGTGACATGTCGCCTTATGTTACGACTAGTCCGTGATCCAGCACAAACTGTGGCCTGGAATGTGGATCAGTAAGTGGATTGGTCCTGTCTGTCCAATGTCCGATCAGTGAATGACGTCAATTGGACGCGATACAACGTACACTCTCAGAGAAAAATGTACGATGGAGGTACATTATTTGTCACTGAAGGTACAAACTGTGTAAATTTACGTTTAAAGATACAACAGTGTGTAAAAGTCCAGTTTTGTTCCTTAAAAGTACATTACATTATCTTATCTATCAGGAGAGATACATGTTTGTGATATTTTATTATAGAACTGGGTCATATAAAATAAACATAATAAAAGTCCTGGAGATAAAATAGCGCATATGAAATCAACACAATTTTAAAATCTACAATTATAATAAAATAAGGTACAGTTATGTTCCCTAATTAAAGGTACAAATATGTACCTTTGAGGGTACCACCACAGAGACAGCAAAAGGTACCAACACAATGACAAATTTTCTGACAGTGTACGATCGGAGAGGGCCCATCTCTAGTCATGATCATATCAATATTATACTGGACAATGCAGTATAATTTGAAAAATTGTTATTGACTGTATTTTATTTGATCCTTATTGTATGCAACTACTCCAAGGACACTTTGCTCAAAATGAAGGAAGTGACTATTCTTCCGTCTCTTTCCTGGTTTGAATATAAAGAAGATGATGAATCTGGATGGTGAAATAATATTAACTGAGTTCTTTTTCAGCTTTATATTTATGGCTATCCTAGATTTTGCTGAAGTCTTTTAAACATCTGACTCAGCAGAACAGGTTTCCCAGAAGTCATTTACAGTAGCAAGAGTAAAGGAACCAGCAGTGTGACTAAACGCAATCCAGAGACCTCTAACAAAACCCAGAGTATCAGGAGCTGCCTCTCAGTGAGGCAATAAAGCTGGGGCTTAAATAATTTCCCCCATGTAGCCTTCACGACCCCAGCAGCATCCTCAGAAGAAACCAGCTGAAGCTGGGCCTGTGTTGGGCACTGAGTGCTCATACAGTGAGATATATCCCAGCAGCTCTGGCCGGTAAACCCTGAGATCAGCCCAGCCTGCATTTCCTGGCCTCTTTACAGCCCTGTTGACCCCTCTCATTTAGGCCACTGTCAAATGAATACCATCCGCAGCCTCAAGGCTCAACCCCAGCCATTATGCATTTACAGGAGAGGGAGAGAGAGAGAGAGAGAGAGAGAGAGAGAGAGAGAGAGAGAGAGGGAGAGAGTGAGAGAGAGAGAGAGGGAGGAAAAGTGGAGAGGAAAAGAATATATAGACAAAAAATAGAAAGAATGACAAGAAACAAATGATAAGAAAATGAAGAGAGAGTGAGAGATGAAGGAAGGATGGAGAGAGAAAACAAAGACAAAAATAGAAAGAGAATGAAGATATGAAAATATGATAAAGACATGGTCAGAAAATAGAACACAGGCAGAGAGAGATGAGGTCAAGTTGAGGGATTGATATACATATATTCTCTCTCTCTCTCTCTCTCTCTCTCTCTCTCTCAGCAGTAGAGAGGGCAGCTAGCTGTGTTTTGCTTCACTGTAGGTGTGTGTGGTTTGTGTGTGTGTGTGTGGGGGGGGGGGGGGGATGGGGGTGGGGGGGTGTTGTATCATGTTGCAGACAGCAGGGGGAGCAGCTCATCTATTGATTGGACAGGGTACAGCTGAAGCTACTGCTGGAGCCGCGGGATGGCCAACCGGGGCATTTTCAGCATTGCCCTGCTCAGGCTTCTCCAGCGGGGCTCTCCCCCTCCTCACTCCAGCACTCTTCGGTGGAAATGATGTGCTTTGTTGCTATGCAGGCCACAGAGGACAGCGGCTCTGGAAATAAACTTCTTTCTATTCCTCCGCCCCGCCATTTTCTCCAATGCCTCCACACGACACATAGGTGGGAACTTGGGAAGGGGGTAAATAAGGCTGAGTGTTTGGAAAAAGGAGTAATTCTATCATTCCTCCATTCAGAGACGGTAACAGCCTCGTCAAAGGGAGAAGAACGTTTAGAGTGTGTGTAAAAAAGACAGAGAGACCTGAAAGCAGAGAAGAGGACAAAGCCTGTGTGTGTGTGTGTGTGTTTAGAAAGATGGTGTCTGAGGGTGGGCTGCAGCTGGTAAGTATGTCAGACGCACTGAGGTCAGACTTGCAAACATTCAAATGAAACTTGAGAGTCTTTTAAGTCGGCATGATGTCCCAGAGCAGGCACATGAAATATACATTTTAGATAACGGTTGAAATTCAAGTCTGAAATACAATTTAATTTAATAGTTAAAAATAAATAAATAAATAATAAAAGATAACCTTCAAGTTTAGGTAGTACTATTCAATATCTTGCATAAAAGTCTAAAACACACAGACGCAGTGTCCGAAATAGTCCCGTGTTCACTATATAGTGCACTATTCTGGGGTTCTGCCATGGTGTCTGAAAACATAGTGGAAAATTATCAATGCACTCAAACAATCCCACAATGCCCTGCAAATTGTAATGTACAACCCATGTATACTAAGCTGGCACTAGTGGATGTTAAATACCCATAATGCTCTGCACTGTTTGGTAAAAACCTGCATGAGGTAGTGTCTGAAACCTTTCACTATCCTCCTGAATTCAGTTCCCTACAATACTGCCCTATATAGTGAGCAATATGGGGAATAGTGTATAGAGAGCAATTTTAGACACAGCACAATAGTATTTTAGACAATATTGTTCCATCTGATAGTCTAAACATAGGTTTAAAAACAAGATTTTTAAAAATATTCATTACAAGTTAATTTTAATTAAGACAATGCAGGATTGATATACACATGATTTTCAGTAATCCTCTATTTAAGTCTGAAATGGTCTTGATTTTAGCTAATACTTTTAAATACAAGGTAGATGAATGCAGGACAATGTATCAATTGAAGGTGTATCATTTTCTAAAAACAAAAGAATATATTAAAAAGTGCACAGTGTAAGGCAGGGGAGACTGGCAGAAAAGGTAATTTCCTTTCATTAACATGTCTGCCCTGTAAGTGCTCGTTAAACTTAAGGTTCACCAGATCACATTGAGGTGTTTGTGAGAGAGAGAATGTGCATGTGTGTTTGTGTGTTTCACAAAAGGGGGGAAAAACGCAGCTAATGAGAGATTCCTGGCGGAAAATTGGCAGCGAAGCAGGATGAGGCACGGCTAAAATTTCCAAATTTCTCTGCGTGAGCGGTTACTTCTCTTGGCCTGTTTTTAGCTATTCTCTATCGATTCTATTTGTGTGTGTGTGTGTGTGTGTTTGTTCTCATCTTATAGTAGCTATGTGAGGATACTTGGGCCCTAATGGCAACTCCACTCAGGAAGTGTAAAAGTTGCCAAATGCAGACAATCGGGTCCTCTCAAGAGTGAGAAGAGAGCTGATTGAGTGGTTAGTGAAGGAGGAGGGGATTACTTAAACAGCCCTTCTTCTATTTGCAGCTGCCCCCATCCCACACACGTTTGTAGGGTAGCTCGCCTCGTCATCCTCGCACTAGCCCTTAACCCCAATGCTTTAACAACAGGAACACAAGGCATAAAAATGGCTGAGACCAATTTTTCCACTGCCTGAAACCATCTTAAACCATGGCCCCCGGAAGGGCTTCGTCTGTGCTGGAGCATCATTACAGCTTTAAATTTTTTAAAAACATCCCTTATTAGCTACAACCGGCCCAACAAACGCGCACACAAACACACACACACACATGCAAACATACACACACACACTCACACATGCAAACATGCACACACACATACTCACACTGAACATATGTACATGATAAGTCATTTTTATATAACATTAGACAACACAAACACATACATTAAATGGTCTAGAATTTCAAAAAGGACTTCCTGATAAATTAATTTATACATTATGCAACCAATGTGCTTTAGGCTTGTAATTATTGTGTATAAAGAGAACATTGTAAGCTGTGAGGTCTGGATTTATCTTGTCACTATAGATAATAAACTATATCTAAAGGGATATCATTGGTTTCAGATCACTATTTGGCATCTACACAATGTGCCTCATGGAGTCTCACCTGACCATCTTGTCATTTTTAGGCAATTGATGTGTTTTGTTGGTCCCTGTTGGAAAAACCCCACATGTATACCATCAACATTTACAGTAACAAAAAAAAGGAAATAGAAATAGGTTTTATTCAATCGCATGTGTTTTGCTCTAAAAGAGCTGTTCCATGTCATTTTTATGCAAAACAAAATATGAAACAAGTTGAAAATACATTTCCCTCCTTACTGGCAAAAATAAATCCATTCTAAAGAAGCTAAATTGTCCATTCTCTCAATTGTGTAGTTTGTTAATAGCATTGTTAGAGTTGGGGACAGATTAAGTATACGTAATATTGCACTAAATAACATTGGTCCTATCAAGTCTATGAATACCAGTTCACTTCAACTAAAATTGTGCCAAATAAAATGGTACCACAGTCACAGTCAATGCAGTTATGTGCTGTTTAATGTCCAATGTATGTACTGTGAAACAGGACCCTGACCAAAATTTATGCTGACCAGACATTACCGTTACCATACTTTTAGGCTACCTTACCATAGTGTAAAATATATTAAGTTATTAAGTAGCTTAAATGATTGAATAAGTTCTTAATTTTAAATGATAACATGGGTTATAACACAATATAAAAACATTTAGCGCAATACAGAACTGTCACATTACATATTGGGCAGCACTGTACAGTTAGCCTCCATGCCAGTTAGCATATTGTTAGCATGTACACTGTACATGCTAACTTCTAGCTGGCCACCCTTCTTCAGAGCTGTCTATGGCTGTTATGTCCAGCGTAAAAATACAGATATTATATACCATTTAATGAGTTTTGAGAAAAATGTGTTCTGGTCAAATTAAGATATATAACAACACTGCAGGCAGCACAGTGGCGCAGCAGGTAGCGTTGCAGTAACACAGCTCCAGGGACCTGGATGTTGTGAGTTCAAGTCCCTTACCCGGTGACTGTCTGTTAGGAGTTTGGTGTTTTCCCCTTTGTCTGTGTGGGTTTCCTCCAGGTGCTCTGGTTTCCTCCCACGGTCCAAAAACACATCTTGGTAGGTGCTGACTGAAAAGTGTCCATAGATGTGAGTGAATGTGTGAGTCTGTGTCGCCCTGTGAAGGACTGGCACCCCTTCCAGGGTGTGTTCCTGCCTTGTGCCCAATGAATATGCTGCGGACCAACATGAACTGGATAAGCGGTTGCAGTTAATGAATGAATGAACAACATTTCAGAGGAGGGAATATTTATTTAAGCAGATATGAACACAAAGTCTCAGTGGATACCAGTCACTACATAACCACATGTTCCTGTGTGAATTACGTTAGAATGTCCACAACAGCCCTTACACCATTATGATGTTTAGGGCCACAACTGTTAAACGCAAACGGACATTGATCAGAAGGATCCTACCTTCAGAGCAGGAATAGAGCAATATCCTCATTTCGATTCATGCTTTTCATGTTTGGAGATCTTTAAATACCTACAGATGCCATGAGCAGAGAGAAAATTCCTAGCCTACTGGACGAGACCCGTTGTTTTTTATTTTTTATTTATTTATTTATTTATTTTTTACAATTTTAAAATACCGGCTTTGTAAACACTTTAGAAAAAATGGTGAAAGATCTTCAGAATTTTTTTCAAAAATAGTTTTTTTTTTGTTTTGGTTTTTAAATCCTGAACCTGTCACACACAAAAATGCCCATGACTGACATTTATGATGCCCATTAATCTAGGTGCATTTACTATTGCGCTAACACACTAACCTTGACCACAGCCCACTCGTGCACGAGGGCACGGCACTGACCCTGGGCCATTAATTTGCTCTGACTCTCAACTCCCACGGTTCGAGTGGCATGTGTGTCAGGGCCGATGAAGGTGACACATTCTGCTGCCCGCCGAGATAATGAAGGCTTTAACTTTACAACTCAAGCATATCAGATGGCAGCTGAGCACGCTCATACACTCGTGCGCATGTGTGTCCGCGAGAGCGGAATAAACCAGCTTCATTTACTTAGGCTCATTTCCCAGCTATTTTCCTGGGAGAGGGTGAATCATTCCCTAATACCCCGGACTGCCTCCTCAGCAGGTGAAGGGAGCAGAGTTTGCCAGGGATTCACGTTTGCGAGGAACGCGTGCTGCCGATACGTGTAGCACCAATCATGGCGTGCCCCTTCATTAACCAGCGCGGTCCACCTCAGCCCGATGCAGCAGAAGGGACGTTTAATTACAGCCTGACACCTTGAGGAGAGCTGAAGCTGAAAAGCTAGATATAAGGGGTGTGTAGGGGGTGAGGGGCATGAGCTGTGAGCGCTGCAGAGAACATGTTGAAAGGCCTGTCATGGGGAGCGCTGCTCAATACAGTGACCATTTACTAACACTGATAGCTCAGTCTGCAGCCTCTTTCAATACACTTAAGAAACAAAATGGCCTAGAAGGAGGTGAGGGGTTTACTGAGTGAAGTACTGGTGATGAAGCATTATGCAAATCTGGCTACACATCTAGAAGACAAAGGTGAATCTGAATGGCAATGTTCAAATGAATAAATAAAATATTATAGGTGAATAAAGAGTTGTCGTTGAAGATATCATCAAGTAAATGCAACTTATTAAGGCCCAGCAAACATGATGGTTGGAATTAGCATCCCATGTCATTACTGCTACCAGCTGATAATATAAAAAACAACAACGTGGCTGTATTTGGTGTCAGGAATTATATTACAGATTTTTCCATAGCATGTTCAGGATAACAAAAAGAAGCATAAAGGCACATCAAGACCTGACCTTAGGAATAAGAATAATTCTATAACACAATAACTGTTTTTATTTGTAAAACTATGCAGTAAGACAGAAATATATAAAGAAAAACAATAAACAGGAAGAAAAATAGAAATAATTCTGAGCACATCATCCCCCCAAAAACCTAAAAATAAGTCATTTTTCAGTTATTAACAATTCCAGAGATCTGCTTGTTTAAAACTATTATGTCATATCATTATTTTCATATCATATGCCCAGGCACATAAATATATATATATATATATATATATATATATATATATATATATATATATATATATAACGTATATATAACGTATAACTAATTAAAATTTAAACATTTTCCCATTATTTTTCAATTTTTCAGGTGTTTCATAATACTAAACATGACTATTGTCATTTTATTTTAAAAAATGACCTAACAAATTAAGTATTAATATGCTACATTCACCATCGCTAACAGAAAAATGACCATCTTCAAATTGTCTAAACCAAAACTCACACATATTTTTGGATACAATATATTCCCCAAGAACAGAACAAATCCATGCACATTCTTTTGCAATGTTTATTTTCTTGAGGGAAATTATTATAAATGCAGTAAGGGATACATATGTTTGCTTGATGTGTTCAAACTACTTAGTAGTCAAGTTCATTTTGCTGAATAAATTGACAAATGCCATTTTTAATACTACGCACCAGTTACCATAATCTGACAAAGAGCAAGAGAATGTTTACATCTGAATTACAATTATACATTACAAAAATTCAAAAACTTATTTGTACATCTAATACACATATCTGAACACAATGATATATACATATATATATATATTATATATATATATATAGATTTGTAGATACATGACTTCTGATGTATTTGATGGATATCATATTCTTTCTAATATTCAGTGTGTGTGTGTGTGTGTGTGTGTGTGTGTGTATTCATTATGAAGTCTACTAAGATAAATAGACAAATAAATAAATATTAAAGGCAATAACTTTAATTAATGAAACAGCGGCCTCAGGTTAACTGCTCAAATGCAATCCTAGTACAAAAAGCCTCCAGTGAGTGATGTTGTGACATTTGACAAATTAAGCACAATTAAAAGTCCAGGCTCTCCCAAATGTCACTCACTTTCCCCTTCAGTCCTCTGTTTACCACAAACAAACCGGAGGGTGAGAGAAGGGGGCCACGGAGGCTGCTCTCACTTTCTAAACAGGTGTTTTGCAGCCAATACCCGTGAACAAAAACACACGCTTCAGTGTGCCTCCATGCCTGTGTGTGCCTGGGCGCGTGTTGGTAAAAGTGTGATGTGTCCGATAACACTCTGATGTATCCTTGAAAAGCTGCAGAAGAGGGAATATGCCCGCCCCCTTTTTTTCCTCCCCTCACCTTTCCCTCCATTTCCATTCAGCACAGGCTCTTACCATAAGAAAGGGAACCTGTAGAACTAATCCTTGCAAATCTGCTCTGCTTTCTTGGCCGTACCTCGGGGCCATGGAGCACGAGAGAACGCTTCATTTGCATCCTTAAACTGTACAAACTGTGAATGAGCTCCTTTTAGCTGCAAATGTCATTACATCTCCATTTCCAGGGGAGAGCAGGAGGGTTAAAAGCTTCACTCACATTCATGATCAACTCTTCCCCAATAGAGACAAAGGAGTAGGAGGGCTGCTGATGCCTCCAAAGTAAGGGTCATGTTATCAAACGCATTTACATGGGATTCACACTGGAAATGGAAGATAAAGTTCTCACTCCACAAAACAAATACACACATCTATTCTCTCTCTCTCTCTCTCTCTCTCTCTCTCTCTCTTTCTCTCTCTCTCTCTCTCTCTCTCTCTCTCTCTCTCTTTCTCTCTCTCTCTCTCTCTCTTTCTCTCTCTCTCTCTCTCTCTCTCTCTCTCTCTCTCTCTCTCTCTCTCTCTCTCTCTCTCTCTCTCTTTCTCTCTCTCTCTCTCTCTCTCTCTCTCTCTCACACACACACACACACACACACAAACAGCAAACAGGCTGACATGATATAAACACAGGACTGGCACTGACTTAATGCTAGCTACTCTAATCCTCGTTCCTTCAGTCTAAAAATATCCCCAAAAGTAACAACAAAAGATCTACTGAGCTTTGGAGAGGGTTAAGTGCCTGCTTCAGGATATTGGATCATGCTACTGTCACGCAAACCCCACAAGCAACCTGTGGTTGATGATTTTTGACTGTTACACCACTGTTAAAGTCACGAACACAAATCATGAGGTTGTAAAATGAAAAGACAACCCCGGTGGACTTTATTTATTGGATTTATGTTGAAAAATTCACCACATAAACATATATTATTATGGGTCCATTCACGGCTCTTTTGATAAAAGTTTCTACCAGTTAATTTCCTGTAAATTTGTTTAACAAACACATTCCTGAAATCTGAAGTGTAATTTTTAACAAAAGTTATTAAATCAGTTAAATAAATGAGCAGCAAACTAACAACAGTAATAGCAAAGTGGAAAGCTACCACCTCCACACAAATCATAACAGTATTAGAGAAAGTCATTCATGAAGTCACTGTTCTCACTGAACACTGATTAAAAAACTGGAAACTATGATCACCGTATTAGTATGTTCACACTGAATTCATTTGTTTTATGTTGAATTTCTGTAAGTAATTTATACAGACTCATAGTCCATTCATACAAACCCAAAGCAGCCATGGCCTTGAGGTTAGAGAAGCAAGTTTGAGGCCAGAAGGTCGCCGGTTCAATTCCCAGGACCAGCAAGTAGCAATTCATTCATGGCCCTTGAGCAAAGCACCTAACCACTAAACTGCTGCCTGGGTGTACTGCCCTTGGTGTTTGTGAATAATTGCTCACTAGTCTGTGTATTCACTACCATGAATGGGTCAAATACAGAGAAGCAATTTCCCATTCTTCTTTATATAACTGCCATAGACAAGCTTTGACTGGGAATGAAACACTCTGGAGCAGCTGTACATGAGCCAAAAATCATAATGCCAAATCCCAGGCATGGCATAGAGGGGTATAAAGACCATTAGCACAGAGGTTTTTAACACTGTACTCTCTGGAGTGATGTAGTGACATGCGTGATCTTAAAGTATTAAACAACATCAGTACCTTACTTCTTACTGAATGCAGTTAAGCCCTTACAGCAATGTTTCTATATATAATGTAAAAGGGGGCCAAGGCTGATACTTTACCAAGACAGAATAACCACCCTATTTATATCCTCATATCTGCAAACCTTTGTACATACAGTGTAGCTACAATGCAACTGTTTAATTTAAGTAATACTAATAATAAAAAAAATCCATTCATTGGCTGTAAGTGCTTATCCAATTCACGGTCCCGGTAGGAGCCTACCGTGAATCATTGGGCGCAAGGCAGGAACACACCCTGGAGGGGGCACTAGACCTACCCAGGGCGACACATACTCACACCTACAGACACATTTGAGTCAGCTATCCACCTAACAATGTGTGTTTCTGGACCGCGGGAGGAAACCAGAGCATCCGGAGGAAACCCACACGGACACAGGGAGAACACACCAAACTCCTCACAGACAAGCCCTCCCGGAGCGGGGCTTGAACCTGCAACTCCAGGTCCCCAGAGCTGTGTGACTGCAACATTACCTGCTGTGCTACTATGCCACCCTGTATAATAATAATAATAACTGTGATTAACTACAGAAATTAATGTGTACTATACCTTGTACACTAAAGGGTAAGCTGCACGCTAGCTAACCAGGGCCAAATCTTTCAGGCCTTCTTCTCATAAGAGATCATAAGAATTCACACCTGAATTATTTACATATTATAAATAAGGGAAGAGGGACACACACACACAGACACACACACAACCATGCCACACACTGCCAAATGTAAACGTACATGTTGTGGGAAGCCTGTGTGTCCAAAGCCAGCATATGGCAGCCATTAAAGCGATCCAACACTGGAGCCAGCTCCAGCCATTAAAGAAAACCACACGCAGCACCGCTGCTTCATCATGTCACTTTAGCAGATCTAATTGGCTCCTTTCCGTCCGTGTTTCACAGCAACACTGAACCTCACTCGGTCGCCATTCCCTTTCATCTCAGCCGTATTACATTAGCACAGCTGTGTTCGACACATCGCTGTGGCTAACAACACTCCCCATGATTAGAAAAGCAATAAATCCCACTTTTTGTGGGCTGCCTATGAGCATATTAAGTTCATTTATTTATTTATTTATTTATTTATTTATTTATTTATTTATTCTTTTGTTTTTTTTAACCTCCTCAGCCTAGCTGTCACTGGTCAGACAGTGTTTGATTTGAAGGTTTTTGACAGAAGTGCTAAGAGAGAGATAAGGCTGGCTGTGTTATTGCTCCGCACTCTTTCCCCGGCTGCTGCTAGGCTAGCTGTTGAGAACGGGCCTTTGCACATTCACATTCTCTGCAAGTAGCTTGGCCATTCACAGCGTTATTCGTCTCACCCCGGCTGCACTCACATCAAAGGCAGCTTTCCTCGAAGACCATCTGATCAAACCTCTCCTACAACCTACTAGCACTCACTCACGGCCACATTCACATTTGTATTCTCTGGTTGCACACGCAAAGGAGCATGTTCAAAGACTTGCGTACAGTAGCAGTGCCTGCCCGAGTCTATGCAAAGGCATGACTAGCACTATAGCCTGTAAGATGAAGCCTGTTCATGGACACAGTGGGTGAAACACCACGTCTGTAGCACTCACTTTAACTCGCAATGAAAGTGTGAGCAGCACACGGCTACCAGCTAATTATTTTGACCCGTTTCTTAGAGGCTAAACCCATTGCAGTCAACCAGCTATTCAGTGTGCGTACCGCTAATCCATGATTAATTCCTCTTTCTGTCAGTGCATTCATCACCGCTCCCTCTCTCCCCTGCACTGACTGATGTAAGGACGACTGGTGTGGGGAAGCGAGTTCTCTTTATGGTGCGTACACATACATATTACGCACGCACACACACACACACACACACACACACACACACACATAGCACTACCACTGAGTCAGGCCCCAAAAAAAAGAGATGAACTTATTGAGGTATCTATTGCCATGGCAACAGGAATAGTTTTGATGATGCTCCCTTCACAGACAATGAGGTTGCAACGTATCATGGAGCAGATTGCTGTTCCATGGCTTGTTACTAAGGGGGCCTATTTAATGCAGATACTGCTGAGCACTAGAGCACAGATGGCTGACTCCTCTAGCATCGGCACATCGAAGAAAGCTCCTGTCCACATTTGGGGTGTGTGTGCGTCTGTGTCTGTGTGGGCAGGAGGGTTGGGGGTTGCAAGGGGCACTTTGCAACATTGATTCGAAGGGAGGTGGGGTGGAGGGTGTGATGTACAGTATTTAATAATGAACAAAACAAGCTCTGGTGAAAAAAAAGGCTAGTATGTGCAATAGGAGTCAGGAATGACTCTGAAATGACGCAGGAACATTACACACCCACAGTGTGCGAGAAGCTGAAGTATATACAGGTTCATAACATAACAAAGAACTGAGGTGTTAATTAAGTATGTTGCTGAATATGTCATTGAAAATATCAGTGTTTATGACAAGTTTAACAGGTCGCTGTGTTGATTCTAACAAATGCACTGGTAGATGTAGCATTATTTTAAATATATTGATATTGATATAAATATAGATGGATTTATTCCAATATATAATTTATTTAAACATAGTAGAATGTGAATGTGACTTCTCAGAATCAGAATCAGAAGTGGGAACATGTATGGAATATATCACATATATCAAATCAAATCAAATAGTCTAGGTTTCTGAATCAAGCCTAGATACTGGCTCATAGATGCAAGGTTTTAAAATTTGGCACTGAATAATACAGTGGCGATAGCATATGTTAAATGGATAAACAGAGTAAAGTGATCCTAACACTGAAGGGGTCCGGATGTCTTTTGTCAAACAGATGCACACAAAAAGTTGTTGTTGTTGTTTATTGTCATTTATTTTGCTACAGAAAACCTAAATGTATGTTGTAAGACAGAAACTCCCAATACTGGAATGTCTATTGCAAGTTAGAATATATGTGACTTGAAACAGGACATGATTTTCCTGTGATCAGAAGCCATTCTGTTTCATGTGTGAAACCTGATGCTGTGGTCCCAGGATGTCTCGCTGTACATTGAAACTTCAGGGGAAACTGTGCAAAATAAGTTCAACCGGTACAGCTCATATTTCTACACCTGTGCTGCAACACATTGGGTTATTGCAGTGGAAGAACCGTTAAAGTTATGTGGTCAGTACTAAATTGGTATTGAATTGTGATATCCAGCACATGGCCTAATGTTTATAGAGCAGAGTTGGGACTGAAAGGTTGTGAATTTGATCTCCTGGACTGGCAAGATTAATTTGAGTGAAGGGAGTCATGAAAGAGCACTTTTTCTTCCTTCAACATTCACGGCAGACATGCCCTTGAGCAAGGTACCCAACCCCAAGTGGGTACTGTGGCTGGCTGCCCACTGCTCTGGCTGTGTAGGTACACTTCATTGCCAAAAAAATTCTCCCACCAATCCAAATCAGTAATTCTGGTGTCCCAATCACTTCCATGGCAACAGGTGTATAAAACCAAGTACAGAGGCATGCAGACTGCTTCTACAGACATTTGTGAAAAAATTGGTCACTCAATGAATCCTAGTTTGGCAATGTGATAGGATGCCACCTGTGCAACAAGTCAAGTCGTGAAATTTCCTTGCTACTAAATATTCCACAGTCAGTTGTCAGTGGTATTATAATAAAGTGGAAGTGATTGGGAACAACAGCAACTCAGCCACAAAGTGGTTGGCCATGCAAAATGACAGAGCGAACGCTGAGGCACATAGTGTGCAGAGTTCACCAAATTCCTGCAGAGACAATCTCTACAGACTTCCACACCTCATGTGGAAAGATTATCTCAGGAACAGTGCGTAAATATACCCATGGAATGGGTTTCTATGGCTGAGCAGCTGTATCACAGCCTTACATCACAAAGCATCAGATGCAGTGTTTTGGGATTTTGGGAGAAAGTAGAGCGGCGACAAATGCGCTTCTGGTAGAATGATCAAAGATTGTCGAAAGCCTTCCTAGAAGAATTGAAGCTGTTATAGCTGCAAAGGGTGGGTTGATATCATATTAAATACTATGGATTATATATGGAATGTCATTCAAGTTCATATGCGTATGTGTGTGTGTGTGCGCTCACTGCCTGTTCATTTGTGTGTGTGTGTGTGTGCTCGGTGCCATGGAGAGGTTAAATGCAGAGTCTCAATTTTCTCAAGGGAATTAATGAAGTATCATTTATCTTCTGTTTCCATTGCAACTCTACTGTGGAAATCTAGTTAAAACCATCCTCCCATACACGAGTGAAGTAGTCATTTTAATCAGTGTGATATTTCTTAATGTTGTATTATGAGGAACAGGGAAAAAAATCCCTCCCGATTTTGGGTAAACATCATGCTCATTAAGATGCTAATTTTCCCTGCAGGAATATGAAAAGTTTCACTAAATAGACTCAGTTTGCCAAAAATCTTCCCCTTGTACAAAAGGATTTAATTACGCTTTAAAATGCATAACACTCACAGCCCACCGGTAGCAAGGGAGGCAATGCACACACACACACACACACACACACACACTCAGCATGGGTAAAAGCTGCTCCTGCTAAAACGCAACCCCACACACAGCACATGTGTGTTTGTGTGAGTACGACCATGTTTAACATGCCTGCCGCAGTTGTTCCTACATGTGCCTGAAGATAGTGTTGACCCCATGGCAGCGCCACCGCCCCACTGCCATCAGTTGGGCTTATCCCCCGACAGAAATCACACATACACATATACAAACACAACAGTGTCGGCCTGGCTTATCCCCTCGACGCTGAAGGACGCGGCAGACAGGTGAGCGTAAACAATTCATCACCACGGTGACACCTCTGCATCTGCCAGTCCCAACATGGCCAGAGGAGCTGTCAGTCACCTCAACTAGCCCAGACCTCCCCCACAACACCCCCAACCCCACCATCCCAGCCGGTCTGGAGCAGAGCGACCAGTACCAGCAGATGTTGCCTTTTTGTAAACCAACACAATGTGAATGGTACACAGACGAGCAGAATACAACCATGGATTTGAACCCGAAGAAGATGCTGTAATTGCTTAAATTCAAGAACCCTCCACTCATTGTTTAGTCCTCACCCACACATATACAGTTGGCTTCTCCCTGCTTTTGTGCTGCCCTTTGAAGTAACTAAAAATGGCACTTTTGGAAGACACTGTCATGGATGGTAATTAAAAAAAAAAACGGCAAAGCTTTTTTTATATATATGAGACATATAACATCTGCTTTTTTTTTCTTTTTACTTAAACCCTATTCAGGCTGGATTTATTTTATTTAATTTTAATTTAATTTTATTACAGGACATCAGCAATGTTTATAATGGATTCACACTGGATAAGAAATCTTGGTGAACATAACAGATAGAAGTGGTCACTTAATTCAAGCACTGCTGTCACAGTAGGTACCAGACACTGCAGAGCTGCTGAGTTTAGCTTTCCCACCAAAAATATGCATTCCTTAAATACCTTACATTCTAGTCCTTCATAACAGTTAATGAGCAAGGAGATGCCAAAAAATGTTTACTAATTTTTCACACATTATAAGTGATATTATCAACTATTTCAATGTAACTTGATGAGTAGGAAACACATTGTATGTAGCTGCTATTGTAAATGCCTCAGGTTCCTCTCCGCTGACTGATACTTAAAGGAGACGTTCACAATTTTTAATCAAAAACTATTTAAATAAAATTCTGTAGACATTTCCTCGCTGTTTTTATGCTCAAAACAAGTCTAATGTGCTGACTTAGTTTTGCTGTAGAGCAGTCACAGACCTAAAGTGCTACAAATATCCATTTAAAAATGAGTTTCTGTGGTAATTGAAACAGTGAATAAAAAAAACATACCATGTTCAGTCAACTGTTCTACCTTTAAAGATGTGGAAATTCTGAATGTAAACAAACCAGAGGACGCCGTTTCCCCACAATCACAGACTTTCCCTTTAAGTTGTTTTGGGGATTTGAGTGTATATTACATCACTAAACACCTCCTCTAGCGCCTCCATTCTTGACAAAACCCATGAAAAACTGTTACCCCGGGATATGACAGAATATTCCCCCACATGCCAATTTGCATGGGACTAATATAGCCTGCAGTTATTTTTACTGTTTCTTTTACAGTATGTAAAAGGCTACAGAATCTTTCCTGAAACGGGAGCCCACACTCAGAAAAAATATACAGAAATGGTCTGTTCTGATTGGATTGAATGACTGAGATCCCTCAGTAATAATCACTTTACCCCATGTCCACAGGTAAAATTAATGCCGTCCAAATAAGGCTTTACTGTTTTCCGCAACTGAGCATAAGTAATAATGATTACTTAGTTCAAGTGAACTTTATCATTACATAGGTAGACTACACCAGAGATTCCCCAGCACCAGGCCTGGCCATGTGTCATCTGATACCAGGCCACAACAACTGCCTGCTACTACATTGGGGAATTAGCTACATATTACATCCACTCCTTAAAACACAAGCTTGTCGAACCTATGGACGTTCACTGTTCACTGTGCAATATTTTTTTGCAACATACTTTACATCGAGAACAGCAAAATTGAACTGAAGGTTGAACAGCAACCAACTGCCCTTCTTTTACTCACTGTATATTTTTTCAGTACTTTAAATACAGAAAGTGCAATGATGCGTTTGCAATATGACATCTCTCTACAGCTTAGTGTGTCATATTTTGTGCATGAGACGAGCCTGCAATGTTATTCTCAAGCCATTTGGCACCATATTTTGTGATGTATTATAATCTCCTCCTGGGCTGGAAATCTCATGTGAACGTTTTCAAATTATTTTTTGCATTCTCTTGTGGTTGGAAATCGCTGCTAGTGTGGGTTGGGATTGTTTTTTTTTTTTTTTTTTTTTTTATAATGGTGTAGGGAAAATGTGCGTTTCCAGAAATATTGTGGGTCTTAGGACTCACAGCTCAGTAAAACAAGTTAGATAATACAAGTTAGTTAATCTGTAAGGAGTATGGTGTGTTCTCCCAATGTCTGCATGTGTTTACTCCTGGTGCTTCAGTTTCTTCCAGCAGTCCAAACACACGTCAGAGGTGTATTGTCTATGCAAAGTTATTCATATGTGTGAGTTTGAGTGTGAGATCCCTTGTGATGGACTAGCGCCCTGTCCAGGGTGCATTCCTGCCTATGAATCTGGGTAGGCTCCAGACCCACGATGACCCTGAATCTGATGAAGTTGTTACGGAAAATGAATGAATAAATAAATGAGTGAAGTTCGACAGTTATGATTGTGATTAACTACATATAAGTCTACTGAGGCTTAGGGATTAATGTTCTACAAAAACATACTCATATAATATGAGCGGTAGAAATGTGGGTATTTATAACCATCTTTTAAAAATGCTATGATAGAAATGATCAGAAAACACTGGAAGATAAAATTTATTGGACTGTGAAACAAAGACAAGCTACTGGTTGAGTACAGATCAAATCTTGGGAAGCATATTTCACAAACACTGACTTTAATGAATTAAATATCAGCTTCAGACTGACATTGAGTCAATCTATGTGTTGTGTCAATGGGAGGTCTCAAATGCGCTCTTATTGTGAAAGACATTCATCGGAGCTTGCTGCTGTGAAGGCTTGTGAATGGCTCTCAATTACAAGTGTCACTCTGTGATGACTACCATTGTCCAAATAAACACACATGGACCCAGCGCAAAAGCACCTAGAGGGCTGGGGTTTGGCCAGGGTGCTGTTTTCATACGAACTGAGGCCAACTAACAGGTGATGAGTGTCAGCCCACCAGTGGCCCATTGTCACACGGGACAAGGACAATATGAAGAGGAGATGGTCCAAGCAGCCGAATGCCCTCTCCAGCAGAGGCTGAAATCATGGATGCCATCCATCACTGAAGGCTTAACAATAATGAATGGCAGAAAGCACAGCACAGTAACTACACCTGCACTGAGAACACAGAAACCAAACTTGTTATTCGGTCTGTGTTTTATTAAACAACAATTTATAAAGGGTATTCTTATGCATGTATTTATTTGTATAATCCATTCACTTTAAAATGAATTTTTTATTGGCAGAGATCACTGATTCATACAGACATTATATATATATATATATATATATATATATATATATATATATATATATGGCTGTGATTTTTATGTTTTATTTTTGCCCTTTATAGTCTATTTATATATAAGTCCCAGTAATTAATATCTGGTGTAAGTGTACACTGTCAATATAGTAATTTGGTTTCTGAAAATTATAACTGTGTAATAAAGTATTTAACACCATATCAAAATTATAATCACAGGTACTGCTGACATCCATTCAGTGTCAACAACTCAAATTTATTACAACCCTATAGCTGCAGTCCTTAGACCATGTTCTACCTATGACTATCTATCCCTAATCTGTGTGTAGAACTAGATGCCAGGTCTAATGCAAGGTTTAATTACAGTTAAATGCAAAATGATTCCATCCCCTGACTTTAGGCAGAAAGAAAGAAAGAAAGAAAGAAATATATTACATTTCCAAATGTCACTTAATAATAACAACTAAGACATCAGAAAAAACTAAGATGAGAAAATATATGACAGGAAAATTCATTCATTATCTGTAATCGCTTATTCAATTCAGGGTCCTGGTGGATCCAGAGCACTACCCACAAGGCAGGGATACACCCTGGAGTCACAGTCCTTCACAGGGCAACACAGACACACACACATTCACTCACACCTACGGTCACTTTTGAGTCACCAATCCACCTGCAACTTGTGTTTTTGGACTGTGGGAGGAAACCGGAGCACCCAGAGGAAACCCACGCGGACACAGGGAGAACACACCAACTCCTCACAGACAGTCACCCAGAGGAAACCCACGCGGACACGGGGAGAACACACCAACTCCTCACAGACAGTCACCCGGAGCGGGAATCGAACCCACAACCTCCAAGTCCCTGGAGCTGTGTGACTGCGACACTACCTGCTGCACCACCGTGCCGCCGTTTTGTATGTGCACCTGTTGCTTTAAGACATCCTCCAACAATGCCGAGTAGCCATTGCTTTTTTACTGCTTTCAATCAATCAATAAAGCTTTCATATTATATTCAGGGAAACTTGGAAGGTTATGACAAAACTTGTCTTTTTCTTTGTTAACCATTATCATTACCTTAATCATTGTCCTGTTGCATGATCCCATCCATTCTTTATTAGTAGCTTTTCAACTGAGACTTGTTGGTCTGATGACACTGGCCTGCGTTCGTTCTTCCTTCCACTTTCTGCAGAACTCCAGTCCCTCATGCACAAATACAACCCCAAAATATCAGAGTCCCTCCAAAATGTTCATTCATTCATTATCCGTAACCGCTTATCCAGTTCAGGGTTGCGGTGCGTCCAGAGCCTACCTGGAATCATTGGGAGCAAGGCAGGAACACACCCTGGAGGGGGCACCAGTCCTTCACAGACACACACACACACACACACACACACATACCTACCTACCTACCTACAGACACGTTTGAGTCGCCAATCCACATACCAATGTGTGTTTTTGGACTGTGGGAGAAAACTGGAGCACCCGGAGGAAACCCACGCGGACACAGGGAGAACACACCAACTCCTCACAGACAGTCACCCGGAGCGGGAATGGAACCCACAACCTCCAGGCCCCTGGACTTTATGTCTTTAACATTCTTGTGGATCTCTCAAACCTTTTTCTTCACAGTTATCTGAGTTATATATCTATCATTTCTTCATAGTTTTTTTTTTTTTTATGTTTTCTGACATCTGTGATCCTGATTGTATCTTTGTTGCATCTCAAGACCTAAGCAGCAGGCCTATTATAACAAAACTGAAGCCACTTTTCAAGAATTAAGAGCTGGCAATGATTTTTAAAGCCCAGACTCCCCATTTATCATATTCATTTTAAATAATTGTAAAGTTAATCAAAGTGAATTATTAAACATTAAAGGTGACTATGATTGAGCTGCTCTCCCGATAAGAAGTAATACGTAATAAGAAGATAAATGGTAGAGTAGAGGTACATTTGGGATAGTCCAAAATGAACACTTCTGCACACTACTGTTGTCAGGCCTACATTAAAAATGAAATTTATTTTTATTGTATTCTAACCAGTTTAGAAATTATTTAATAAATAATAATTTAATAATTAATGAATGGCAATGTTTTTTTCTGCTAAGAGCAAAACACTTTATTTTCTACTCTGTTCCGGGGCCCTGCCATATAGAATGATCGGTTAACACAAACCAAATTTACCTGTGCCAGAATTGACACAGGTCATAAGAAGGGCAGAGAGCAAACACTCCCAGGGATCCCAATAACAATGATGGGGTCCCAGGGAGCCACAAAGCCCAGCGGACCCTTTGTTTCTCCAGGAGGGCCTGCATGACAATCCCAGGCTGACAGACAGTGCAGGGGGGATGAGGAACCTGGGACAGGGGCGTATTGTTCCTCTCCGCATGTGCAAGGTGCACCTCCTTCCACCCTGACAGGAAACAGAGGCCCAGCTAAGAATAAGCTGGGCAGGCCAGAGGCTTTCCGAGCTAAATTACTAGTAAAAAAGAAGACCTCCTTTGAGTAGCAGAGCTTACCTGTTGTGGTGAGGGGGTGGAGAGAGTGGAGGAGAGAGAGAGAGAGAGAGAGAGAGAGAGAGAGAGAGAGAGAAAAGCACTGCCGTTTGAATTAACCTGCCATTTTCATACTCTTTTAAAGGTAATAATTATGCGAGCAGCTGGAAACTTTTGGGGCTAGAATTAAAAGCTAAAAGCATAGTTCTCGTTTGATTTTTGTTTGTTCTACCATGAATGGCCATCAGCTGGGCAGCTGCATTTTTTTCTCCCTTTTTGCACAATTGCTTGGGGACATTTTTCTTTTAGGGATTTTTTTTACAGTTCTTTTTTTTCCTCTTATCTAACACATACAAATTGAAGAAAAACCAAATGCATGTAAATGTTGTGACATACAGAAGAGGCCTGTGAGTAAACAGAAGTAGGTGAGAATTGGGAAGGGTAGGGTAAAATCCCCTTAGGTGACAGGGGTAAATATACCCCCTCTCTCCATCTGAGACTCGGCCCTGTTTCGGCAGGCTCAATAAAAAGAGTGACTGCGCGCACGAGAAGAGGCGGAACCAGTCGAATGGCGAGAGTCTGATTATTACCATAAAAGCCGGAGATAACAAGGTAACAGCAATGGGCAGACACACAATGCAGCCTCTATTACCCGGAATCTAGCTGTTATTTGCAGCCAATGCTCGTCTTTTCCCCCTGCCTTTCCTTGAGGACAATGGCTGAAAATGGGCTTTTTTTTTCATATGCTGAAAAGTGGCAATGAGGATTTCTGAGACTACGGAGGCAAAGATTGGGTGTGAGGCCAGACTTGACATGCAACTTCCATCTTTGCAGCTACTGGCGGGCTTGTAGGCCAGAATATGTAGGCGCACAAAATATACAGAACATTGCACAGGCATGCTGATTATTTCAGTGCCCATTACACACTTGAATTTGCAGGACTTATATGTGGGTGTATATTTACAGGTATGTAATTTACATAGCTTTCAAATGAATTACTGCATAATATACATACATTTTTGAATAAGTAGTTTTCAATAATAATATCTATAGAACATTCAGACTCCAGACACAATTCAAAGGCACCAACAGAAATACAATTCATACGATGCATAAGAGTGAAAAGAGAACCAGCAACACATACTGACTAAAGATTGTAGATTGTATTATATACCGGCATTGTTTTGGCACATAGGCCTTCATCAGGGTTAAAAAATAGTATGCACAAGAACAACCTGCCAGAATATAATCGGTAAGGCAGGGTGATGGTGGGTTCGTGTTGTGAGTGAACAGCAAACAAAGCCAAATGTTATTCTCAAACAAACTATTCCATAAAATACAGTTGATCTGCGGTTTTACAATTTTATTTTCAAGAAAACGTGTTTAAAAGTAACTTATGAACAATGTACCATTTTTAAAATGCACACATTGTGTGTACAACTGCCTGTGCCACAATACAGTTCATCTTCAAAGAAACACTTGCATCCAACAGACACATTTTTTGTGTAAAATACAGTCCCCAAATGTTTAAATCCCCAAAACGTCTTTAAACCTGTTCAAACAGTCTCCATGGAAAATGGCACTGAGTACTGAAAACTGGGGTTATACAGTCTCAATAAGAGACGTGCTGTATTGAAATACATTCTTTGTTTGTGCATTCTATTATTTCCGTGCTGTTATCCTCTTGCCAATTTTGGCCATGCATTGGAGGCTTTGCTGATTTTCATAGTTTACAGTGTCACACTATGCTCTTAACCACACTGGCAAGTTGAGTGACATTTTGAGAATGTATTTACAGAAAAGACTAGAGCTCTTAGCAACATTAGTTTTAAAGTTCCTGTACAACACTAAAGAAGCACTTTACTATACCTGGGGCAAGTAAGAAATCTGGTAAATTAGATCATTTGGTTCTGAACTACTGATATAAAGTCAGATAAATTTCAACCCTTATGCACCAGGCCAAGTGCCTGATTCAACCTAAAACATCAGTGCAGCATGCACTTAACCATACACTAACACGCCGTTATAATTCTCAGCCTAACTCACATACTTTAGAATATTTTTAGCACATATATTAGAGGCAGTAGCAAATCAGGCTCAGTAACATGGTCTTCTTTGTAGACCATGTTTTGTGTAGTGGTCTCTCATTCAGCAGGCATTTGGGAATGTACTTTTCTCCTTCATTACCCGTATAATTCTTTAAGCCAGTGACCCTATGATTTTCCATTCGTGAATACTTTCCATGACATTAACAGTTTGATAAATCCGCTTTGTAACACCACAGCCGCCTTAGCCAGCATTTCTTATAATATCTGGCAGAATGCTAATCTCCTTTTCAGTAACGTGTACGAGAAATGTGCATTAGAAAACTAGGCCAACATAATAACAAGGAAAGTTGTTAATAAAGATAAAGATAAGACCCAAATTAAACATTTAAAAATTTTACACTACAACAGGGTATGCTCATTTTCCAACAGAGCATGAATCTGTAAAGAACAATAATGTTAGAATACACTTCTTTTCATTTTCAAATGATTTGGTAGTTCACCAGTTAAGAATAGGCTAATAACTGTTTAACCAAGCAGTGCTGAAGTCTTTCCCATGTTAATGAAGACACTGTAACTGAAGGTTTTCATATATTATTCTGGTATTGTAGTTCACGTAGGACGTTTCTGGGTGTATGTCCCAAATATGTTTATTATAAACTTGTAACCTGGTCACATTCTAATAAAGTACCTTCTTTATGTAGATGCTAACAGATGCTAACAGTAATACCCTGGCACTAGACCACATTCAAACTCTTTTACATTAATCTGATGATTCTGATATAGAAAAGTGTTGTTGAAAAGAGGATCACTCTGTGAAAAGTAGGCTTGTTTCATCTTCTATAACTATTTCATCCTGTTCAGCGTCACTGTGGGTCCATAAACAGCCTGGGCACGGCCCTTGTCTATAGGAGGCTTCAGTGAGCCGGCCACTCTCACACCATTGGGCAATGTCACCTAACATTTAATTTAATTTTTGTTTATTTATTTATTATTTTTTGGTTTGTGGAAGGAAACCAAAGTGCATGGAAGAAAACCTACGCAGACATGGGGAGAACCCAGGACCCTGCTGTGTAGCAAACACAACACTACCTGCAGCTCCTCTGTGTCAACACTTTAATAAAAGCTTTTAATAATATAGGCCACATTTGTTACTTTAAAAAGCATTTTGAGGTGAAATCCTTTTCACTTTAATTTGGCTGGGCTATAGTATGACTAGAGAGACAAAGGAGCAAATAATAATTTTACAATGTTTACATGCAATTTGATCTTTAATTATATTTATAAAAAACATTGGAAATTTGGTTTCACTGGAGATAGCTGCAACAATTGATTTAAAACACAAATCCATTTTTTCAGAGCCGCTATCACCAGGCCCTTAAGCTCTGCCTATCCACGTGTCATCCTTAAGTAAATTAACACACATTGGAGGCACCTCACCAAATGCTTAATCCACAAGCGCAGAGACTCATTAATTTGCCTAGTAGTTTGTCCACATCAGCCTCACCAGAACTCTGCCAGAGATAGCCACATTCCCTGGGTGAATTAACTGGAACACAAGGATCAACACTGTGCCTCCCATGCTACACTTGTTTAAACAGTCTATTAAACTCACAGAACTCTGTTCCTGAGTCTGTATGATATGCCAGTTGCTTGAGCAGGGACACACCAATACTGCTGGTGCTATTGACTTCATTACCACACAGGCCTGAGGTGAGGAGCTCATTTCCACTGAGAGAGGCGGCAAGAGGTCGAGCCAGAAACTCAGTCACTTCACTCATTAAAAAAAGTGCTTACAGAACAACCACAGGTCAATGGATGTCCAGCACAGACATCAATATAGAATAAGACCCGCCAAATGATTTCAGCTGGATATGTGAATATAAAAAACGCGTGGAAGAATAAAGGTTTTCTGAGGCCAAAGCAGATTATATGTAACAAAAAAATGAATTACTACACTGAAAAATAGAACATTATATATATTTACAATGCTTCAATTTTGCAAATTTCTACATTAAACAAAATATAGCATAGCCTTAAAAGAGTTGGCAAAAACAATTAATTGGGTTCTTTAAATGTTGCAATCACTTTGTGCTCATAAAGAGATTTTCCATCCTATGGGTGCAATATAGTTTTTAAAGAACCATTCAGAACTTTATATTTTGGCATTTTAAGCCCATTTTAAATCTATGGCTTTGCCAAGAACGATCATGTTAAATGTTTCATGTCTAGAAATCTTTAAGTGTCAATTTTAAGTAAATAATGTGACTTTTCTTAAGTGCTGCAAAATAAATAAACATTCCGCTTATCCAATTCAGGGTCGCGGTGGGTCCAGAGCCTACCTGGAATCATTGGGCGCAAGGCCCCCTGGAGGGGGCGCCAGTCCTTCACAGGGCAACACAGACGGACACTTTTGAGTCACCAATCCACCTGCAACTGTGGGAGGAAACCGGAGCACCCGGAGGAAACCCACGCAGACACGGGGAGAACACACCAACTCCTCACAGACAGTCACCCGGAGCGGGAATCGAACCCACAACCTCCAGGTCCCTGGAGCTGTGTGACTGCGACACTACCTGTTGTGCCACCGTGCCGCAGTCAAACAATCAATTTTTTTTTTCTAAAATGTAATATTTTAATACATAACTGATACATGTATTAGAAAAAAAATGCGACTCAAAAGTGTCCATAGGTGTGAGTGTGTGAGTTAATGTGTGAGTGTGTGTCGCCCTGTGAAGGACTGGCGCCCCCTCCAGAGTGTATTCCCGCCTTGCGCCCAGTGATTCCGGGTAGGCTCTGGACCCACCGCGACCCTGAACTGGATAAGCGGTGACAGGCAATGAATGAATGAATGAATGAATGTATTAAAACCATACATGAGCATGGAAAAAGATTTGTCTGTAACATTAATGCAATTATTCTCTTATAAGTATAGAACAACCCTGACAATCACTGGATTAGGGACTTGTAAGTAACTTGTTTCTACATTCATTGTGCATTTATCAGCTTCACTGACCATACAGGAGCACTTTGTAGTTCTACAATTACAGACTGCTGTCCACCTGTTACTCTGCATACTTTCTTATCCCCATTTCACCCTGGTCACGTCCCCCACAGGAAAACCACAGAGCAGGTATGATTTAGGTGGTGGATCATTGTCAGCGCTGCAGTAACACTGACAGTGTTGTGCTGGTGTGAGTTGATCAGACACAGGGTGGCTACTTGAGTTTTTAAACCCCTCCGTGTCACTGATGGACTGAGAATAATCCACCAAGCAAAAATGCCAAGCGCCACTTCTGGGACTGATCCACTCATACCAGCGCAACACACATTAATACACCACCACTATGTCAGTGTCACATCAGCGCTGAGAATGACACACCATCCAAACCATACCTGATTTTTGGAGGTCCTGTGTGTGTCCTGACCACAGAAATTGGATTAGCAAATTATGCAGAGAAACAGGTGAACTACAGTCTGTAATTTAAAACTACAGAGGACTCCTGTATAGTCAGTGGAGCTGATAAAATGGACAATGACAGTAGATACAAGGCAGGCGTTCCTAATCCAGTAATCATTCAGTGTATATGTCTAAACAAAAATGTAAAAGTGCCATGACTTCTGAAAACAACATTTATATTTGTAATGAATTATGAATTAAAATATTTAGGCATGAAAACAACAGATTTCCATCCTTTATATGTTGTAACAAATGTTGTGGCCTCAGAGGACGCTCCTTTCATACAATATACAGTAACAACATTTTGTCTTTCAGTTTATTTCACTTTTGATAATTTTTTTTTATTTCAAATGCGGACTAAAGACTCATCTCTTTCTAAACTATTTGTTTAAATACATAGTATTTGCACTCTTTCTACATTTAGTGGTGTCTAAGTTAGTTTATCTGACTATACAAGAGGATCTTGGGAATGTGAGAATAGTTTGACACCACTTAAATGCAAGTGTCAAAGGTGCCATGTGCCTTTTACTTTATTTTGCTGAAAAGCATGCAGCTGTAAACCACTATTCAAAAAGTATTTGCAATACTAAGCCCACACTTTTTATTTATTAGCATGTGTCTGTATTCATGTTTACAGAAGTAGATGTCAGTATGACAGGGAATATTCACAGAGGTATTTAGGAATGGAGTTCTCTAATTGCACAAGTGTGCTACTGTGTAACTGAATCTGATTCGGATGTGACTTGCAGTGAGCAGATATGAAAATATGAAAACGAATGCAGCACAGGCCGACGAGGAGGCGGTCTGAGCATTGATCAGACCTCAGCATGGGAGAGGAGTACACTTCCTTTAATCAGGAGCAAGGCCCAGAGCCTCTGGCTCCCCAGAGGTTCCTCTCAGATAAAACTGTCCTAGAGCAACAACTGGCTGAGATGAGGGAGAGAGAGCCGGGCCTGAGGGCCTTGGCACAGAGCAGGTCCAGCACTGGATCTCAAAGAACTCATTATTCCCTACCTGCTGAACCTCCACTGGAGCAGGCTGAATCCAAAATCGCCCTTATACGGAGCAGGTCCCAGGGCCAGCAGTGCTGGAGAGCGAAGAGGGGCTTGTTTTCAGGGGGGGGGGCACAGTTTGATATTTCTGGTACCATGCCAAGGCCCTGAGCTGCAGACTAAATATGTTTTTTTCTTTTTTTCTTTATTTTTTTTTTCTCTTTTAATTATTTTGGACATGGCTAATTGTTCTCTCTCCACCTCTGATGACCCTTTCGTTGTTTTTTTTTTTCGTCCATGTGTGCAAATGAAGTTTTCACCCAGGCAATCACACCTTTAATTAAATTAAAACAAAGGTGCTAAAGCTGTTGATTGTCAACGCGGAAGGGGACGAGGGCGACGTGGGGGTGGAGGACAGGAGGGGTTTGTGGGGGTGGCTCAGAATGCAATGAATATCAATGCGTGATGAGTGACTGAGCTCCCCCAGCTGTCAGGCAAATGAATGTGAATATTCAGTTCTTTCCCCTCCACTTAACTTCCATTTAACTCTGATAACATTTTATTAGCTTTTCCCCTAGCGCCACTAAACGATAAGTGATCCACGGAAAAACAGCTTCGCATTCATGTTTATTCCAAAATTGTACTCGCACCGTCCTGCTACATTTTTTTTCTTCCTCTTTTTCAATTATTACACTCTCATATGTGTCATTTATGTAAGCTTGTTTTAATGTGCATTGTGCACTATCATCAAGGCCCATGTGACCAGACTGTTTATGTATGTGTTTTCACTGGAATATGCAAAGGGCTTTGGCATTCATCATTATAAACATAGTAAGTCAAACTGGAAGAGGTGAGCTGTAATCAGGCGTCCCGAGAACACAAACACAGATTCTCAGAAACATCATAATGTCTCCATACAGTGTTAATGAAGGCATCCATCAAGAAATGGAATAAAGTTTGGACTTGAAAGACCAGACCACTCTCTCTCTCTCTCTCTCTCTCTCTCTCTCTCTCTCTCTCTCTCTCTCTCTCTTTCTCATGTCAAAACAGATTGGAGCACTGGTCTGATGCTAGGCCCTGAGCTTCAATCATTACTCTCCCATGCCCTGCTCCACATATTGATTTTGATGAAAACAACTTGCTAATCCAAATAAACACCATGTCAGCAAGCCAGTCAACCTAAAAGAAATATTAGCACAGCATGATCCACTGGCCAGGAGAGTCCAAGTTCTCCCAGTGCTGCTGCCCTGGCCAAAGCGCAAGGGGAAGAGGAAGCATGTGGCAGGATACTGGGAGCACTGGATCACACAAATATACAAAATACAAACCTGTGCAAACCAAGCAGAAAAAGCAGTTTAGCAAATCCACCAAATCTGTCACACCACAAACAGTACTATACTATCTTCCAAATTCAAGATTTGCTGCTCTGTCCATCGCTAAGGCCCTCAGTGAGTTTTTATTATTATTTTTTATTTTTTATTTTAAATGGGAACGAGTAACATTAAAATTGCCTCTAAAAGATTGTCACTGGATGCAAGGCACGAACACACCCTGGAGGGGGCATCAGTCCTTCACAGGACGACACACATTCACACCTATGGACACTTTTGAGTCACCAATCCACCTACCAGAGTGTGTTTTTGGACCGTGGGATCCAAATCAGAGCACCAGGAGGAAACCCACACAGACACTGGGAGAACACACCAAACTTCTCATAGACATTTGTCCCCCAAAAGCCAGGACCCTGGAGCTGTGTGACAGTGACACTACCTGCTGCACCACCGTGCCGCCTGCTAGCCTATCATGTTTTAAGTAAATCTTGCTGTATTTTCATTACATTTGTTGTGTAAACCTGTTTCATGTTGGTTAACAACATGAAAGTAAGACTTTTAATACTCATTTTGAACAGGACAGTATAGAGCTCTGGCTTGACTTAGATCTTGATTTAACTGGAACTGAAATGACTCTACAATGACTGAATTTGAAAGAGTACTAAAAATATGAAAAATCATTTCACCAACATTGCTTAAAGGTGGTACAAATGCTCGCACAAATTAACACAGTTCTGGGACCTTAATAAAAAAATGTTCAATTGTTTTGGTCAAAATACCACAAGGATCAAATAATAAAGCCCCATTCTCTGTCTTAACAGTCCTGTTCAGAATGATGGGTTTCAGTACCTGTTCCTTTAAATGAGAATGAGCAACTTCCCAGTTCAACGTTAGAGCACAGGAGTGAGGAGCAGGCTCTTTGGGTTTTTAGACATTTTTGCTTAGTTCTCTATCTTCACCGTTCTCATTATCACCATATTTTACATATCTCTCTGAACTGGACTGTGTAATTATTGTGCTCCATTTAGCTTCGGATTTGTAAAAATAATAGCATTAATAATAAAATACTTTGCTGATTTGTTTCACAGTTTGTGGGTTGGTAGGAGTCCAGATCTTTAAATTAAAAAATTAAATTTCAATTACAAATCACTAAAATTAAAAAGTTGAGGTTCTGGTATTGGTTATAGTGATCTTTTGTTTGTTTAGTTTCTGCAGAAACATGCCAGTATGTGAAAACCTTTTATTTAATGTTAAGTTACTGCTAAACACCAAACAACAACATGGAGGTATAATATAATAAAACAATCTATAAAGGTAGTTGTCACCCATGTATTAACAGGCAACATATGTGAACCCAGCCTGACGTTACAGGTTAGGGTTAGGGTTAGGGTTAGGGTTAGGGTTAGGGTTGGGGTTACTTCACTTCACCCCGTTTGGCCATTCAAGTGGTGTTAATTTGAGGTTAGGGTATATCCTCTCCTCCTTTATGTCCCACCACCACAAGCAGCTCCCCAAGGACTCTGCAGCCCCCCGGTGACCCCAGGGCAGGGTTCGGAGCATTGCTGCAGGGGGAACGTGTTGGCTCAATCGCCACAGCGTGGCACGGGCCAGGCGAAGCTCGGCACAGCATGGACAGCAGGGCGGCTGCGCCGGTCTTAAGGTCATGCTAATTGCCATACTCCAATGCTTAGCATCGCAGGGCCCGCACTCAGAGTGAGGTGCAGGTGCTAGTGCCCTTTAAACCTTTAATTAAATATCACCGCAAAAGGTTAACGCAGGGAGCTAGGTATTCCAGCCAACCGCCTGAGCAAATACTCTAAAACTCCATCACAGCATAGAGGAAAAGGAGTGGAGAAGACTGAGTGCTTTTTCCAAACAAAAAGCATCACAGGTCACAATATTGTTTCTTACGCACAGAAAACCATCATCAAAAAGAAGTAATTTCCCAGCTCTCTGCATCATTTAGAGCTAATGAGAGATACTATGGGTGAATTATACTCCTATTAAAAGCATCCAAGAACATTTAAATAGACATTACACAGGATATTCTCCGTGCAAACTTGTGCATTTCTGTGATTTGGATGAAATCTATTAAGAGCTATATAAAGAACAATTGACACTCTCCATATAACCTAATAGACAGTTTGTGTGACCTTTGATAATTAGTACCATCTGTCGCGTCTCAATAATAATGCAGAAAAAACACCCACTTTACAAATGAATTACAGCCTAAACCTTAAAGTGTTTGAATTTAAAAAGAAACCTTTCTGTTTAGAATCAAATATTAAAAATTAATATTAAAAATCACCAAGCAGTATTTTCTCACGATGGTTATGTGTATAACAGGAAAACAGGGAGAGTATTAAAAGAATCCTTTCATTTTCAGTTTTGTCCTTGCACACCTCAGTAGCTCCTATGCAGAGTCATTTGCTCTGGAAATATTTGGACATACTAGGAAAATAGGTTCCTGGCCAAAAGCAGGGCTGCGATATGAGACTTGGTAAATATTTTCCAGGGGAATTTAACAGTGTCTCTTCTGCGGCATGGCAAACGGAGCACAGATGGGGAAAAGGAGCATGTATGATTGGTGTGACATCGGGTTCCAGCACATAATTAACATAAATGACCCTAATTAACATCCGGACAGTGTCACGATTTCCTCAAGCATAGCGGCATTGCCAAAAAAGCAGATATGGTTTGCGTAAGCCTTCTGCGTTCACTGCCAAATACTGAGCACAGCCAAATCGAGGTTAACCAGCTCACCACATTTTCCACAGACAAACCCAGCTCTGCAAAATGATATAGACTAGACACTCCAGAACAACAAATACCTTACAAAATATGAAGATTATATAAGTCCTGCAAAATAAAAGCATGTCTTGCATTATCAGCTTCATGTAAATTCAGGGATATATTTTTTCATGATATTTAGCCACTCACATCCCTTCCTATTTCTAATAGTGCTGCTCCTCTATAGACATCTTAATTCACCTAATTTAATATTCATCCAGAGTCTGGAAGCCTCAGCCGCAGCCAAATTTTCATACCATATTTTAGCAAGGCAGAATAATCTCACTTAACACAAGAGTGGGTCCCCTTTCTCATGCGCCACGTTGGCCCCCTGCTGAGGTTTTGTTGTTTCCTGTTTTGTTAAATAATTAATTCCTCCCTGCAATTCCCTCCATAATCTATAGCCTACCATATGCAAGAGCCAGAGCAGTAGTGACACAATCGCTTCGCCATAATAATGTAATTGTTCGTAGGAGTCACTGAACAAAGCAAAAAATAAAAAAAAATAAAAGAAAAATAAAGCTTGCTTGTGAATAAGCATACATGCAGGGATTTTTTAAAATCACCATGGCTACTAGTAGCACCACGAACACATTGTTCTTTTTTTCTATTCTGGTTTTTATTAAGCCCCTCCCCTTTCTAGCACCTGGTCCAGGAGGCTCTTTTGTGGCTGTGGCTCTGAGCTTGAGAAGCTGAATCATTTCTTCTCTTCGCTCTACCCAGTTTAGCTACTGGTTTTCAGCTCCTCTGGTCCTGTTGTTTTCTTTTTTATAGGCTGTGTTTGCTCTCTCCCTCTCAATCTGTGTCTTTCTCTCCCTCTCTCTGGCTGGGACAGGGGCTGAGCTGCTTCCCCATGGTGATCCCTGAATCCAGGGGCCCACCTGCAGCAGCCGCCACCAGCGCAGCCGGACGCCACTGGCCTCCTTTGATTTGTGCCGAGACCTCCTTTACGCCTGTGCACCCTCCACACAGCCCACTGGCCAATGTAGGATATCAAACGGCCGTCGCCTGCTCTGTCTCACCGACTTTTTTTCCCTTTTTAATTGTCTTCTCTCTCTCTCTCTCTCTCTGTCTTTTTTCCTGGGGTTGGATTTTGGGGCTATGGTTTAAGCCTGTGCTGCAGCCTGAGCACAGGCTTTTCAGAAGCACAGCTTGGGCTCCGTGGCCCAGACGGATGTCTCCATACTTTCCATACCATCCTCCAGTTTTTGTTAGCAACAGCCCAGACAAACAGAGTCAGCCAGCTGCCACCATTTTTGCTGGCATTTACAAATTTGTAAGATGAACTCCATGTCATCTTTAGGGTTTGTATGATGCCTGGCTGTTTTACTGAGATGAATTATTGAAGGGAAATAACCTTGAGCTAACACATTGAGCTAAAGAGCAAAAAAAAAATATATATACAAAATTATACAAAATACAAATATTTAAGCAAGATCTAAAAACAATGAATTAATTTGATTCCGTTTACAATTTGTATCCATGTTACAAATGCATACTAAAATAGCACACACTCAGAGGTTGTGATGTTGCTGTGTATTTCTTCGTTTTGTGTGGAAATTAATATCTTTAAAAGTTTTAACAGCTTGGTATCTTCCAACACCAATAATTATTATTTGAATAATTATTTAATATTTTATCCCACAACTTGCAAATCTCTGCTACAAATAAATGTGAACTTTATTTATAGCAATACTCATTTTATACATGAAAATTTTATTTACTTCTAGCACTTACCAGCTGAGAAGATTCTGAGATTTCAAAAGCTATTAAGAGTGCACATGTTACACCATAGCCCATAAGTGTAGTAAATTTGAACAGACTACAGGACTGTTATTTGTAACCGTCAATAGTTTGATAAGTGTCAAAGTTTACATATATCAATTCACAACTAATTTAATAATAATCTATGTTCTTTGAAGCAGAGGAGCTTTCCAACCTAAACATACAGTAATATGAGCACCAAAATACAAGCGTTTAGGAAATAGCAGCTGTGTCAAACATGGCACATTCCTTCTTGGCCATTAAGTAGAAGGGTTACATATGATATAAGGTGCCTTATAAAAAATTGTTCCATTGACATTGCCTCTATTGCACAAGTAATGCATCTGTCAGTTCATTGGTTTGAATGTATATGGCAGAGCATATATTTCTTTCATTATTTATTTGTGAAGGCTAACACCACAGTGTGAAGGCTCTTCTGTAAGGCTAGCTCTAATTGAAAGTATGTACATATTTCAAAATGATAAAAACATGGGCACAAAGAAGGTGAATATAATACTAAGTATGAGTTCTGTGAGATAGGCACATGAAAAGCGCTCATACTCACTCAGTGCTTGTGACTGAACATACTGTTAAGAACAAAATTAGATTTTCAAAAGAACAGTGTAAGATATCAGGCCTTAATCTAGTAGAAGATTAATGAATTCTGTATCCAATACAGTCTAATATGGCACTCACTCACAATGTGTCGCATGTTGTTTGCTGTGGATATCTTAAGTGAATTGTCTTAATTAAAAACAGCTCCTTCTAAAATTCAGTATGCTTAAAAAATATATCAAATTGGTGCCTCTGTTTGCTGATACTCAGCATCTGTTTCCACATCTGCATCAGTAAAAAAATGTGATATCAGGCCATTTTTAAATAAAAAGCAAAGTTTGTAAGACCTTAACAGGCCAGGTACATGGGAGTTATAAGACTCCAATATAAATTAAGACTTCACAAAGGAGGTGCATTGTATTCATTTACTTGTTTCACAAACAAGCATTTTATGAAGAAAACATTAACACAAAAAAATAAAAATTATAAAAGAGAGAGAAATATCAGTGGATTTTAGTTAACATGCAAAAATGATCCGGGAAAGATAAATATACTCAGCTAATAACAGCCATTGTTTATACATTCAGACTGTGGAAAGCAACATTCATGGTGTGCTTCCAGACAGCCCCCAGGAAGAAAGGGATAATTAAACGAATTGACTAAAAGGGATGCAATGAATATCCCTGCACAGCATAGGGTCAAAGCCAGGCACAAATTAAAGGCCAATGCAAGGAGCTCAAAATCAATTCATTCAAGGGGTGAAAAAATAAACTAACCAAAGAGAGCTCAGACACTTTTCTTCTACATACTTCAAATCAAATGTTATTTGTAAATTTTTTACTACAAAGTGACTCTCACCCTTCTTTAACTCCATATGGCCGGACATACACAGATCTAAATGAAAGGAAACAACAGGCTCTGTAAAATACGTACAATTCACCCATATTAAATTCTTGTTAATTGTTTGCCTATTGTTTATTTTAACAACAACAGATTCAACAGAATTAAAAAAAGAACTGCCCTCAGATATTTTATTATTTTTTAGCTTACACTACGATTTCAAGCCACAAAAAACTACCATGATGCTGACAATGTGTGAGTAAGTACTCATAGACACAAAAACACATACAAACTAACAAATAAACAGTTCGCAGAATAAGTGTCATGTGTACAAACACCTACTTACCAACACCAAGACAAACAAGAACATACACACATAACCACACACATAACCACATGCGCAGACACACACACACACACACACACACATACCTACCTCACACCTGAGGAACATGTGGTGATAAAACTGGAGCTAATTAAGTGACAGACAATTGAACTCAGGGGAGACATTCCTGGGAATTACTATCAACAACTGGATCAACATGGCAGGGAAGAGAAGGTGTTTATTAGCCAGTTGTTCAGCACTTTCCTTTGCACCAAGGTGCTAAAATGACTTTCTCCCTTCACTTTCTCCACCTTTAGGGAGAGTGGCATCCAGCAAAGTAGTGCAGAGTGCATTCCGTTGGGGAGCCATCGCTCGTTCTCAAAAATCTCATTTTAAAAGCTTTGTAAAAAAGCCAAGGGAATTTGAACCATGCATCGACTAGTCCTATGTGGGCATTTCAAAAGACAAGATGCATATGTGCTTAATCATAGAATCATAATTTGATACTGTGGTTGGTTCAGTACACTGACACAGCAAAAATGGAGAGTGTCTAAAAAAATTGCATTAATTAATACATCCATTTTCTGTTGTTTGCAGTAATGGTAGTCAATAGGAAGACAACAGTCCAGGTTCTGATCTAAATGCAATTTATAAAGGATTAAGAACCAAACTTCAGAGTAGAGAAGGATGTTTCAATTTTGTGTGACCTCCTTGTGTTTGTTGTGGTCCAATCACAGAGCATGGAAAAAGACATTTCATGACAGCAATGAAATCATCACTGAGCAGTCAACTAGTTTGTCAAAAGCTGTTTGGGAAATCAGCATAGGTAGGCTCCAAATTGCTCTGTAAGAAATGTAAAGTCAACAGTAAAAACCCCTGGTGAAAGGAAAAATATGTTCTGGACCTTAAGTTCTTTGCAGATTTGGTAAGTGGACCTCTTAAATTCATATTTTAGTAAACTTGTCCTAGACTAGAGAATTCAACAACATAAAAGTTCATTCATTATCTGTAAGCACTTATCCAGTTCAGGGTCGCAGTGGGTCCAGAGCCTACCTGGAATCATTGGGCACAAAGCAGGAATACACCCTGGAGGGGGCACCAGTCCTTCACAGGGCAACACACACACGCACGTTTGAGTCGCCAATCCACATACCAACGTGTGTTTTTGGACTGTGGGAGGAAACCCATGCAGACACAGGGAGAACACACCAACTCCTCACAGACAGTCACCTGGAGCAGGAATTGAACCCACAACCTCCAGGCCCCTGGAGCTGTGTGACTGCGACACTACCTGCTGCGCCACCCCCATAAAAGTTCATTTTAGTGAAATTTTGTACTGGGCATTGAACATGTCTAATGCTCTAGCCTCAAACTAACAGGGTAGCATGCTAGCGTGCTAATATGCTAGTCACAGTGCAACAACATAATACAGTTTTATACAATTTACTGAGATATTACATTGTTTCTTCTTTTAGTGAGTTTCATTAAAATGACACACTTGAGCAACTGAAATTCACAAGGCAATATGACAAAACTGTTAATTTTGGTGTACACACTGCAAAGATGTGAAAAGTCCAACCAACTGTATGAAAGTGACAAAAATAACAGAAACATTTCTGGAATTTTTGAAAGTACAAGCCATGTTGGTGGTCGAAGATGAAGATTTTTGTCACCTTCATTAACACCTGGAACCAAGGTATAATTTACTGTCACAAAAATATTTCAGGGACTGATCTGCCATCAACGGTATTGGAAAATACAGTATTGACTGAAAATGAGATCAGCGCATCTCTAAACTAAAAACCTAACGATAGGATGGCAAGTTGTTAGGGTTAGTTATGAAGATATCAAAGCTAGATCTGCCTCCCAGAGTGCATTGACTTCTCATTACATCATGGGGAAAAGATGCTAGTCAGATCTGGATCAATCCACACCCTTTATGAAACGCTCACTGTTGTCCTGTGGGTATTCTTCTGATGGATGAAACGATCATGCTAAATATGACATTTTTGGGTCTGAATTCCCTTTATATTCACTGATACATGAATACAAAATGGGAGAAGACTGGGAGGGGAGAGAGAGGGTGTGTGTGTATGTGTGTGTGTGTGTGTGTGTGAGTAAGAGAGAGAGGAAAAGTACTACATAAGATCATGTAATTTCCCTGAAGTATCAATATTCCAATCACTAACGCTTTCTGTGTGTTAACAAAAAATAAAAAATAAATAAATCAGATAAAATGAATAAGCAGAACATAATTCTACCAGGGAAAGGAAAGTCAAGATTTGCTGACACAGTCAAATGTTATCACTTAACTCACCACAAAATATACCACACTGTGCTAAAATCTACATGTCAAAACACTTTCCTTAAACATTTAAAGAGGCAAAACGTGGCAATGATACATGTGGCCTTCACTTCAGGACCATAAATCAAAATACAATGAACGTCAATGTATGTCTGTTACTATGAATGGAAAAATGTGCTAGACAAGAGGCACATGGGATTCTTAGCCGCTGTGATTCAAACAACCTGCCCTTAAACAAAGCACAGTAACTGTGCACTCCTCCCATACTCGCTATGCGCTGGTAGTGCTATGTAACAAAACATGATACAGTAAAATGAAGTCTAACACTCTGCATTTCAGATTAGGTAGGATGTGCTGTTAGCAATGCATAACGCATGACAAAGGATCAATCTACATGATAAATAACGGCAAATGTCTTCATATCTTCTAGACACATTGTCTTCATGCTGTACGCCCAAGTGCAGACGTGAAGCAAATTGTGCAGATCCTCTAAAAAAAGCCGTGAAAATCCAAAAGCATCACACTAACTGCCTATTACTGGGATAGAGTGGGGAAATTCATGGTCAAATGTATTCTTTTGTAGACTTAATGTATCACCCATTCAAGACGGCAGCACAGGAAGTATTTTAGCCCGACACATTTCCTGCACATTATCTTCACCAGCTGCTCAAGCACTACCTCTGAGATCTACAAAAGACGATTTTTTGGATACTTTTGCAGATAAATCATCTTCCAGATGTTCAGCAGCTATTGGAGTTCAGACACTTGACTGTCCTCATGTCAAAGGCCATTGCTAATGGTACTTCTCAGATTCAGTTTGCTTTCTCAAGGGTGGTATGTGTTGAAGGTATTTGATATTTTATTTCACAATTAAAATTGGAAAAAATAATAACTGTGATCAACAACTGGTGAGTTTCTATATTAAACTGGTCAAATTGGTTGATTAGATATCATTGCTCTCCAACTAAAAGCATGTATCTTCCAAAACAGTAACTTTACAAGAGAAAAAAAACCTTCTTACCTTTCAATGGAAGTCAATGTAAAAAAATAATTTATTCCAAGTAATTTTGGAGCATTTCTGTTGGTCCATGCTTCGTAAAAGGTTCACACATCCACAAAAAATCTACAAAAATTGAGATACTTGTTTTTAATTGTAGGGCAACAACATTTTTCTTCCTAGTAGTCAATACGTATTAGCCCCCAACTAACAATAGTAGTGTCTTAAGTTCAAATAAACAAACATTACACTAGTTAAACCTGGAGGTTGTGGGTTCAATTCCTGCTCTGGGTGACTGTCTGTGAGTAGTTGGTGTGTTCTTCTTTGTCAACGTGGGTTTTCTCCGGGTGCTCCGGTTTCCTCCCACAGTCCAAAACCACACGTTGGTAGGTGGATTGGCAACTCAAAATTGTCCGTAGGTGTGAGGGAATGTGTGAGTGTGTGTGTGGCCCTGTGAAAGACTGGCGCCACCTCCAGGGTGTATTCCAGGCTCTGGACCCACCGCAACCCTGAACTGGATAAGCAGATACAGATAATGAATAAATAAATGAATACACTAGTTAACTACAATAATTCTAATCCGTTCAGATAATCAGTATTATCTGATTATATCATAACTGTAATCTATCTCATACTGAAAATGCTTTCTTGCTTATATAAAGTCATTTTCACACGTACACTCTTTAGTCCAGTTAAATTGAACCCATGGTGTGGTTGGTTATGGTGGGTGTAAAAGAGGTAATCAGATGCAAAACAAAACAACTGTATGAAGACTCTAGGGAGGAGGTGGACTCTGTCCGGTCTGGTGCACTTTTTTTATCTGGTGAGAATGTGATCGGTCCTTGATCCAACCCAAATATTAGGTGTACACAGCCGGACTGAGCTAAATGGCTCCTGTAGCCAGGGGCACTTTCTGTGCTGGATGCAGTGGAGCAGGTAAAGACAGAACTGGTTAGAGTTCAGCTGCTAATCGGAGAAATAAACAAAGCTTCTTCCTGTGTTCACTTTCTTGCTCCAACCTCAGTCAGACTGACCAATCAGTGGTGAGAACATTCTCACATGGTTTGAAGTGAAGGATTTTGGTGCACTTGGATATTTCCTTGTGTAAAACAAATCAAACCAAGGGACAAATGCTTCAAAGTGCAAACTCCTGAACTCAATGGGACCAAAGCAAATGAACTACAGGTGTGAAAACGCCCCAAAACGTCACAAGTTCACCTTTGGACGTGCAGCAGTTTCACACAACTGCAAAGCTATAATCTTCTGTCTCTGATCACTGTAATGCACTTCCTGTCCTTGGATAGCAAAGTGCATTTTCACTAACAAAAGCCAAATGAAGGAGAGAGGTTGAAGAGAACAGTGGTGGGAGGGGGGAAAAAGAGCACAATGTGGTTTTAAGCATCTCCATTTTTTTTCTCAAGGTCCTACAAAGGTTAAACTCAAGTGGCTGGTAACAACTCTATTATGTGGTGAGTCCTTCATTGGCCGCCAGAAGCGTAGCATGTAAAACTGCAGAGGAGTCCTCTCCCAGGAGACCCCTGTGCACAGCAGGTTAACCTGTCAGTGCTTTTTTTAAGGCCTGATTGCCAAGCCCCCTGTAGCTTGAGGTAAACTGACAATTTTCCATCAGCAGGGAAGGTGGCTTTATTAGTGATGGGGGGGAAGGAGGAGTAAATTCAAGCACATAGGCCATTGTTCCCTCCGATGGAGGATTAACATATGTGAGGTCCAATCAATTAGCTTGATGCTAAGACAAAACCACGGTGGCTAATGAAAGGTACAGGTCTTCTCTAAACAAGCCAGCGCGAGCTGAGTTTCCCTTGAAGAGCCAAACGTTTTTAAAAATAGAGGCTGGTGCTACAGCATGTACTCCAGAAGTCAGGTACTATTTGAGTTATTGATTGTTTGAGAGTTTTCCCCCTGTGGCTGGCAGAACCCAGCAGTTATGAAATCAGGTATACAGTAAGCACGGTGCTGAGGAACAGGCTGGGCAAATAGCACTGCCTCTCCACTGCAATCGTACAAGCATCAGCTTGCTCTTTTTCTCCAAATGGCAAATCAATACTTGCTTCAGCTACATATAAACACTGAATTGACGCCTGTGCTGCAGTCCTCATGTGCCCATACTGTATGTGCTAATAACGGCCTTGTAAAGGAAGAAAAGTTGGCCTTTTGAAGTTCAATTTGGGCTCGGCAAACCCAGACTTGACTGCCTTATACAATCTTTGAAAAAAAGACATTCTTGTTTGGTGGAAGTTGTGATCTACATGCAGACATCAGCGCAAGTGATTATGATTAAGCTTAAGATTATGGTAACATTTGGCCAATTTATAAGAACAACAACAAATCATTATATAGAAGCTAATCTCAGCTAGACGTATGACAGATTCCATGTGATATTAATAATTTAAGTATGCAAAACTGTTTTTTTTTATGATGGTACAACAGGTCACACAGCTCAAACCCCTCTGTGAAGAGTTTGATGCGTTTGATGTGCGTGGGTTTCCTCCGGATGCTCGGGTATCCTTACACAATCCCGAAACACATGCTGGCAGTTGGATTGACTATTTAAAAGTTTTCCTAAGTGTGTGTGTGAATGGCCTCTTTGGCACTTCAGTGCCAAAAGTTTTTTAAAGGAATGTCTATGATTTTGGAGAAACACAGTTTCTGTGTTCTTTTTAGAAAGGACTGGTGTTTGTACGTGGCTGAAGTTTAACTTGTCTGTAAGATTTTATTTACTGTTTGAATTGCCATAGAAACTTATTTGTAACTCAAGTTGTTTAGTTTTGTAGCCCTTTCAGTAACTCAGTTAGCTGTCTCCGGATTTGAAGACATCTCCACCTTACGCAATCCAAAAGAGCAAAACTAAGTCAATATTATCCAGAACAATATCATCTTGGTTGGTGCTGTTCAAAATTTCAACACAACATTTCCAACACAGATCAGTTTTGAGCACACAAACAGACTAGAGATCTAGCAAATGGTGAAGAAACATCTTCTGAATTTTACAGTCATGAGCATCGCCTTTAAAGCAGTTCCATAACTTTCCAAGTTGTTACGAATGTGTTAGCCCAGCTTCTTTATCCATTGCTGAATCAGGAGCAGAAAGAGTAAAGTGTCTCGTAATAATTCTGTAAATTAGCATGCTAAATAAATGCAGAATTATGGGTTGTTTTTCTGCTTCTCTTTCTGTGTGCAAAATACCACACAACACTTCACAAATATTGAACAAAGGCTCAAAACCTACAAAGGTTAACCTTCCACTCACAAGCAAAATAGTAAAAGGGCCTGGTGATGAATAATTCAAGCTTAAAAACACACATATATACACACAGTATTAAGGCACTACCAGTGAAAACTGATAGTGTGGAGTCTGGGGGTGGCTTCTGAGCAGCATGGAGCCATTTAATCCAGCCCTTGATTAACTCATCGTCTGTCCACTTGTCCTAGAGACATGTGCTGACATGTCATAATCGTCATAATTCTCATCAGCCTCCGAGCTCGCTCCCTGGCTCCTTGATTAGGGCCCAATTCCCAGAAGGGCCTTGCTTAATGCTTAATAATTCCCCCTAGCTTCACGCCAGTGTTCCGTGGGCCCTTCAATTAAATACACAATATCTAACAGACACACACACTAACTCACGATGAACTTGAACTCAAGCTGCACAACCCGACAGGAGGCCAAACCCTTAAGCAATTAGTCCACTTTGACTTTGTGTACTCCCAAATAGGATTGAATGTTTGATTTGTATGAGACTCTGTTTGGAGGAAATTGGATTTAGAGGACAGGAAACAGTGTTGTAGCTCTCCTTACTCTGAATTTAAATAATATTTCAGGGCATTTCTTGCTTGCTATTAGAGTTTTGAGCACTCTGAATGAATCCAAGAGTCTTATAATAAATCTGTTTTCACATAATATTAACCAGCTATCAGAAGTCTTGTATTGTCAGCTCATAGACCTTGTAGTTTTACAATGAACATGAGGATATCTGAACTGAAACCTGAAACCTTGAAAGCAATGTACCTATTGATTCACTACAAAATATTTTTTTAATTTACTAAATTATCACAGAGTTAAAAGAAGAAGAAAAAGCCTGTTGTAATTTCAAATAGCTTCCCTCCTTCTTCACTTTCCTTAAAACTGCAGCAAAATCAGTAAGGAGAGCCACTCCTTTCATGCAATTCCCTCTCCCCCTGCTTCATCACCAGAAGCTGTCAACAGTGTTTCCCATTTATTTGTCAAGTGTTGAGAAATGGAGAGAGGGCCAGTGTGCGTCCCCCAACCGGGTTGCGGAACCACCAGAGACCACCATGGCCAGCTCTCTCTGCACGAGGCTAGAGAGGTGGGAAGAAAGCATGCTCATTTCCTGTGCGCCTTGGCGTTGTTTGCTTATCAACACCAACTTTAAGGGCCACATCCCAGAGAAGGGACAGTCAAGAGACAGCACATATGCTTACTGAGGTGCGTGTTGGGCCCTTCAGGGCTGTGGTTACGCCACAGGACTGCGAATGGCAACAACAAGCTGCTGGCAGGATGAAGAAAAATCTGCCTGTGTTTTTCTCAAAGTAAAAGCTACTGACAGGTGCTCTGATGTCTGTGACTCATCATTGAAAGAATGTATCGGTATTCAATGTATAACACACACAGCAATCACTGGATCACTCTAACAGAGCTGCGGTGTCTGACCCACTCGTACCAGCACAACACACACTAACACACAGCCACCACCACGTCAGTGTCACTGCAGAGCTGAGAATGACCCACCCCCCAGATCACACCTGCTCTTTGGTGGTCCTGTGGGGGTCCTGAACATTGAAGAGTACGTTAAAATGGGGATAAGAAAGTATGCAGAGAAACAGGTGGACTATAATCTGTAATTGTAAAATTACAAAGCACTCCTGTATGGTCTTTGGGTTTTGACAGTTATTTAAAAAAAATCTGCTCAGAAACAAAACAAATCATTAACTAAATATCTTTCAGTCAATAATATTTGAAAATAGGGGTTTTGATATAAATGAGTAGAACTTTGAGGAGGATGTTTGTTGGTGACGTATATAAAATGTACATATCTAGAGCACAGGTACAGTACCCATCAAATGTCCACTCAGGGAGGGTTTCTCCAAAGTAAATTTATATGGAAGACATTAAAACTATGAAGGAACACATATGGAATTATGTAGTAAACAAAAGTGTTAAAAAAAACAGAATATGTTTTATACTTTAGATTCTTCAAAGTAGCAACCTTTTGGCGTTCTCAATCAGCTTCATGAGGTCGTCACCTGGAATGGATTTCAGTGAACAGCTGTGGCCTCGTCAAGAGTTAATTTGTAGAACTGCTCGCCTTCTTAATGTGTTTGAGACCATAATTGGGTTGTGCAGAGGTGGGGCTGGTACCTATAGCCCTATTCCACCAATGACTAATGAGAAAATGTGTCCAAACTTTTGATGGGTACTGTACATCTGTTTGGACAGACTGTCTAGTACTGACTGGACAAACACTGCTGAACTGCCAGGGGTGGCAATATGATACATTTTATAATTATGATGATAACTTGCAGGAATGTTAATTTTTTATGTATATTGTGAAAATCATTAAAAGATAAAAAGCTTGAAAAATAAAATATTATTTGAAATCTACTAATGGCATTTAATAATCATAACTTTGTTTCCTTTATATTGATATTAAACATGACACTACTAGTGTTGTTCTTTTTGTTTATTTCCTGTTCAAAATATTGAATGATATTTAGCATCCATATTTCCCACCACTAATATCTATCTTTGCAGATACTGTATCTCTGATATCACATTACTGATCCTAATGAATGGCACAGAGCCAGAACTCTCAAGGTTATTCAGTCCTGAAAGGCCAAATGTGATGCCAAGATAACATTGCAATGAGTCATGTGCTTACTGACAAGCTGTTGTACTCCTTCTAGGTATTTTCAGTAGCACACAGGCTGAGACTGAGATTTGAAATGGCTATAAATCCACTAATTATTTACTTTTAAACAATGCATTGTTTATAATCAACAATCTTTGAAATGAAAACTATAAGTGAAGGGTTAAATTCAGTCTAAATTCAGCAAAAAATAGTAAGGATTAAAGTCTTGGTGGACTTGATGTGTGAAACAATTTTCACCAAACATGACAGTTGCCTCTATGTAAAGCATTTACAATTAATTATCATCATTTTCACTTTGTCTGTCTTCCAAATAATACATCCCAATTGCAGCTCCACGTTTAAGCGGAGGTCAGGAGGGAATCATCACACACTGCAAAACTGTCATTAAAGACAATCTGTCCCATTCGTTCAAATCACCATCACTTTGGGCATTAGCTTAACTTGCATGGACTGTTGTTCTCCACATTGACATGTGTCAGGTGCTACTTGACTAGCCGCTGATGAGCTCACTGACCATGACTGCCTAGACTGTCAAGGGAATCCAGGCTTCCAGCATGGCAACTTGGCATTCAAAGTCAATCAAATTAGCTCCTTCCAGTTCACTAACCCAAGCAGCAAAGGACCTGCTTTCAAACCAGTCGCTCCAGGCTGATAATATCGATGGAGCGATCTGAAATGCACCCCATGTGGTACGACATACATTGATAAATATGGCGGAAATGAAGCACTTCACTGCACAGTCCTCACATCATATTCAGTCAAGTGCGGCAGTTACGAGAGTCAGAGATATAGCTCGCTTTTCCAGTGCCTTGAGCATTGTTTTGAAAGAAAAAGTATCAAATTGGACTAATATTTGTATGAGACAAAGATGTTTTTGTTGTATTCAGAGAGCTCTGCGGGCGCTAGGCCTCCTCTTGAGAGGACCAGACAGCAAAAATAAAAAATTAGGATCAGTTCTGCAACTCAGGGCACAGGAATCCTTTTCTCACAGACTGCTACTGTTTTGATGTTCATCTTCCACTGTTCCTGACTGTTTTAATAACCTGTGGAAGGCCACTTGTGAACTCTTGATGTGGGCAAAGTCACAAAGTTGTAAGGCATTAGATATTCACAGGGATATCAAACCAAGTCCTTAGTGTAAAGGGGTTTCGCTCCACCAGGATTCCTCCATTTGCTTTGGAGATTTCGTCAAAGGTGGTCAAGGGGGGAAAAAAGTAAACAGCAGACAGCCGGGACGAGGCATGCCTGCAAGAGGAAAGGGAGGGGGTCTGGATACTTCTTCATATCATGAAGTCAGCTATCAACACTCATTCCTCTCAACACATGTAAATCTTACCGAATTGTGTTTCCCTCTTTTTAACCACACTTAAAATAAAAACGAACCACAGGAGAGAAGAACACCACGCGCATGTTAAATCCAGAACTTGTGCATTTGTCCTTATCAGAAAAAAAAAGAATTCTGGAGTGTTCAAGGTGCCCAGGTTCACTGAAACATTAAGAGTGGTTTCAGCAGAAGAACAAACACGTCTCAAGGTAAAATAGTAACTTTAATAAAATACAGAGATTTTTTTTCAGTGTTCATGTTATGGTTGAACAATGTGAACATCATATATAATATATAACATATATAACATCAATATTTCAGGGCATTTTTACATTACATGGGCATGGGAGGTTTTCTGATGTTGCACAAGTTGATAGAACCCAAATATAAATAATGCTATTAATAATAACAACAACAATAATAACCATACACCTTATAATGACATTCCCACAACATGCAGAGAACTTAGTTTCAACTTTGTTTTACTGATTTGTAGCAAAGCCATCTCTCTAAAAGTCTCCTAATAATATAGTTCAAATGCAGCAACGTATGTGCTTATAGGAAAAGTTGATTGCTGACTGTAAGGTTACACCAGTGCCGTCTATGTAGAAGACTTGGATTTGAATCTCTGCTCAGGCAAACACACCAAACTAAACTAATACAAAGATTAAAACTGTACATTGCTCTAGATATGAGCATCTGTCAAATGTTGTAAATGTGTTCATTTGAGTGCATAACTTTGGATTCGTTCAGTTTCTATAACCCTGATGGCTCTATGAAGTCATGTAAACCTCTTGATGCAGGTTTACTGCAAACAGCATAACTTATATATATCTCACTGGGTGGATATTTGATACAGCTCCTTAAAGTCCAGAGAATATATACAATGCATGTTTGATTAAAAACAGATCAAAACTATATTTGTTTATGTAAATATATGCCTATCTATTGCAGATGATTTTCTTCTATCATTTATAAATGTGCTGTTTTAGAGAATAGTGTTACAAATGAGGTATTTCTGATTGTGTTTGTGTATTTTAAATGGAAAATGCTATATAAACAAAGAGTGATTGTTACTGTAATTCATTCATTATCTGTAACCACTTATCCAGTTGAGGGTCGCAGTGGATCCAGAGCCTACCTGGAATCATTGGGCGCAAGGCAGGAACACACCCCGGAGGGGGCGCCAGTCCTTCACAGGGCAACACAGACATTCACTTTTGAGTCGCCAATCCAATCCGGAGCACCCAGAGGAGAACACACCAACTCCTCAAAGTCACCCGGAGCGGGAATCGAACCCACAACCCCTGGAGCTGTGTGACACTACCTGCTGCGCGCCACTGTGCCGCACTTGTTGTTGTAATGCATACATAAAATAAACATAATTTATAATATCTAATTATAAAATGCCATTAAAAACTACACTGTAAACCCTAATGTTCAAAGTAATTAACTAGACTGAGAGATTCCAACTTAAAATAAAATGAACAGTTTCACTCAATTAAACAATTAAATTATTTTCAACAATTTCTTCCTTTTGAGTTTGTGAAACTGTAAAATTTTGATTTAGCATAGTTCACTGCTTTTAGTGAATGTGGACAGATTAATGTGTTTATTTCAGTGTGAAAGGTGGTGGCGCAACAGGTAGAATCACTGTCATATAGCTCCAAAGTCCTGGGGTTGTGGGTTCGATTTCCGGATCGGGTCATTGCCCTGAGGATTTTGGTGTTTTCCCCCACAGCGCAAAAAGAAACATTGGTAGGTGGGGCCTGGCCATGTAAGACTGTCCATAGGTGTGAGTGTGCCCTGTGATGGACTGGCACCTTGGTTACAGACAATGAATGAATTTATGTTTAGATTAATTAATAGTATTGAGTACCAAAAATGCATATAAATGCATAAGTTGTTGTAAGCATTAAATGAGGTTGTAGACACTTAAAGTAAATGTGTAATGCATACTTCTGACATTTGAGTTTATGAACTCCTTAAATCCTAATATGATTGCCTTAATTCTTTAGAGTTCTGCTAACTTATTCAGCTTTACAATGTAGGAATATATTCATTCTTATTACAAAGCTGCCCCTGCTTTGTTCATTCTCTTGAAACTTTATTCAACTGATTAATGTACAGCCTGATTTTCAAAAATTTCACTGACCCACTATAGACTGTATTTTGTAAAGATAAAAAATTGGAATTTACTGCCTGCAACACACTGAAAAGAAATGTTAAAAATTCATAGAATAATCAAGATACACCATTTTCAAACATTTTACAATAAGGTATGTAATGTAAAATATGGAGCTCCCACTGAAGGTTCAGGCATTGAAAGCAAAGATGTGTCATGGTTCACGACTTTGTGTAAAACTTTGTAAAATGTTCAAATCAAATATTTCCCAATGTAGGAGAAGTCTGTAAAGAGTTTAGGTCTTTCGCCATAATATTGTGAGAAATCTGTGTGTCAGGGAAGGCCGTGCACTGCTTCAAGACCTCAGATTGTATTAAATCATCATCATACTGTGATAAACATAACTACATTGGCTAGCAAGTACTTCAGTAAAACCATCATCATTTAACACAGTCCACCGCTGCATCAAGAAATGCAACCTGAAACATTACTATGCAAAGAGAAAGAGTTAAAACAATGCAGAAAACAGCCAATTTTTCTGAGCCTCAGTTCAGCTCAGGTCCAAATGACAGTGGAAAGGTGCTGTGGTCTGATGAGTCTACACTGTAAAAAAAAATCCGTAAAATTTACGGTAAAGTACTGGCAGCTGTGGTTGCCAGAATTTCACAGTAAAATATACGGTCACATTTTTGGCAATCATAAATTTTACATTTAAGGACTGATATACAGATATACACTGTAAAAAAAACATGGTATTTACATAAAAATAACAAAGAAATATTGTTTTGCTATAAAATATAAAATGTAAATTGTGTGACAGATTAGACAAAGGAGACTGAGATTTAGCCATATTTAGATACAGCCAAACTGCATCCTGTATTCAAAGGAGATATTGCTGAAAGGACTAAAGAAATGTTCGGTATCTGGGTGCCACACACGGAACACAGGCTGATGGTGAACTTTCCTGACCAACACACGTCTCGACATAATATTCACAGAAACACAAACACACACAGTGATCACCCCAATGCAACCCAAAATCAGTAAGTCTCAAAGACAGAAAAAAACAAAGAAACTCTGAAAATATGGAGAAGCAAAGCATGCTGGGAGCTCCCTAATGAGTCTCAGCTCCTCCCAGTCCTTGGACACTTGTACGGTCACTAATGGTTTGTGTGTTTAACAGTGAAATAATGTATATTTTACAGTAAAGACATGTACAAATTTGTATTTTAGCTGATAAATGTATTTACGGTATTTCACTGTTACAGAAACTGTTTTCAACCTTTTTTTAGAATTTACAGTCATTTACTGTCATCGTTTTACAGATTTCCACCATAAAATTCACAGACATTTTTTACAGTGTTCATTTCAACTTGTTTTCAGGAAAAACAGACATTGAGTTCACCATGCCAAAGACTATAGGGACCATCAAGACAGTGAGAGAAAGGGGCAAAGGCAAACATCTGTCAATGCAGGTATGGAGTGCAGCAGTATCTACGACATGGGTGACGTGCATTTGTGAGACAGTACCATTCATGTGGAGGAGTTTACAGGGATTTCAGTGAGACGTATGCTACCATCAAGGGAAATTATTTTCCTAGGAAATACCATCAGAACAATACCAGGCCTCATTCTACAACAGCAGGCTTCATAGACATGGGTGAGTGTGTTTGACTTAATAACAAATCACAGAATATTGCATTTACTGCATTTTACACAGTGTCCCAAACCTCACACATATTGGACTACACTAACTTCTACTGAACCGCTAATGTGACATGATTTATTGTCATGTTACCTAATTCAATTAACTTCACTGTTTTCCAAAACAAGCTACAGCAGAAACTGTAAAACCACTCTAAAAAAACTAAAAAGATTGATTGTTAATGACTTCAAGGCACTCTCCCGCACACTGACTGAACATGTTTTTGATGATTTTGGCGGAACAACATTCTGCTGGCTTTTACTTGCAGAGCCAACTGAATTTACTAGACTGGCCTAATGACCCTCTAAATGCCAATAAAAAGCACATAGGGAATGAAAATATCTCCTTAAAAAATAGAGAAATATGTTTTGAGGTAATTTCATGGCAGATTCATAAGAAATACACATAGCCAAGAACAAAGCAGATTTGCCATTTAGATTTTCAGGCAGAAGGCTGCTGTGTTTGAGGATCAAAAAGGTGAAGGTGTGAACGTGTAACTCTCGGTTTATAGGTGCAGGGAAATTGAAAATTTCCTTAATCTGTTGTGGCCTACTTTAAAAAGTGGGGCAAGAAGTCGTAATGCTCCTTTCAATCCAAGTGACACCTTGAGAGTTTCCAAGAGTTCCAAACATACGAAGTGCATTTGCCAAGCCAAACATTTAAATTAAGTTCACTAACTTATCTCATTGGGGCATGGTTTAGCACTCACCAAATCCAATATCGACATGTCTGTGAGAGGAACCTTTTGTCTCAGTCCACCTTAGGCAGCATCCAAGAATCTGGCAAAAAAAAAAAAAAAACAATATATATATATATATATATAAATTACACATAAGTAAAATGGAGAGAAGCAGTTATTCGGTTAGTAAACTTTGTTCCAGTGGTTTTCAACACTGGTGTTCAAAAAACGTGTGTAAGAGAGACAGAGGTGTGGATTATTAAAGAAAAACAATTGCTGCTGTCAGATCAAAACCTTGTAAAATAAATGTTTTTCTTTCTATTATCCTTTTGAATAATTTGAAAAGGCCAAGAATGTTTAAATTATGTGAATTATGGCACAATGGTGGTCAATGTAAATGTTGACAATGTGGATTTCTTCTTCTGGAAAGTACCTTTTTACAATATTAATGTTTTTTGTGATATGTGAGGCTCTGATAATAAAATAAACAAGCTCTGGGATGCAAAGGGGTAAAATAAACATATCAGACCATCACTAGTAAGTAAAGTTGATATTTAATTTTCTTATGGTATTCAGATAAACGTAAATATCTTAATACTACATTGGACTGCTTTGCTAATATACTTTGCATTTTAACTTTGACGTTAATATTTTTTCTCATAAAGATAAAGTGGATTTAGTCTCAGTTTCGCTGTTTTATAAATGTTCATCTGCCCATCAATTGTAGTTAAGGCTGATAATATGACAGTCATAGTTCCTGTAATTATATCCAGGCAGCAGGTTTTATTTTTTTTTACTGGCTTGAAGTTTTGTTTCTATTTTGGTATAGTCACTTGAGTTGGGCACAGACCACTAATGAATAGATAATAAAGTGTATCTAAGACTACTTGTACAATAAATAGAAAATTAAGACCATGTTGTTTTATGGCCCACTTTCAGCAAAACATTGCACTAGTTATAAAAATAAACAATTATTCATTCTTCTTAGCACAATGCTTTGTGATTCCCACTTCGAAACCTTGCATAGGTCGGCCAGGTATAGCCACTTTTAATGACTTCCACAGTGAAAAACACTCACCCGAGGTCAGTCAATATGAAAGAGAGTGTGTTGCTTGCGAGGCGATTTGTGCGGCCTGGTCATGTTTGTGCCGTATGGGCGGTGCCAGTGCCCATTTCCTTCAGGGGTTGGCTTTTTTTGTTTGTTTCTCTGGGCCAAAAGTGACAGCTATTCCCGCTCTCTCACAGAAAGCACATTCAGCTGTGGGAGAAAGGCGGCGTCTGCGCCCACACCACACAACATGAAAGTCATAGCTCGGTAAAACAGGAAACTCAACTGTACATAGACTTCCACATAAAAACAACACTGGCCATGAGAGAGGGAGACCTCAAAGAAGAGAAAAGACAGCCAGAGAGAGAGACAGAGAGAGAGAGAGAGAGAGAGAGAGAGAGAGAGAGACAGAGAGAGAGCGACGAAGTGGGGGGGGTCGCAAGATTATAGCTCATACGTCACCGATACAGACTGAATAAAACTTATAAATTGATATATTGAGCTTATATTTAAAACAAATCCACAAAATATATTTTAATTAAGATTAATAATATTAAACATATTTAGTAAAATAGTTTGCTTCTTACAACAATCCTACATTGTGAAAAAAAAAATAAAAAATAGTCTGATGGTTAATACGACGATAGTTAATAGTTATACATCGCTGATAATCACTGAATATTGGATAATAATTGGTTAAAAAAAATAATTAAGATAAATAAATAAGCAAATATTTAAAACTATACACGACCCCAAGACGTGTCACTTTGCGTTTGTCATTTCTCGCTAAAAATTCGGTCAAAACACACAAAATATACTGAGAATAATGACTTGGCGCCCATCCTAGATCCTCAAACATATCATTCAAAATCATTCAAAAAGGAAGAAAACATGCCTCCCTCCCCTGCCTATGACTTACCTCGGCTAAATAAAACAAGAATGAGACCTATGTAGAATTAAAAATAAATATATATTTTACAACAGAGTGTATTTTGGCCTGTTTATATTTCTTAAAACACTGAGCCGCAGGAAAATCACACAGCTTTGTTTGCGAGATTTCATGGACTTTACGCTCGCGTGAAGAGTTTAACTTGAAAATGTGCGACTTAAAAGTGTGGAACAATGTCAAAAGGTCACAGTTAGTCAGGGATTGACTACTGTTTGCGCCTCTAAACTCAGGACCCAGTGAAGTCATTCGCGCCATTTCTCATCCGCACCTTTCACCTTAACAGCGGGATAGCGACGCTCGTCCAATCAGAGTCCACCAGCTCAGGGCTCTACACAGAAATATATATATATATATATATATATATATGTGTGTGTGTGTGTGTGTGTGTGTGTGTGTGTGTGTGTGTGTGTGTGTGTTTGTTAGTGAGCCTGATGTTATCTAAGTTTTACGTCTAAATTTGACTAAGAAACCTAAGTTCATCAGTAACATTCAGAAAAGGCTACTGAAATGTACTGAAGGCTAGGCCCCTATATTCAGGATTGAATCCATCCAATGCTAAAACATAAAAGTTAGTGTCTCTTCCATTTACAAAATAAATTGAAAGGGAAGGTTAAATATGTACCGTTGTATGACGGTACTTAATCACACTGATTTAAAGCTCCTTAACGCTTCTTTTAAGGTTTCCACGACAAGGAGGTAGAACTAAATGCAAAAAAATGCCTGTATGTAATACATGTAACACAAAGAAACCTAAATAAAACAAAAATGAATATAAAATAGCCTATAGTTACGTTTTTTGCTTACTGAGTGATGCTTTTGTATCGTTTAAAGCGTAAGTCTAAGCCTAAGGCTCAAAACGGAATTTTAATGTAAAAATGAAACGAATCTGAAAGAAGTATAACAACACCGAGAGGAGTAACAGTAAATATTGTCACGCATAAATAAAAAGACAAAACTGAAGAGAATAGAATTTCCCCAGCGCTAATATATTACCTCACCAAGACAATAGTGTTCATATAATGTAATGACATGATGTAGTCTATTCTTAAGACTCTATTCTTGAGAAAAACACAATTACATTAGGGAATTACGTAAAGAGAAAACATTAACAATTACAATATAATAATTATAACGGGGGAAATATGATATTTACCTTTCCTCTGGAAAGCCATTTCACTGAGATTTCTTCCACTCATAATATTATATCAGAGGAGCAATAAATAATTTGATAGACTGAGGCTCCAAACGGACTTTTAAGGAATAAGCTGAACAAGAGAGTAAAACTTGTGACAATAGGTGGAAGGTGAAAGAACTTGGTGGCCACCCTTAGATACAGACTCAATTCGTGCGCCATTCACTGTAAAACTTATTTTTGTTTCATTGTGTGTTTCAGACAAAACGTTGTATTACAAAGGGATGATTTTATGTTGTTTCAAATGAGCTAACAAGAGTTTTATTAGTGTGGGTTTATATATATATATATATATTAGGCATGCTTAATAATTTCAATCAGCTCTAACACTGTAAAGGCCGGAGTTTATGAGACTTCGCATTCTCTCACATAGTGTAAATAATATAAATATGAACGCTAGCTTGTTTCTAATCTGTATCATAATTCCCCTTCCAGCTCCATGCTGAACAGCTGACAACCCGCAGTTCGCTGCTATAAAAAGACCCTGTGCGCTCTCTAAACAAACAGCTTTCCTCAGATCTAACCTTAGGACCTCATTGTTTATCTGTAATCAAGAGTATGATCTCATTTTTTTCTTTTTTTTTTTACTTATTCACACCAATGAGAGGACCAACTGAAGCTTAACGACTTTCTAGCGTGTGCTGCCTTCTAGGTTTTTCTTTAGAAAACTGTTACTGCATCCCTGGAGCCATCGCGCAAAGCAAATCACACAGTTACATTTTCCTGTCAGAAAGTCATAATTCAATCTCTCAGCTGAAGTCACGAGAGAAATATAATAATATAATTCTGTATAATTATAGTTTAGGTAATTGTAATATATTCACTATAATTACACAACCAATATTTGCTGTTAGAATTGAGCAACATCAATCGATTAGAAGAGACATGTTTATGTAATTTGTATATACATCTAAAGTCTCATTTCTAATTTATTTCGTATGCGGAAATGCGATATAACAACGATAAACAAGAAATACCACCTTCTCCAGAGATTCTCTTATTTATTTATTTAGTTAGTTAGTTAGTTAATCAGTTAGTTAGTTATTGACGACCCTTCTATTTGTTTCTTTCTTTTAAGGTTTCGTTAAAGTCGACGACTGTATATAAAGCTGTTTTTATTGTTTTGTGTGTGTTCTCACGTGTATGACGCTATGGCCAGGTAGTGTGTGCTGAGCATCAGTGAGTATCAGAGCTCTAAACTGACGCGAGAGAGGGTTACTGGAGGTCACAGCTCAGTTCACTGACCACGGTCACTTGAGTTACCGAAGAGCACGAGATCTACTTACGATTTAAAGTTACATTTTCTCGTCTCTCGTCTTAATGATGTTACTGGATATAGATTTTAACAGGTAATTTAGTTATTCTAACGGCGATATAACGTGAACTGTCCAGAAATATGTATGTAATATTTAATAATCATCCCATGGAAATAATATATATTTTTTTAAATATAATGCCATATTATGTGTGCTTCACTTTATGAAATCACATTAAAATCACGAATCTGACTTGACGCAGACAGTCGCATTACATTCATTCGAGTTGAAAGTTTTATGTTTATAACGCAGTTATTGCAATTAATTATACAAACGTGTGCAATGAATCGAAATACAGCTCTAGTGCTGAACACGGCCTTACCTGCCTTACACGAGGAGTCTTCCTTTTAAACAAGACCGTGTGATTATATTTCCTTATTAAAACAACAATTCCTGTAAATTAACAAATTACATACATTTTAAAAGCATTTTTTTCCAAAGGAGAAAGGAACGACATCATAAAACTAACCTAATTACACAAAATAAGACGTAACAAGCACTAGAATGTAAAATGTGTTTACACATTACTAACGGATGCGGCAACCTATAGGATTCTTAATTGTATTACATGAGTTTGCTTGTCTTATTAATTGTGAGAAAAACGAGAGGAAGTCATCATACGCTGAGCTGAGATTCAGTGAACAGACTCAAGACCCGTGTGGTAGGAGAGAGAGAGAGAGAGAGAGAGAGAGAGAAAGAGAGAGAGAGAGAGAGAGAGACCTTGTGCGCATGGTCGTATGCTCGTATCCTTGCAGGTGTGGATGTAATGGGTGGAAAATGAAGGCGGCCATTACTCTAATGATTGAACGCGGAAACAGCGCAGATGCTCCACGTTTCTGATAGATCTCAGTTAACGCGACTGCTCTAAACACGTATTACAGGCATTCAACACAAAAAATCTATTAAATAATGTAATAAATATATAATTGTGCAAACAAAATTGTATAAGTTATAGTGTCTACGTTGCCAAAAAAATCCTGTTCATGTACACAATGCTTGTGGGAGCTAGTGCAGCTGTTTTTTTTTTGTTTGTTTGTTTGTTTGTTTGTTTGTTTTACTGTAGCCAGTTGACTTTCAACTTTAAAAATAATTCCAATCTAAGGTAATGTCACTAACAGAATATCTACAACTAGATAATACGAACGAATATTGTTATTTTTTATTTCAGACTCAAACTGCAAACTGCAGCATTTCCTGTGACACCGCAGCACGTTTCTGTTTTAACTGTGAGCATGCGCTCCGAACTCTGCCACTCAAGCACAACACACAAGTGCTGAAGCACGAGCGGACTGCATTAGACATTCCTGGTAGTGGACGCGCGCGGAGTTGTGGCGCGTGAGGACAGCACTTCAGCATCCCCATCCTGATCAGCACGGATCAATATCAGCCCCGCGTGAGCCGAGCGCAAGAGAGTCTCGGCGCCGCATGACACTGACCTCTCACCTCGCTACAGGTCACAACACTCTTCTCTCAAAACAGGTCACCAGCACACAGGGTGAAAAAAGAGAAAGTAAACCATGTGCATTAATCAAACTACACACTGACCAACCTCTATAGCCAATATATAAAGTGTCCGCACCCAATGTATGAAGCCTCCAGACTCATAAAACCAATAAATAAAGCGTCCAAACACAAACAACCAATATATACATTGTCCATACATACAGTCAATAAACAGCCCAGAACCATATAACCAATATATAAATCTATTCAGCGTTCAAAAATACAAAGCAAATACACAAAGCGTCCAATGATAACCCGTTATTAAACATCTACAACTGTTTAACCAATATATGTAAATCCTCCCAACTTATAGTGTCAATATATAAATAGTTCACACATATGTGTGTTTGTTTCCCAGTCTTTTAAAACCACAAAATAAATCGCGTATTGGACACAGTGGAAAGCAAAAGCTTGGAAACATCTGGTCGGATCATGTCTAACTTTCAAAGTTCATACACAGGGAAACACAGTACATCGTTTTATATTTCACTTTCCTGTGCATTTTAAAACGTTTATAATGTTTTAAAGGTTTGTATGTTTGCTCATATTTCCTTCAGTGTGTTAAACACTGCAAAGAATTACTATCTGCGCATGGCAACGTTTAGAAATAAGTTCCCTTCCTCTTAGGTTTCCACTCAGAAAACCAACAAAACCAATAAAAAACAAAAAAAAAACAGGTGTGCCCAAACTTTTGCGCACTCGTATATGCTACAATAACTACAATCCCAGTGAACCACTGATGATTGTCTTCTGTTATTCTCTGGTGATGTAGACTAAAATTTGAAGATTAGTGATAGCTAATAGTACTAGTGACAGCTTTGAATTACAGTTACAGTGACGGGACATGGATAACACTGGGGGTAACGTTGGGCTACCTATGAGCCGGCACCTGCAAAGCTGCTGTGTGTACACTGACAACTCTATACATTTTATTTGATCAAGGTTGTGCCTTCCAGAACATTATTGGTGTTAATGTAGTACATTTAATCCATGTGAAAAAAGTCAACCTTTTGAAATAAGAAAAACTGATTTTATCACTTTCTTCAAGGGTTTGCAACCAGTAGAAGACCCTAAGACTTTGGCCATGGCTGTTCTCAAAGCCACCGGATGGCAGTTGTAGTGGGTTTTGTCGCTGTGAACCATTGGAAGAGCGCCAAGCGGCCAGCCTCTTCCCGCAGGCTTTACACATTAATATTCATATCATTCTCCATAGTGGTGGTGGATAAATCTCCTGCTCATAGACACCGCCCAGTTTTCAGATAGGACACTTCCTCGTTATTTTTGTCAAGTGAAAATGCTCCAAGTTTCTTTTTTTTTTTTTTTTTTTTTTTTGCAGGGGTGGAGGTGTGGGGGTGGCATTGGTGGATGTTGGTTTTCATCTCCGCCGTAGAGAGACGCCACTCAGCTGGTGAATTTAAGGTGGTACGACTTGCCAAGAGATATAGCGCTTGCCAACTGGCCTCTACCCGTTACTGTCAGCTACGCATGTGTCGGTCTAGATCACCCTAAATATACCCACATCCAGTTGAGCGAGTAGTAAATAGCCCATTCAACGATCATTTACATAGCCGTTTAGGAAGTACTTATGCGATGACGTGAAGTAGTAAAGTGCTGAATTACTACCACTGTGCTATCTCACATAAACTACAAAACCACCAGCAATTCAAGAACATAAACCAAACATGACCATAAAATGCAAGCCTCTATTACGTTCTGGTGGTGTGTAAAAGAACACCCTGAGAAAGTTAAGTCAAGTTCAAGTTCATGGAGAGTTAAACTAAAACTCCCCTAGACCACGAGCTCATACATGACCACCCAGACCATCCAGAAGCATGACCAATAGAATCAAATCAAGAAAAGATGTATAGTTTCAAAAATCCCCCTAAAAATCTATTGGACGACCGGAGAAATCCGTCGGGATTCCATTACCTTTAAAAAAACAATTATTGCCAGATGTCCAGCTTTGATGAGACTAGATATGTCCGTTACATACCTACGTTTTTAGTCAGGACGAGTTGCTAAAAATGCCTATTTTTTAAAATGCACGTATCTTACGCCGTTTATCAGCGCTGTGACGGTTTAAAGGGCAGAATAAGCAACGTTAATTAATAAGGAATTCTGTATCATGTTTATAAATGGAACTAAAATCCAAACAAACGTGTCACTGTACGATCAAAACAAACGAGAGAAAAGATCACAGGAAATAATAAACTGTTTAACACTTGCACCACATTTTATTATATTTGTATGCAGTAATTTTTTTTTATCACAATAATGGAGAAAACACCTCTTAAACTTTGAACAAAAAAACACATAACAAAAACACCTGCCCCTTGTCCAGCTCTCAATTGTACATATTTATAGTAAAGAAACATTCTTTATAAATATTGTTTCATCTGTAGCAAGTAAATACCATAATTTAATTACAAATGGATAAATATGGCAGTCGATATTTACAAAAAGGAAGGGTGTGGTTACAGAAAATCGAACGGCACGACGTTTATTTTCCTCACAATCTTCCGAATATATTTCACAATTCGAACTTGCAAAGAACGAACAAAATAAAATAAATGAAAACAAAACATAATAAAACAACAAAACATCACAAGTTGAGCCCAGCAAACTAAAATATACATTCACAAGCAAATATTGTGTCTGTCTTCTTTAAGTGTTGACTTTGGCACTCTTTCCAGTTAATAGATGTTTAGGTACAATCAGTATGCCTTAATGGGGATCACAATATTTATTACCATAGTACAACTTATTTCTTCTTTTTTCCTTCTTTTTTTTTTTTTTTTTTTTGCTTTTGTTTTTAAATCGTAAATATGTGCACTAAAAAGTCCGGTTAGAGAAATAGCTACCATTGAAGCAACATCTATACACCAAAAAACTTGACAAAATCTATTACAACCATTGGGAAAGAGAGCATATAATATTTACAATATCAGCAGTGCGTCGTTGGGCGCGTCTCTTCGGTGTTGGGGGTGGGGGATCACTCCAGGTGGAATAGGCTCTTGTTTTTATAGTAGTTCGTGGGTTGGATTTGCTTGTACAAGTCTTATAGTGGACCCCGCTCTGTGGCGGAGTCGTGTGAGAGATGCTTCTCTGTGGATATGACACAGTCCTAAACATACCACTCACTGAAGTTAGAGGACAGGCTGCTGTGTCCGTTTGTGGCGTGCACCGCTGATGAAGGCGACAGATTGGTGTTGCTTTGGGTCTCGGTGGAGGGGGACACCAGGCCGGGGGGCGTTGACGATTCGTAACCGGAACTGGCGGCCGGCGATGAGTCCGAAGCTGTCGGCGACGATTCGTGTACCTGCAGAAAAGAGAAAAAGACAGAGATCAATCAATTACTCTTTATAAAACTGAATGATATCGTTCAACTGCAGATTTGTTATTTAGTTGGGTTGCAAATAACCAAATATGCATAACAAATCTATATATACCTTCCCATGATTGTATCTATATTACTGATACTGAATAAACAACTACTAAGAAGTTTTGGTGATCTATCGCCCGTCATTAAAAAGCTTGACTGCACACAATTGCTTGTCAATAAATAAACAAATTGACCACGGCTGGACTTTACCTATTAAAATACTCTGTTGTGTAACTCGAGACCTGGTGCAATAACGGCGTTAAAACAATTAATTTGTGATTCTTGTGGTGATGTCAGATGGCTGTGTATTTTTTTCTACAGTATGTCCAATAACTGTTGCCATCACTTTCCAATAGAAGATCCTGTTCAACTCAAAGTTACGCCCATGGCGCTATAGTGTATCAGCAACATGGTCCTATACTCTTCAAAGAGAACAGATATTTTGCAAAGGCAATTTTGAGCAGTTACCTTCATGTGCTTTCGGAGTGAGCTGGGGTGCGTGTAAGACTTGTCGCACATTTTGCACAGATACGGTTTGTCTGAAGTGTGAACGTGCATGTGCTTCTTTCTATCACTGCTGTTCGCGAAGCGTCTGTCACAACCCTCAAACTCACACTGGAACGGCTTCTCCCCTGGAGAGAGAAAGAACAAAAAAAAAAAAACATGAGAAACATTCAATAGATCAGACAGCTGCTATTTATGAAATGTCCAACTTCATCAATGCAGTGCCAAGCAATATGCTACATCCGGCCATTAGTCTGGCATATAACTGAATTGCAAAAATGTGTTAAAATATTTGCTACATTCTTTTTGTATATAACTGGACCTCTTTTAAAAACACTACATAAAATAAAAAGAAACTCTGGTTCCACGCTGCTTGGCTGTGATGATTTACAGCCCTCCGCTCCTATTCAAACCAGGCTACATTCGGTACTAAATTAAAAGCAGAATACTTACAACAAAAGGAAAATAGTTATGTTTCCAAATGTTTTGTTTACATTTTACCCGCCATGTTAGGTTACTCTCAGATGAGCTACGTTTAAGCACATCTTATTTTCAGTTCGTCAAATTAGCTGCAATCTCCTGCTATTCCAGGATTTTCCGTTTTTTCTTAGAGACAGTAAAATATCAATTAACACCTTCACAAAGTTAAGTTACAACAGCAATAGCACAGTGTATTGCAACAGGAACACGGCTCTAGTCCTCCTGATGGCCTGTCTAGCACATTAGCTACTAACACACAGGCTACTAAGCAAAACAATAGGCCTTCTAGTAATCGGAAATCAAAATACTTTTCAATAAGTATGCAGCAATAGTTTAGGAATAGAGAAAGCTAATTTGACTGATAATTGAAAGTTGACGTAGTGTGGCGACCAGGGCAAACACTGGTCCACGTTAACCGTAAATCTGTTGGGGGGCTTTAGAGCTCGTGTGTGCAGGACAGAGCCTCACATCTCCTTTGACCGGTTTAAAGTTTACGGCACAAACCCTTTGACAGTCTGTTACATAATTTAGCACACCGGTGAAAAAATACACGCACGGTGTTGTTTTCAGAAGCACACTGGCTGCTACATCAACGGCACCCTTCGTACAACGGGTTAGTATTATTTCTGTATCTAAAACTACAGCGAACACATCGACTACGCCTTTCTAAAATATATCAACTTTGTTTTGTAAGTAGCAGCAGGTTTTTGACGATTTCACGATTGTTTAGAAACAAACTGATACAATAAGTTAAAATGATAAACATTACCTGACAACAACAGCGAGAGAAAATGAGGTCCAGCACTAAAATGGTGTTTAGTACTCTTACTATAGTGGGACCCTTTCATTTTTTATTTATTTTTTTTAACAAACATTTAAGGTTTGAATCATACATAAAAATAACAATAATAACCAGATTACAATTTATGTATTCAGAATTTGAATTTTGCTGATTTTAATGTTTACTGAAGAAATCTAGATTATTACTGTCTTAGCAAAAATGGTTCTACACAGTACCTAAAATAGGCGTTGATACGAAACAATAGTGGAACCCCACTTTAATGCTATATACAACAATTTAAAAACAACAACAACCATCATCAACCATTTAGCCATCATAGAGAAATACATTAAACACTCCTTTCAACGTTTAACGTTTGTGTAGAACACTACAGTATATTTAAGGGTCCAGACTAGCATTAATGCTAAAACAGGAACGTAAACAAAAATGTCAAATGCTCACATATATTTACTAATATTTTGAGTTATTTACCTGTGTGCGTCCTCTTGTGAATCTTCAGATTCTCCGAGCGAGCGAAGACTTTTCCGCAGCCGGGGAAGGGACAGGGGAAGGGCTTCTCGCCTGTGTGCACGCGGATGTGATTGACCAGTTTGTATTTGGCTTTGAAGGGCTTGCTCTCGCGCGGGCAGTCCTCCCAGAAGCAGACGTGGTTGCTCTGCTCCGGCCCGCCGACGTGCTCCACGGACACATGCGTAACGAGCTCGTGCATGGTGCTGAAAGTTTTGTTGCAGCTCTTCTTGGGGCTGCTCAGCTGCTCGGGGTCGATCCACTTGCAGATGAGCTCTTGCTTGATGCACTGCTGCCGCATGTAGCGGAAGAAAGCGCCAGGGTGGTGGTGGTGGTGGTGATGCGTTGCCATGTTCATGTTCATGCCCATGTTGACGTTAACGGAGCCGTACTGATTGTGCAGCTGGGCGGCCGTGTACGGGTCACTCCGGGGGCTGGACACAGGGTGGTATTGCTCGGAGCGTCCGAAAACGTCGCCCGCAAGCCCTAAGCGCATCTGTCCGTTGAGTACGTTGGCGGAGCCGTGCGCTCCGTGCTGCTCGTGAATGCCCGGGAACAAGAGGTGGCTCTGGCCGTCAGCGTGCGAGTGGTGGCCGAACAGGGCGTGCTGGCTGCCCGCCGGCGTCGAGTCGCCGAAGCCGCGGCTGCGGAACAGAAAGTCGCGCGTGGAGTTGAAAGGCGAGCCGGCGTATGATGCCACGTGCGCGGCGTGCGCGCCCAGAGCCGCGGCGGGGTAGGCGGGCGCCTGAGAGGCGAATGCCGAGCTCTGGCCCGGGGAAAGCTCGTGGTTCAGCTTGAAGGCTCCCATGTGCGCTGAGTCCACGAAACCGTTCTGTGCGAGATTTAAGTCTCTTTCCTGCACGTCGTGGTGCCTCGCGAACGTGGAGCCGACCCCCAAGCCGGGGAACTGGTGACCGGCGTCCAGGAGCATCGCTTCGTTTTTCTCTCGCGTTTCTCGATTTCGAATCGAGACCTTTTTTTTCTTCAGAAAAACGTATCAGTTCGGACGCGAAGTAAACAAACAATTAAATAAACAAAGAACAACTGCAAGGAGCTAAGGAAGTGTTATTAACTTCCACACGACATGAGGGGAACTTGTAGGCGCCGATTCCACTCACGGGAGAACGAACAAAAAGCAAAAACAATAGTAAAAACCAAAACAAAATCACGCGTTCTTACTCAGCTCGTCTCAAGTCTCTGTGTGTGTTTTTCTTGAGGATATGACTGGCAACTCAAAATCCCATTGGAAAGGAAGGGAGCAGATTCCTTTGCGACTCTCCGTTCAGACCGAGTCGATGTGCTGGTGAAAATATATTTTCAAAATAAAGGTAATACCAATAAGAAGCAGAAAAGAAAAACGCGCGCGGTTTGTAGGCTAAATTTGTTCTTACTGTGTCTTCTTTAAACGAACGACGACTTCTCGAGGCATCTCGGCTTGGAGTGTTTATTTCTTTCGCCTGGCTGTGTTTATCTCGGAGGGTCTCTCTCTCTTTCTCAGTGGACTGGCCCTACCTCCTCTTACGCCCCCTTTAACTGGAGCCCAGCGCTCCGTTTGCTGTGCGCTTATTGGCTGCGGTGCTGCGTCAATCCCACACCTTCCGCCAATCATAGGCGCCGTTTCCACGACTAATAGGTGATCGCCATTTTCCACTGAAAATTACCGCCTACTTTTTTTTCGGGGAGTCTTTTTCTGGGGGCGGATAGCAAAGCAACGCGGGCTACTATCGTTTTATTACACCGTCAGGACAGCGTTTATAACGTCAAAAAACGTTGTACAACATGTGTAATAAGCCACACTAGCTTACAATTGGACTACATTTCACCAAATATTGTGAAATATTATATCGGTTTTGTGTCAATTTATTAAATTATTTATTAGATTTGCGCTACTTGCAAAACTAACTAATTCATAGATTAAGAAAATAAAATAACATAAAAAAACTGCAACAACCATTCACTCAATGTTGGCTGGAATATTGTAGGAACACGTAACCCCCCTCGGACATTGAAGGTGGGTTCTGACATATTTTGAAGGGAAGAAGGTCTACGTATATATTAATACTTACGTACAAAATCATTTCTATGAAGAACTCTTATAAAATGCATTTGTGCTGCTAAAGAGAATTTTTTATGTTGAATACGTATGGAATTGGAGTCATATTCAGACCGAATTCATGTTTTATAATTTGCAGGCCTCAAAGAAAATAAGTACAAATGTGCAAAGAACAGAGAGAAAGCAGTCATGAATTTTTCCCCATTAATAACAACAGCCTATGATTATTTCAGTGGTCCCTAGGTAACTACTATTTATTTAACAGGTAATTGATTGTAAAGCGGACGACGCCTTGTTTCAGCTACAGTAAGCCTTAAACATACATAAATGAACAGCACAGGAACACGGTACGTGCGTCGATGACATGTTCTGGTGTAACAGAATTCAGAGCCTATTACGCGTTTGATTGCCTATATGGAACTGACAGGGCATATAGGAATATAGGGCACCAGTCAACATATTCACACATACTACACCAGACACATACACATAACACACGCTCAGCAATATGGAAATATAGTTGCATAAGATATTAGTCATATTTCAGGATTATTTGGCTACAATTGTGACGTCACAAGAGAAGGGTAACTGAAAATAAATGGTGCTCTGTCTTTACACGAGACAAATGTGTGCTGAATAAGGAGTGGTTTGGCCAAAAACTACCCAGATTACCCAAAAGAATGACACTTAAAAACAAATATGTTGGTGTAACATTAATATGGTTATTACAATATAATATTGATATTATCAAAATTATTATTTATATTCCAGGAACACATCTGAATCTTCAGTTTCTTTTATTTATTTATTAGTATTTATTTATTCTTATTAATATATATATATATATATATATTTTATAATTTTTTTTTTTTTTTACTGAAAACTAATCCTCTCAAAAGCACTAAAATAAATTAACAACTGAACTCCTACTACCAACTGGAGCCACATAAGCTTTACTCAATACTGCCAGTGATAACAGTCTGTGGATGGGATCAAAATACATTCAGCGCTTAAACGTTCCGCACAGAGTACAAGTAAATAAATAAAACAATAACAATGAATTATAAAAACACCAGTCGCATGTTTGAGATAAAGAGCACTTACTTACACTTTGCCTGAACCCATGTTCCGCAGATCCTGCTCCAGCAGCTACAAACTTTCTCTTGTCTCTCGTTTCCAAGCGCCAGCAGCGGTCAATAGCGGCGGAAGAAGCCGAAAACTTTGGGATTTGTGCGCGCCTCGCCTCAAAGCCCGCGCAGCCTGCACGTTCTGTACCATTCTTCCCAGAGTATTCCTACCCTCTCCGCAGGAAACACAGGATCTGATCCAAGTTCAAAGTCACGTCTGCCGACCTCTCTAAGAAGTTCTTTATTTCTCCAGAAAACCACAAAAAACCCTTTCCCCTTGTCATGGGCAGGGAGAAGAAGAAGAAAAAGAAATTAGAAAGAAGGCCAACGTATTCGGCCTGGGGCACAAAGCTGTAGGTTCTGCTCCTCTCTTCCCATGGAGAGGGAAAAGAATGAAAAAGTTTTTGGAAAAAAAAAAACACATTGTTTACTCTTTTTTTCTTTAGAGCCTCAAAAAAAAATGTGATCAAACTAAAATCGCAATAAAGTTCAACACGTGTGAACTCGCAACTTCACAGTAAAATTATATCTTAAAAGTAAAGTAGAACTAGTTTTATTCAGTTAGATAGAGAGAGTCTTTATACGAAACAAATTATTAAAGTTTTGTTACCATAATTTCTGAAAAGTATTTATTGGTATTTTTATCGGAGTCATTTAGTTTAGGTTCACTGTAAAGTTGAATTTTCTCAGTGGGTTGGGGTCAAAGAAATGGCAATAAATATTTATGGCATCATCGCCTCGAGGCCCATAACCTGGTATCTGACGTTATCAGCGTGTTGGGGCACTGTTGGTTACTTTCAGTGACCTTGAGGTTTTGAAAGATGTTTGACCTCCGACCCGTAAAGACCACATATGTTGGCTCTTGAACGTGCAATGTAACGAAACCCCCCATTAAAACAAAACCTCTCTGTTTCAAAGTTTTAATAGCGCTCCAATGGTGTCGCCTCTTTTTAGTCCCAAAAAAAGCCATAAGTAGACCAAACTAGACAGACTCAGGATTTATTTTCAGACACGTTATCGTGTTTCATCTAGACATATTTATATTTACATTTGAATTTAGTATTTAAAAAAAAAAAAGAAAATTGTAGAGGTTTGTGGTGATTTGCAGAAGCTAGAGGTTAAACGTTGTGTTTCTAATGAAAGACGGCATAATGCCATAAATTTCACGATAAATCTTAATAATTGTGCGTTAATCGGTCTACATCCCGACCCCACGCAGTAAACCCTACCCCTGACAACACTAACAGTTAGGACACAATATGATTGAACGGGTAGAAAATGGATATGAACTGCGTGGAAAATAAGGCGCAGAAACTCATCTACAGATGACTAATTGGCGATAAATATATTAATACTTAATTATCCACCAATGCTTCATTAATGACAAATGTCGGTTTACTTCAATTCTTTTTCCGAACAGGCACTTGTAGAATACCCCCTTTTAACTGACCAACCCAGATTTCAATAATGGAAACGTGAATTCATAAGTAATACTCAGATTTTGCGTATCCATTTTAAAAGTGGCAGAAAGTATTTTAAAGTGTAAACCAGGCGTGGCCCAGTAGATGAACGTTTTTTATTATCAGATTATTCCATGTGTTTGCAAGAGGATTAGTTAATTGTAAAACAAAGCAAAGTTAGGGCAACAGTTCAGTTCTTACTGTGCTGCTTCGTGATATGAATCAGATTTAAAGATGATTTTTAATTAAGACATATTAAATCGATGACAGATACAGTCCCGCTGAGTTCAACAGGAATCTTTAAAGGGCGTGGACTTGTATAAAGTTCAGCAACCACGCGCGCGCACGCACACACCTGCACACCCACACCTTATATATATATATATATATATATATATATATATATATATATATATATATATATATATATATATAAGCCCAGAATAAAATCTCAAATCAATTTTTTTCTAGATACTAACTGCGTACACATTTACTTTACTTTCGACGTTTCTGCACTTTTTAAGTTACAAGTAATTCAATTATCCATAAGATATTTCTAATGTAAATAAGGATCTATGCGATTTGCCTATAGGTCAGTTTTAGAGATTAGAAGGCATTGTTATTTTTCATTGTCTTCTGGTTCTTTTTGTATTCAAAACTGATTCCAGTGTACATTCTACAAAAACAAACAAACAAACAAGTACAAAAAACAAACAAACAAACATTCAAAAAACAAATATTCAATAATTAGAACTGTATATATTAATATCTTTAAATCTTAATTATTCATCACATATACATTTTATAAAACAAACATGTAGTCCGGGCGATAAAACATTAATAGTTTTAAAAGACATGTTGAGATTTTTATATTTTTATTTTATTTCTTTATGGACACATATTTAAGAGTGGATATAATTATAAAAATGGTGAAATTTTAGGAGATTTACAGCAAAATATAGAACAATGTTTCTCCGTGGTAGGCGTAGTCGCTTGTATTTCTCGCGTGTGACTCTAGTCCACACCGGACGTTTATTTTATTTTTTTTATTTTGTTATTAATTTGAAAAAATCCCGATGACACATTTCGTTGTTATTTGAAGTCATTTTGATTTGAAATGGTTTGCAATATGTGTAAGCAGTAACTCGTTTGTGAAGTGGAACCGAGCACGGGGTACACATCTGCTGTTTGGTTTAAAAAGCGCAGTACAAAACTGCAGAGAAATTTACACCAAAACCAAAAACCATCCTCTTGTGTTTTGTACATAAAACAGCGCCTGTCCACGTGCGCGTGCAGTGGTAAACAGAGTCGCATAAACACATTTGCGTGTAACTTTTGTGCGAGCAGAACTTTTTTTGGAGGTGGGGGGAGTGCAGCGCGAGCTGTGGAGAGTGAGGGGGCGGAACCCCGCTGAGCGCGCGCGCTGAAAGACAGCCAATCGCTTCGTGCTCTTAACTGCCAGTCACCGAAATCTGTCCAATACCCGCAGTGCCATTTCTAAACTGTATTCCCCCCACTGTGTCCTCCAACTGTTGTATGTTCTGCCAATCGCTTGAGGACAGAGTGGGGGAAAAGGGAGCAAGCGTTCGAGTTAGAGTTAGAGGCAGGACAAAAGAAGTTATATAGACGGCTATATACATATATATTAATGCTTTTCGAAGGCGTGCAGTAGGACAAAAAACCACAACAAAACAATAGGAGAGTTTGTGGCGACATGACAGTGTAGTTATGGAGCCCCCTTTGAGCAAGAGGAATCCGGCGATAAGATTAGCGGATTTGGCAGCGACTCAGCCCCTTCCTCATCAGAATATGACAGGCTTCCCGGGGCTGGGGGGGCATCACCCTCACGCCCACCATGCCCACCTCCACCCTGGGGAGATGGGCAACGACCCCGGAGTGGCTCTCACTCCATTTGGACCCGAGCACATGGCACAGGCAAATGCTCCCAAACTTAGCCCACCGCAGCCCGTTGAGAGCCACCCCGAAGCCCAGACGTCTTTCATTTCGCCGTCTTCTCAGAGCACGGTCGCGTTCCCACTCTCGGGCTACGCGAGCAGCAGGGACTTCATTCTCAGGAGAGAGCTCTCAGCCTCTGCAATGCATGCACTTGGCGAGCAGCACAGTTCCAACTCCTCCCCTCATCACCATGGCATGTTCATCTCCCCAACAGGTGCTTATGGGCACGCGGAAGGTGGTGCCCATGCACTTTTCACTGGACTCCACGAGCAAGCGACCCCAGGTGCCCACCACCATCAACACCACCACCATCAGCACCACCACCACCATGCACTCAACGGCCAAATGCGCCTCGGGGACATCTACAGCAGGCCAGAGCACTTCGCCCCGAGGCCCGAGCACTATGGACCGTCCACGCTACACTCCTACACCAACTCCATGAACTTGAACGTGAACCTCGCGACGGCTCCTCACGCGGCCACGGGGGCGTTTTTGCGGTACATGAGGCAGCCCATTAAGCAGGAGCTCATCTGCAAATGGATCGACCAGGAGCAGACGGCCAAGAAGCCCTGCTCCAAGACGTTCAGCACCATGCACGAGCTCGTCAACCACGTCACGGTGGAGCATGTCGGGGGACCCGAGCAGAGCAACCACGTTTGCTTCTGGGAGGAATGTCCGCGCGAAGGCAAAGCCTTCAAAGCAAAGTACAAACTCATCAACCACATCCGCGTGCACACGGGCGAGAAGCCCTTCCCCTGTCCCTTCCCCGGCTGCGGGAAAGTCTTCGCGCGCTCGGAGAACTTGAAGATTCACAAAAGGACGCACACAGGTCAGTGGAGCTGCGGTTGTTTTTTGTTCGGTAAAGTTAGCGACGGGCGCGATTGTGTTTGGGGAACGCAACTTTGGGGAACTCCGTGCTGTAGTGGTAAGTTTGGAAGTCTCGCGCACTTATCGCCTCTAGTTAGGGGCGCATTTGAAAACAGTCGTTCTCGAGTTTTGAGGGTTTATTTTATCACCATATCGAACTAATGCATACTTCAGAAAGCGGAAGGTCGTATTTGTTGCGATCTTTCCACGCAGTCCTTGTGCAGGGTTTGTTTACTTTGGGAAAAAAGTAGCACTTCTCTCAAAATAAGCTACTTGACATTTTATTAGGAAACCGTTATTTTGATAAATGTTTTACAAAATACAGTTTTAAACTCATAGGGGTTGTTTATATTTCCATGTATGACGTGCTTACAAATATTTAATCAGAAGGGACTTGATTTTAGTCAAATATATATATATTTATAGCTTCAAAACAGTGTAGCCCACATCTTAAAAAGCACTGGTGTTGTCGGCCCCCTGCCTGTGCAGGCCAAATGGAGTACAGTGTTGGCGAAAGCACGTCGCCCACAAAACAAGGATAGTAGCCCACGAACATATCCGCTTTAACCAAGCTGTGAATGTTACAAGCAGCTCACTTCACGCTCCTTATGCTTTGTGTCTGTCCAGCATTTTTGCAATATTTTGAGGTAATCCAAATCTCTATGAAAATCCGGGGCTGTTTACACATATGAGGAATAACCCTACGCCATAGTGAGGCCCACCACACCCGCCATTTCACGTGTTTTTATTTGTTGTTTTTTAAAAAATAAGTCGCATTATAGTGTACGTGTACACGCGTGACGTACACAACTAGTGTTTTCAGTTTTGTTCTGTCCAACAACCTTGCTATATGTTCTCTAAAGAGTTCAGTCATGCATAAGCTACAGTGCACGGGCTGTTTTTACCACATGGCTATGAAGAAGCAAGGTCTAAAATATATTGCCATTTATGGTCATAATATTCTCACGTGTTCGCTAATAAACTCGTGCACGGGGTGGTTTGGATTTTGTGTGTTGTGTAGTCTCCTCATATGTCCATTAACTGGTCATTTCCGTTTAGACAGGCACGTATCACGTGTCTGAACGCCCTAAAGCTTGAGGATCTGTTTTCAAAATACTTCTACCTTGAAGTTCTTTGCTGTTGTGGTATAGATCAATGCTGAGCGCACTGACATTTCCAGGCTGTGAAAAAAAATCCTGGTTAGACAGCATGTTTTGCACAGTCTGGGGGGCGTTGTTAAATAATGCATCTGTATTTTGTCTGCGAGTCATATCTGCTTGAGCAAAGCAGACATGAGAAGCACGTGAATAGTGTCGTGACGTGCTGGAGAATGGTGGATATCACTGAAGTAGTGCGTCAGTGCGTGTACAATTGACTCATGTAGAATTGTAGCAATGTAGGCCAATTGTGAGAGACACTGTAGACACTGTGTAAATTGGAAAGCTTTTTTTCAAATATCGTGTTTTCAACCCAGACGCGAGGTTATCCAGCTGTGTTATACTGTTATTGAAATAAGCAAAATTACAGGGCGGTATTGATACGTTTCAATGCTATATGCTTGTGGAACAGAGTGGTGTGCAGATGGAAAGTGACGTGTCCTGCTGGATGAAGGCGAATATCACCATTGGCTACTTTACTGTGTAATGTACGTAATGTAGCAGTGCAGATCATCTGAACAATGATACTAATCTACAAAAATGATTCTTCAGTACCTCTTTAGTAAAAGTATGATCTGAGAATCTTGAAAACTTTGTTTCCTTATTATTCCTTATTTCCTCTTCCCTATGTTGGAAAACATACAAAATGGCTCCAGTAGTGTTACAAGTCAAATAATTTGTGTTAGGGAACCCCTGTTATGAACTGCAATGCAATATTTGGATCCTTGTCCGAAACAGTTCCATTCAGTGCTTTCATTTTTATTAAATGAATATGAATTTATAGTACAGGGCCCAGTTTCCCAATAGCACTGTTTATTAATTATATTATCTTAAATGAGAGAGAGAGAGAAAGAGAGAGAGAGAGAGAGAGAGAGAGAGTTTATTACAATTCTCCCTCAATCATTTTATTAAGATATTAATTCCACATAACCTTTGGGAAACATATCCCAGGTTCCTTACACCCATGCACCCACTCAAGTGTGTTTGGAAAGCATGTTTTGTTACATTTCAATGCTGTCCTTAAAGACAACATGGACAATTTGAAGGCATGTTCTGCCAAATTATTATCAGTTTCAATGATGCAAAACCAATATTTGGAATCGTGTTTAGACAGCAGAGATTTGTTCAAATCCAGTGCTATCCCTCCATCCAAAGTGCACACCCAATGAGTATTTGAAGGCATGTTCAGAAAGCAGCCTTAGTTATATTTTCTTCATCCAGAATATGGAACGTGTGAGTATTCAAGGCATGTTCCAACAGCCATATTTAGTTAAACCTCCATCCAAAACATATACCCAGGGAGTGTTGGAAGACATGTTTGGATAGCCAATTTGGTTACACTTCAATGCTCTCCTTTATCCACAATATAGAACAAGTCAGTATTTGAAGGTGTGTTCAGAGAGGCAAATGTAGTTCAACTTAATACCGTCCACCATCCAAAACATACTCCCAGTGGTCTATGGAGGCGGTTAATTTACACATAAAGTCTGACCGTCTTCCAAAATATAGAAGCAGTGAGTACCGGAAGGCTTGTTTAGACCGCCATTTTGCCAATTTGGTTACACTTCAGTGCTGTCCTCCAGCCAAAACCCACACTCGGTGAGTATTTGAAGGCGTGTTCAGATCGTCATCGGGGAAATGATCGCTGATTCTGATTGTTGTTGATGTTCCTCTTTGCCTTTTTTTTCAGGAGAGAAGCCTTTCAAGTGTGAGTTTGACGGCTGTGACAGAAAATTTGCCAACAGCAGCGACAGGAAGAAACACTCGCACGTGCACACGAGTGACAAGCCATACTACTGCAAAGTGCGAGGATGCGACAAGTCGTACACGCACCCCAGCTCCCTGCGCAAGCACATGAAGGTCCACTGCAAGTCCCCTCCGCCCCCCTCGACCAATTCAGGCCCCGCGTACCACCCGTCCTCCGGAGGGCTGGCGGAAACGCTGTCCCCGGGCTCGGAGGCCCACCGCAACCGCGGTACGAACCTTTCTCCTCAGGTCACCAACCTCAACGAGTGGTACGTGTGCCAGGGCAGCGCGGTGCCCAACCACCTGCACACGCCCTCCAGCGACGCGCCCACTTCAGACTCGGAGGATGAGGACTCGTTCAGACACACAGACCCCAGGACAATGCTCTGATGTGGACACGCCTGGAATATATTTATGTCACATTCCCGCCACCCGTTCGCATTCTGTTGAACTTCATTTGAACGAGCTCGATGACCCCTGTACGGAGGAAGCACGCGCAACAGCGCCGCTGCGGAAGGACGGCAAAGAGCATCTGCCCTCAACCCTACTACTAGCGTCTGGGCAAAAGTTTGGGCACCCCTGCTCAAGCGACAGGCTTTTGTTGATGATAAAGAAACAAGCACATGTCCACATGCCCCAGGTTATGCTTGATTTCAGATTTATAACATAAAATATGGCCTTTCTAAAACTGATGACAGCTTTTATATATGCTTTATGCTGAATTTTCAGCGCAGCAATGAAATAGAAAACTGCACGGAAATGAGCCGGAACGCGTCAAACTGAATTGTGCTCCCTGTAGCACGTCATTTGAGCAGGGGGTGCACAAACGTTTTGCCCATTTGCCCTCAGTCCATAGCGCGTGCCTGACATGCCATTATGTTGCCACCAACGAATTCATAACTGACTATAACGACCGGACTGGACTGGATAGGATAGTGGATAACTGTTTTTAAAGGACAACGATTTAATAAACAATAGAGGGAGGCCTATATGAAAAAGTATCAAAACCCCGATAGCACAGGGGACCATTTCGCACTCATGCCTGGACACGCTGGTCAGACTCGGGCTGCAGGCTCGAGCTCCTTGCTCTTGCTCCTGTTCGTGCGTTTACAGTGTGCTCTCAGCTGATTGAGTCATATCCAGTCTGTGTGTGTGTGTGTGTGTGTGTGTACACCCAGCCTGCTCGTATGAAACAATAACAGATTTAATGAATGTGATTGTATCGATGAGTGGACAGATTAATGTAGCTTCTGTTCCCCGGGGAGGTCTTTATGGTGACGTCGAGTGTCTGAGGGACTATTATACTTTGTATTTTTTTTAAATAAAGTGTTATGTAACATTCCCAATGTTTTTGCAGTTGAGAATCATTTTCATATAGGCCTATCAGTCATGTCAGTGTGAAGGGACAATGGTTTAAAAATAATAATAATAACAGTAATAATAATAAGTGGATTCAATATTTGTTAAAGATTGTGGTGGGGGATTTTTTTGTGATATTTAAGGACTATTTAAAACTATATTTTATGCAAAAGCCAATGTTACTCTGATTAAAGAGTGCGAACAATGTCCTTCGAGACCTTAAATAATGTAAAATGGGCCTGCTATCCCTGACTGGATTTGTACAAAGACAATAAGGCTAATAGTGGTGATGTTTGTGAATGTTGTGGTAACGTCCCAACGATTTTTTTTCTTTTTTTTTTTACACATTGTAATTTATTTGCTGGTATTAATGTTGGTCTGAAATTACAGATACACCAAAGAATAATATGATTAATTTTGGTGAAATGTAGTGATTTTTTATCGTGTCCTGTAAAAAGAAGAAGAAAAAAAGAGTTTTTACTTGAATAGACTGTGTAATGTGAAACGTCCCTCGCATGCCCTGTGTAGTAACTCTGTTCTTCTGTTGAGGTGCATGGTGCTGTTGATTGTGGTGGTTGGTGGTGGTGGTTTTTGGCTGGTGGTTGTGGGGGGTGGGAGATGGGAGTGAAGAGGATTGTGGAGATCTTTGATGTTCGTGAAGAAATTCATGTATAAATTTATGGAGTTGAATTAAAAAAAGGAGAAATGTAGATATGGTCTTTTTATTTTATTTTTTTAAGTAAGAATATTATTTGAAAAAACAAACATAAAACAACGGATTTCTCGCGCGGTACATACACAGAGAAAAGCTCATTTTATCTATATTTTATGATTGATTTTTGCAACCTATAAGACACGTCGCACTGTCACTGTCCCCCGAGAACGCGGCTGATATTGTGTTGAGTAAAACTGATTTCTTATATCTGTAATTAAGTAGTATATTCACCCGCACCATATCCTTGCCACTATGAAAGAGTGTAAGTGACCAGTCGTCATTTAAAACAAAACAAAAAAAAAAGAGCTGACAGACCCAAACATTCATGTCAATTCATGGGGAATATAAAGCATTCAAGATTTCTGAGAATAAAGGGAATTTTGCATTGAGAATATGAGCAACCCCCCTCTTATTTCCTCCATTAAAACGCGCAGCCACATTTTCAAAGTGCCCCCTGTCCAGACAACAGAATCAAAACTGACCAACGCCAGTCGTGCACCGCTTCAAAGCGATCCGCTTCAGAGCGGAAAGGCAGCCGCTTTGACGGATCTTCATGGTGCGTTGGGATTTCTATGGCGATTGGCTGGTGAGACGGGGGCATTTGAATACGGCTTGTAGAAAAGCAGCAAAACTGACTCTAAATGCGAGCTCATCAAAGCGGCCAATGCACCTTCACCCGCCAACCCTCATAAGGCCTGCAATTACCGAGCAGGGAGTTTTCCCAGGATGCTATAAAAAGTAAAAGCCAATTATTTACTATTTGGAGATGTTTCAGCTTCTACCAGAACTGAGTCCATATTCTTCAGAATTCCAAACAGACCAGTGTAGGGTCACGCGGTATTTTTTATTATTATTTTCAAATGTTGCCAAGTGAGGCGCAACTCACTCTGGGTGTTATTTTTCACATTTAGCAGAAAGCGTTCTAAATAGGGTTGACTCCTAACAGCAGTGGATAATATATATTATATATTTCCATTAAAGGAATAATTCAGAAACATTAATGAGGGGTGTAATTTGGCCCCAGCTAACTACATTTCCATTTCCCTTAGTTTTGGAAACGACGATTCCTTGGATTTTCTGGATTCCCTGATTTCCTAACGTTTATATAACGTATTGGAGGAATACAAATGGTCTAAATCAGTCGAATATATCGAATCATATATATATATATATGATAGGGCCATTAATCAAGGTCAGGTAATGGGTAATGTTTGTAGACATTTACCTCAACATTACTTTGGGAGCATTAATGCTTTTGGTAAAGAACCAATGAGCTGGGAGCCCGTTGCCTATTGGCAGGATTGGGAGTTCTACGATTGGGTCGCCAACACCGGCAGGATATTGTGGGCGTGGGGAACGAAGAACTATCACTTTTGACTCAGAAACAGCGCTATCTCCTCCCTCAACATCCACGGCAGCGGTGACTTTCTCTGCACTTTGGTGTATTTGTGTGTGTTCACTGCCACTGTCGGGTTAAACGCAGATATATTTGCTTTTGTGCATTCTGCTACAACAAAACCACTTTCAAAAGCGGTTTATCATCATGTAACCTTATTTTTAATTGGGCACAGTTTTAATCAAAGACAAGAGAGACTTTCACATCAAGTAGACCTCTGTGTATCACAAATAGAGAGAAGTTCAAGAGCACCTTATAACAACGTTCTCCTGCCTCCCACAAGGGCCGGAGCACGGAACCACCAAAAAACAGCCCCTTTCCGATTCGAGACACTCTATTAAGATACAGTTGCGCTGACCTTAGTTTCATGCCACGTTAGCGCAGTCCATTTGATCGGAACCTCTCATATTTTGTTCTTCAAAACCTTTGAGATCCCGCGAGCGCATTCACGTTTAATTTGGAACAAGCGCCGTCGCGCGCTGCCATTCTTTTGTGCCCCATCTATTATTTGCCCAAAAAAAGTGAAAGAATGATCTTTTATTTATTTAAAAACAAGTGCCCTTTGAATGGGAAGAGGGTGGTGGGGCAAGGAGGAGGAGGGAAGCAGGGGGGTGTATGTGTGCAAAATAAACACGATGAAAAATAATCAAAGAGATGGTCCCCTCGCAGTGAAAAGCAGGGGGAACTTCATAAAAGCGCCGGAGCAGTCCCGGCTGAATGAGGGACGCTTTGAAGTAGAACTTATTATCTGAGGAATACTTCTCGGTTGTCCTAACGACGCTATTGAATCGAAAAGCTACTCCTTTTGTCCGCGATTTTGTTCTTCTTTAGAGCCGTGCCCGTGGAAATCACTTACACGGGGCTACCTTAAAAAACATGCAGCCTGCAAATCAGTAACTCCGCGAGTCAGACTTGTAGACGCCACTCGTGAAAAGACAAAGCAGAAGTCAGTGTGAAAACGCAGCGAGGTCTCTCCCATCTCGCCTTTATTAGACAGAATAATCACATCAGAGGAGCCTGTTTACCGCGGTCTAGTCCCATTTCACACCGACACTTTCTCATTACATTTTACGTGTCCTCAAAGTGTCCAAGACGCGCTTCTCCCCACTTCAAGCGGAGTCTATTGCTCCGCGAGCCGCTGTGAAACGGGTCAACAACGGTATCTGTCACTGCATTGTCACATCACTTACAACAACTCAGAGATCCTCCAGCTTCAACACAAGCGAAATTAACCGGACTATCAGAGCCCGAACTATAACACCAACAATAATAAGACAAAAATAAATAACAGTTAAAGCTGTGGACTTCACAAAGAAAGTGTTCTGTGGGGGATTGGACTTGTGTCTTAAGCGTGTGTCTCAGTGTCTGTGAAACCGGTTTGCAAGAGGTTAACAGAAGAAAAAAACATCACCACATTATAAATAAAGTAAACTAAGAATAATGCCATACAGGGTGCAACATAGTAAAGTCGTGAATGTCTCTCTCTCTCTCTCACACACACACACACACGCACGCACGCTCAGGTTAAAGATCTTGTTAAACGGTTTGTGCATGATGGAAGTCTCGCATGATCGGCTCCATTTGGGTTTGGGCAACTTGTAAAGCTGATTTTCATTAAAACTACACACAGCTCCTCACTGCTCCACCCCCAAAGAAAACTAGGAGAAATGGCTGTTAAAAATAACACACAGAGTATTAACAGGGAAAATAATCCACGAATATACAAATTACACAAGCAGTTTATATTTAGTTTTAATTAATGACAGGGAATTATTTCTGATTTTCAATTTACAATTTCTCCTTCTCTCTTTCTCTCTCTCTCTCTCTCTCTCTCTCTCTCTATGTATATATTAATTTCATTAAATTAAACAGTTGCAGATTTGTTTTACTTTGTAAATATTCTGGCCTTATTTTGTAAGTATTCACCTCTATCCAAAACCTTTAATGTCCAGATATTTTTGGTGGAAATTATTAAATTCGTCTTGTTTTGCTCCGCCGTGAAGAGCCACAAAACTGGGCACCTATCCCCCGTCCAGGCAGCGTGCCAGAACACTTCCGAGCCCTACCTGCATACTATCTTAAGTTTCCTGAGTAAGTGAGAAAACACGGTCCAGTTGCAGCTGACTACATGTTCTTCTCTCTCTCTCTCTCTCTCTCTCTCTCTCTCTCTCTCTCTCTCTCTCTCTCTCTCTCTCTCTCTCTCTCTCACTGCTCGAGTCTCATCAAAGAAAAGTCTCTTCGGAGCCGGAAACTTTGAAAAGGGACCTAAAGTCAGAGTGAGTCATTTATTTATTTATTTAATAATAATAACAACTGTTATTATTATTATTATTATTATTATTATTACTATTACGAGCCTGTCATTTTAAGAAACTCAAGTGTGTGCAGGGGGCACCGGGTTTTGTTCCGTGTCTGTTCGTTTGTCCCGGGTGTATTGTTTTGTTTGAGTTTTGTTAGTAAAGTTTGGAGGCAGTTGGTTTGGACTGAAAGCCCGAATCAGATTCCGGCAGCTGGGAGTTCACCTATTAGCCCCGATGTCTTTCGGAAAAGATTGGTCGAGTTAAACATCTGACAATGGGCTCTGCAGGGAGCCTCTCGCCTGACCTATACCCGCTTTTAATAGTTTCATAGGAACTTCATTAAATCAATTACTCACTGAGCACATCATCATTTACTTCTAATTAGCTCTGGAGAATAAAACGCAGTCTGCTTATTGGGACAGAACCTTACGACCACGTCCAGAAGTACAAGTGCTCAGGTTTTAGTTCAAGTTGATTTGCTCATTGTCCACACAGCGCAGAGATCTCTCCGCTCAGTGTCTGGCCAGTGCAAGCCTGGTGTGTTTTGACTGGTTGAAGGTTGGTTTTCCGCAGCTCGTGCACCCTTCAGAGAGGCTTCTCATTAGTGAGGTATGCACCGAGCTGGATGTGACCAAGACTGGAAACATGTCTGGAGGGTCCGACAAGTTCTCAGCGAAGAATGCCACTCCTAATCTCAGGAGTGAAGTCAACAGGCTGGAAAACAATAGCTTTTAATCATAGGATGATCACTTTTCAAAACTTATTAAGGAGGACAATTTAAAACGCTCAGATTTGGTTTAAAAATATAAGAAAAAGAAGAAGAAGAAACCCTTTAGATTTGTTTGCGCTCGGTTTCATGATTGTAAAATAACAAAACAAAACAACAAAAAACAAACAAACAAAAACAAACAAACAATAAAAAAACCGTTTCCGCGTCTGCTCTATTTTCCAATAAAGAGCCTCAGCGTTATTTGAGGAGAAAGTCATATTGTAAATCATACTGTAGTGTGTAAATACTGAAGCACTGTGTTTAAACATCATTTAAGGATGCAGTATTGTAACATTTAGCTGGGAAAATCTTGAAGTATTTTATTGAATTCCAGATTATAAAACATATAAATGAAGTGCTGAAGTGCTGAGCAATAACTACTGAATATCTGAAAATAATATCGGAAAAAAATGTTGAATTTTATGAAAGTTTGGAATATTCAAAAATTAAATAACTACTGAATACTAATGTTATCAAAATCTAGCAGCCTTGACTACCGCCTGCTGAAGAGTTTGAATATTGAAATACTGAGTCCTGAATTATAAATATTGGAGCACTGCAACTTTTATATAGAACAATGCAATGCTGAATAATGAAGTAGCATTGTAGCGCTGCATACTGAGTAGTACTTTAATGTTTACATTGTGATGTACTGAATATAGAACACTGAAGCCCTGAAGTACTGAAATACTGGAACATTGATGTACAGAGATACTGTATTTAATAATGAAGTGTTGAAGCAGTACCAGTAACCAGTAGAAAGGGAAACTATTTGGTAGAACACTGCTCTGAAACACTTATTATAAATCAAAGCTTTAAACTACATTCATTAAACAAGAAACTATTCCAAATACAACTCACTGTCTCACTGTAAGACTCCTGACACCTATTTAACACACAGTCCACAGCATCTTCTCAAACCTGCACTCTGGCTTGAGAGTCGTGGCTGAAGCATCAGAGCGGGGACCCTTTGATACCAAAAGCATATGAATCATCTCGCTTGTCTCCTGAAAAAGAAAAAAAAAAAAGAAGAAGAAGAGGAGCGGACATAATATCTGGCCTCCCCATAACATCTGTGGGCCTGCAAACTTGGTGCACGTCCAAATGTGGATCCACAGGACTGGGAGGCTTTCCAAAGCCCGGGGTGAGCTGAGCAAGGTCGTCCACGGGCAAGCACCAGAGCCAGAGCCTCGTACCTGCGTCCAGCACGCACCTCGGAGCCGAACCAGCACCTCACCACTCGCCTTGTGTTTGACAGGGTCTGCTTAAAAGCCTCTAAATGCGGGACTGCATTTTCCAGTAGAAGCATGTTCCGTCCAGGTGGTAAATGCTGGACAGAGTTTGTGCGGCCTTATCCTGGGAAAGGACACCATTTCAAAAGATGCTGTGTGTTCCTGGAGCCATGATGAACTGCCACTGTTTAAAAGCTCAGGTATTAGATAGAGACGAGTAGAGAGACTGGTGATCTCTTGATAAAAAAATAAACATTAGTATATGGTTAAATGGGCTCTCTTCTGCAGGACATCTATCCACTGACAATAAGTTAAACAGCTCCCATTTTATAATATGTCCTTTACTAAACCGGTCTATCACACTCTTAAATATAAAGGGCTCTTGTTTCCCTGAGAATCTGTGAGCGTGAAGAACCTTTAAATTGGCAAAGAACCCTAACATTGACTTCTTGACATCTACACACTTCCCATTTTTATCTCCTATGTATAAAGAAGGACAAAGAATGTAATTCCAAAAGTGCAGATCAAGACATTTTTGAAACATGTCGAGAAACATGAGGCTCATAACAATCGTGCAAGACTTGGTAGCGCACCATCAGAGCCACGGTTCCTAAAGACGCTCCAGACCATCTGTCCATACCTCCACTCAACAGGATGGATCTGAAAGGATGTGGATCTGGATCTGAATGTTTAGAATAACAGACAGACCATCCCAGAGGTCTCCAACAGCACAGTCTTTGGGATTACTCATATTTTGGGAAAAAATAAAATAAAGTGCCTGTAACCGACTGTTAACTTTGGAAGTGTGTAAGAATGTCTCTGTGGATTTGATTGGCTGTTTTGTGAGTTCTGATAAAGGACTATGTAGCATGCAGTCCAAGGAACATCTGGCTCTTCATAGCGTTATTTGACACTGCCCACAGGCCTCCATTATTGTTTATCATTCCTGTAAATATCTTGGATAAAAGGAAAGCGAGATTTCCCAAAACACTCATAACTGTAGTCAAAGCAAAGGATGGACACAGAATACTGCAAACCCTGATGTTATATGTACTTGTCCAGCACGTGTACACTCATGTATCATCTCCAGCTCATGTGTACTTTAAAACTTAAATGAAGTTAACACTTAAAAGAACACTGGGCAAGATTTGGTATTTTTACTCCTGTGCTCCCCCTGCAGTTGCTGAGTGTAATCCACTTTTACAGCACTGTCCTGAAATCAAGAGGAAGGATGGAGGGGTGGATTCCTACCCCCTTCCAAAAGTTACACAGTGCCGTTTCGGCAGTGCTGAGCCTGGAATAGCAACGACAAAGGCTCTGTACTCCCTATTACAGGTCAGTGGACCATCACAATGTTTTGTTTTGTTTTTTAAAGTATAATTGTAACATAAAAATACTACCTATTGTTGCTTTAACTGATAATTATATAAAAGGTTTTGCGAAAAACTGCATGGTCAGAATTAAAAACATTCAGAATGGGTGAATGAATGGGTGAACTGATGAATGAGCAATTTATTAAATAAATAAACAAATAAATACAGTTGAAACAGTCAGATTCTCCCTGCCCCCTGAAATGAATCAGAAAACATTAAGATTGGTTCAATTTAGCTACGGAGGGTGGAGGGCCCTCAGCATCCTGCACACCACAGCAGAGCCTCTGAATGCAGCTGTAACACCTCTCTTAGAGGAAAAGGTCAAGATTCAGTGTGAAGAAATCATTCCTGCACAGCTGGACCACTATAAAGCACAGAGCCAGAGAGAGAGGGGCGGGGTGGGCTCAGGTAAAAGCTCGGAGAAAACCGTGAGTATAAATAGAATGTCACGGTCCTATTCACACCAAATATAGAAATATTCCCCTCACTCTGATCAATGCCTTCTGCTAGAAGCACGGCCTTAATGTGTTTACATTGGCATCGATCGTTTATTATGCTGCTCTGTTTGTGTGGGGCCAGTTTGCAGTCCTCCATCCCTAAATATCCAAGCCCTCTCGTCCCTTCAATGGGACACTAATCCCAGCATGGTAAGCCCATAAGCTAGAATAGAAGAATCCCCTTAAACTGACCCTGTTGCGTCACCATCCACTTGGCCCCTACTCTTGCTCCATCTTTGTGGAAGTGGCTGGGCTGGTCTTAACCATCACAGGCTGCCTTCCCTGTCCCTGGCTGACCTTGAAACAACCATTAAAGGTGGCTTTGAACTGCTGCAACTATGCCGTGTAGACCAGAGGGTCCCTCTGTGCTGTTGATGACTTGTTTTGGTACCTGCGCCAGGGCTTCAGGAGCAGGTAATGCAAGCTCTGCAGACCGTATCTCCTTAGCGCACTGCTACTTTACCATCTCCGCAGGACCGCATCAAAGTTGCAAACTTGCAATTTCATACTTTATCTGCTCCCCCCACCCACCCAATGCACGCAGTAGGCTTGGCCATGGTGATTTGTCTCTACTGGACATCTTGTCCCTGTACAACTGCTGTTGGAAATTTGCATTCAAATTCATTTCTCAAGCACAAAAATGCTGCCTGACTAAGCAGCGAATGTGCCATCACTGCCGTGAACCATGGCTCTAACAGCGTCTAAATCCAGTTCAGTCATTCAGGTGCTTATTACTATGTCATATCGTGTACTCTCTGGCTTATCAATATTGATACTGTAATAACAATGCATTTTACAATGTCTGTCAAGTCCAGGATGGTAAGGTACACTCTCAGAATATAAAAACTAAACCATCACTGGCATGGTTCCTCCTAAAGCTATGACCTCAGTGCCTATTATACCATATTCCACTGTAAATGTACATCCAAATGGCTTTTATTAGATTTTTATGTTTAGTAATTATAATGTAACAGCAAAACCCATTAAAAATGATTACAGAAATTCTGTCTTATCAAGCAGCAGTTAATACAATTCAGCTATCTATCAATTCCTGGTGTAATATTTTTTATTGGCTTTGCTATTACTTAACATAAAAAACATTAATCTTGTCTAATAATCTTGTTCCAGTCTGATTATTAATGTAATAACACATGTTGTTGTAATAACATATGTTGTTCATGTGTAACTACACAGTTATTAGAGACACTTAATATGAAGTGGGATCCTTTTATTTCATACACCCACCTTGACCTGTTTTTTTTTTTTTTTTTTTTTTGGCATTTTACCTTTTTTTTATCTAAAAATATGTAATAGAAAAACTGTAGTTTAAGAAACATAAATGTTCTCCTAAGAACTCTGCCTTGTGGTATTTACAGCAGCAATCAACACCCACAATCAACCTGGTTTGTTCTCAAAACTGGAAAAGGTCTCTGAAATGACAAACCACCAGCATCTTTTCCTTTCCCCTTAAGCCTTGTCTAATTCCTGTAGATGGTGATGTGAGAAAAATGGATAAGCCCACATATAAACCCAGTGTTGAGAAGAGCAGATGATGGAACCAGGCTGGTGAAGGAGCGGTCCCAGTGGAGATTTTAGTGCTCTGTCCCCGTCACAAGACAAATTGTATAATTAGGCTCAACTCTTATGGGAAGGCCACCTTTGCCCCTTCCCTGACATTTGCAATGGTAAATGACAGAATGCTTCACTAAAATAACGGGCCATATTAATCTTGCTCACATATAATAATCCTTAAAACTATTAATTCAGCCTTAGACATGTCCATGTGCGCATTCCCTTTCTGTCTCTTTTTTGTCTGTAACAAGAGGGCATTCATTTTTGACGGACAGACTAATCACAATGAAAAAGGCGGTCTATATGAGAGCTACTGTACATGAATTAAACACAAATCAAACATAAAGCCATTGTGAGATACTAAAGCAGTTTAGCTTATGTCAAAAGGGGAATTAATCACATATTCACAGCATAGCCTCAAACGCTGGAGCTTCTTTGTGCCTCAGCAAGCACAGGCGAGGTTTAGTGCTCATGTTGAGACCGAATTCATGGGCTGCTCATTGTTTGTGGTGCCAGAGACCACAGCACTGGTGCTGTAGGAAAGTAGAAAAAACAATGGTGTCTACATGTAAATAAAATGTATATATATGTATGTATATATGTGTGTGTGTGTGTGTGTGTGTGTGTGTGTGTGTGTATTTATGGCACATCGTGTTACTAATGTATTCAGCTTTAAATAAACACAGATTGCACTCTGTGCAATGAGAGAATGACGTGTTGACATTGTCTCATTTACAAATTCAACAAACTATGCCCTTTGACTAAAGGCTATTCAGGCTTTTGCATGTGACAAAGTATTCAATTAAACTCGGTTTCAAAGGGCTCTGGTTGAAAACCCTGTAGATGTTCTGGTCAAACACATGAAACGATGTTAAACATGTTTTCTGGATATTTCAGAACCGTAACCCGAAGCCCAGCAGGGCTAATGAACGTGGACTAGCATTCTCTGCTGGACTCGTGGGTCTGTCTTGGGTCTAAACTGGGTCTGTGGGACTCTTTGGGGGTCTGGGGTTAAACCAGGCTTTAAGCTGAACTGCAGTGGAAGGAAGCAGCACTGAGCTGAGCTTTTCCTCCTCGCTCCCCGCTCCTCCTCAGCGCTGTCAGCCTGTGCGCTGCGCTGTGAGGGAGTCTCAGACCAAGGCGGGGGGTGCTCGTTAATGTCCTGAAGCTCAGAGGAGGCGCTCTGTACCTCAACACTCACAAAGTGACACCATGCCACAGCGCAGCGCACACCTCAGTCCGCACGGCACACGAGAGCCCAGGTGAGCCGGCGCTATCCCCGAGTGATGCCCACTTTAACCGACTTGCACAGGGCACATGCGGGCGCCTGCAAAAGTTTGCGCACCCTGGTCAAATTTGATGTTTTGAAGGTTTCCTGAAGAGCAACATTTAAAAATTAATATATTTTAAATACTCAGAAGTACGCGTTCTTGCGATTTTAAATGCACAAATATTACACATGACAAAATAGTATCCCTCTAGAGAACGTCTAAACATAGCCTCAGAGAAACCCGCCATTGGAGGAGTGTCCAACTTTTGTCCCGGACTATAATCTCCGCGCTAGACCGAGGCAAAGTGGCAGCATTTATCGACTATAAAGAGGTTTATGATGGGGATAAGTGCGTGTAACGGTGTTCGGAGATCAAGCTGAATGCAGGGTTGAAGAATAAACAAGCGGCTTCTCCATTCACCGCGCAGTCACAGAGTCAGAGTCACGGCCCACTGCTTTTCAGACAGCACCAAGAGCTTTTACAACCTGCACAAAAAAGATACAAATCAAGCAGCGCAGCAGCGACTAAGAGAGGCCGCTTTACACGGCCGAGAAAGAAAAGAAGAAAAGAAAACGAAAAAAGGAGGAGAGGAAAAAGAAGACGTTTAATTAGCGTATATTACTGGCGTGTTCATTTAAATACGAAAGGCAGACACACGAGGCTACATAAGAAATATACGCAGAGGGTGTCTTGTATTTTACCTGGTAATAAACATATATATATATATAATTATTATTATTATTAATAATTTTTTTTAAATACATGGAGAAGTAGAATGGACATTAAAAATATTTGTTCCTTAAACTGCTGCTGAAAGGGGCCCGGCTCCCGCGCTCTGCTCTGCTGTGAAAGTAGACGAGGCAGAGGTGAATAATGTGGAGGGATGAAGTTGCTGCTGAACTCCAGCGCTGCTCACTGCGCGGAGAACTTTCGGGGTCAAGTGCCGCTTCATTAGGCCTGTCCCCTCTTTACAGTGCTGGGCGCGCTCGGTCTAATTAAACACCATCAATTCAGAGTCGCTTTAAAAAAAAAACAGTGTGTGTGTGTGTGTGTGTGAGGGGGGGTCGGATCTATTCTGCCACTGTATAAAGAGAATAGACGCGCTATATAAACAGCAAGACACACACCACTCTGTTTTCATTTCAACAGAAACACGTCACACGTGCGGTTTATTTAGTGCCCTTTAATCCAGAGCGGCTCTTTAACGGACACTCTACAGGTACCGTGTTGTTCACAGAGGTGTTCTCAGAGATACAGCAGTGGTCTCGGAGTTCCGGTTGTGTAGATTGGAAGTACACAAAGATATAGATAGATATAGATATAAATCAGAAAACAGAAAATAAATAACTTAGATGTGAAAGTGAAATATGTATTTGATTGAAACAGAACAGTGTACAGTCATGTCCCTGAGTTCTTGGCACGGGAAGACTGAGTGTACCACCACGGTGACAGTTTTCCGAGTGGACACAAATCACTCAGAGCGTCTTAACTGAACAGAAATAAAGTGAAAGTTAATCAGTCTGAAAAATGAGCTCATCTTTCGGCTGAAACTTGGAGCTCCTCGGCAGCGCGGAGGAGGGAGAGGTTCTGCCTCGTGCGGGCAGCGGGACCCGGCACTTACTGAACGAACAGCAGTAAAAATGAGAAGGGATTTAGCGCCATTCTAAACTAAAAAATGGTTTTCAACGAATTCATTTTCCAAACCTCGCGCCAGCTTCGCCTTCTGCGCATTTCACACTTCCTCAGTCCTGACTTTTCAGGTGTGCGTTCAGGTGGTCTGGCTCAAAGCGCACACGCCCGTTCTCTGTAACAGCGCTAAACCTCCCCGTGGACGTGTGGTAAATGTCCGGTCTGTGTAGATTGGTCTCAGCGCTGGAAGAGCCGCAGTGAGGGGGCTTCAAAGAGCGGCGCTGGGGAAGTCCAGGGAGTGCGGGACAGACTGTTTAATTGGATTAGAGGAGATGATGGCATATATTACAATTAAGAACTTCACCGCGCAAAACAAAGTCACGCGCCTTTCCATCACCATAGCCGCAGACACACACACACACACACACACACACACACACACAGCAGTCCACAGCTGTGGGCAAAAGTTGGTGCAACACTGTATTGTGCTGATCTTCAATTAAAACATATTTATTTACAATCATCAACCCGAACATGTCCTGCGCAGTTCGTAGCTTAATCTCCATGGATCCCATGCATTTATTGGAGTGATATACTGGGAATCAGCCTTAAAATGTGACATGCATTTTACTGTTAATGTTGTTTTAATTCTCTCCCAAGTTTGTCAAGTAAACAGCAGCCTACCAGCGCGGTACAGTGTGTACAGTATCTTCTCCACAGCACTTTAGCAGGAGGTGCAAAACTTTTGCATAAGACTGATGTTTGAAACGTATGCTTCTCGCCACGAACGAAATCAATGCCTTGTATCGAGCTGCGAGGCTGGAAAAATATTCATAGCGGAATAAAGTTATTTCAAAGAACAGGCTGCTCAGACGCATTTCAGTATGAAGACGTTAGAGGTGTAGCTCATTCCGCGGGGTCATTTCGAGCTTGTTGTAGTGCACCTGCTCTTGCTTGCAGAGTTGAGCACAAGGCCCACAAAAAAATAAAAATAAAACAAAAAAAAAATCAGTGAAATTTCCGGTAAAAAAAACAGCAGCTGTGATTAAAATAAATACACGGTAAAAACATATACGACATTACAGTTTTATTTTAGGCAATCGTAAATATTACATTCAAGAATGATTTGTTTACAGTACTTTTCTGTAAAAAACAACATATACTCATAAACCATATACCCCGTAATTACATAAAAACAAAGAAATATTGTTTTACAATAAAATTAACATGTAAATTGTGTGACAAATGAGAGAACGGGGATATAGCCATATTCAGATATATCCAAACCCAACTTATATTCAGCCCTTAAAAGGAGGTATAGCGGAAAGGAGCAAAGAAATGTGGGCGCCACACTGCAGCACGCGGAACACAAGCTGATGGTGAACGTTCCTGACCAATAATAAATAAATAAACAAACATATAAATAAAAACTCACAGACATTATGGAGCCGCAAAGCATGCTGGGAGCTCCCTAATGAATCTTAGCTCCTCCCAGTCCTTGGACACTTGTACCGCCCATAATGGTTTGTGTATGTGAAATAATGTATTTTTTTTTACAGTAAAGAGATGTAAAAAATAATGCCTTGGCTGATTTACAGTCTTTAACTGTCATGGTTTTACAGTTTTTCACTGTAAAAGTTAGACATATTTTTTACAGTGTACAGTAGAAATTATGAAAAATATGGAATTCTGGTGTCTACCTCTGCTCCAGGTGAAAATGAAACATGCTACAGCAACACAGCAACTGTCTACAATATCTTTCAGTTTTACTTGTTTAGCAAGTCTACTAACGTCCACTTAACTTCAAAGTGCTCAACCAATACAATGAGCCCAATTTGATATAAACAGTTTCTGTATACCACTCATATACATCATATCACCAACATTTATAAAACGACTCCATTTAGAGGAGCTTCAAACTTCAGCAAACTCTGGTCATGTGCTCACTTCAAAGAGAGGGAGCTGACAGCACTTCAGCCAGAGATGCTAGCTTACCAGCTTGCTCATATAGGCAATACTAATGAGATACTTACGCAACAACACCACACACACAGGGGGGAGCGTTCTGAGTGAAGGATGTGGAAAGACATATAGTTACAAACAGCACTGAGTAAACACAGCTCCTTTAAAGAAACACTAAGTATAATTTTTTACCTCATAATTACAGCTTCAAAATCTTTGTGACGTTTCACTGACCTGTATAAAGGAGAATAGAGCTTCTGCTGTTGCCACACCATGCCCAGCACTGCAGCAAGTGCATTATGTTACATTTGGAGGAGGGTAGGTACCCCCAACATTCCTACCCCTCCCGTCCTTCCCCTTTGATTTCAGGACAGTCCTGTAAAAAGTTAATAACACTCTGCAACTGTAGGGGGAGCCCAGGAGCAAAACTACCAACTCTAACATAGTGTTCCTTTAACTTTATCAGACTATGTTCCCGCCACTGTACCTGATTACAGCATATCTGATACGAGCATTTGTAAGCAATAAAATCATATTTGAGGGATAACTTCTATGTCTCTCTGTAAATAACCCAGATCCTATGTGATTGATGACAGTGACCGTGGCGCACTCAGTGCTGTTTAAGGAGTTGAAACGTGGGCTTCTAGAACTGCACTGACTCGGGAAAACCAGCAAAGCGTCTCGTGAGCAGAGGTTTCCTCCAATGAGACCCCTTCTGTGAGACTGCTGGGTGGGATGCGCTGATGCTGGGAGTGTAGGGAGAAACAGGTGACGCGGCTTTTGCGCGTTTGAAGCTGAGGGTCAGTGATAACAGCAGTTGGAAGAAAGTGGTAGAAATGATGACATGGAAGCGCATGCTGCTCGGATCTCGGACACGAAGCGGAGCACCTGCCCGCGCGCTTTCCAGAGTGAAGAGCTAATAAAGCGCTTGCCAAAGATCATCAGATAGCAAAGGACGCAGTTAGAGAGGGTGGGGTGTGATTCAGCGCGAGGGAAGTCCAAACAGAGCGGAGTTGAGATTACTGCTACGCAAGACTTTGACAGGACAATAAACCCTGTTCGTGCACGTGCTCAGCTGCAAGCTTTCGCGTTCTGAGTACCTGTGCACGGAAAAGTTCTCCTGAGCTGGGACTGTGGAATGACTCCGACATTTTCAATCCAAACGACCTCTGCGGACAATTGATTTGTTTCTCAGTGTCAGGAAATATACTCGGAAATACGCAAATACATCCATCACCGTGTTTCATAGATTTCACACAATTGTTTTTGAAATTATTCTCAAAAGTTTTTCCAAGCGGTTTGCATTTTCTGCTTTTCACAGTTCAATAACCCACCCTTTAGGGCTTTGGGGTGCAGTCCATTATTCAACAATTTTATCTTTTCTTGTAAATGGCTTCATGACAGCTACACCTCCTTTCCTTGCTTTTCTCCCATGTTTCAATGATACAGCCTTTAAAACGAACACATATGATCCGGTAGTTGTGCTCCTGGCCTCCCCCTACTGTTGCAAAGTGCAATTCACATTTATACATTTACAGCACTGTCCTGAACTCAAAGAAGGCGGGAGGGGGTTCCTACCCTCCTCCAAAAGTTGTACAGTGCAGTTTCTGCAGTGCTGAACCCAGAGCGTCAAAAGCAGAGGCTCTGCTTTTTCTATCACAGGCCAGTGAAGCATCACAGTGACTTACAGCGAATTTTAATGTAAAATCTCTACCTAATGTTACTTTAAGTACTGTTTCTTTGATGTGATAGTCTCGCACGGTTGTTGGGAGTCCACTATTCTCTGCGTTCTTTGTAAATAATGTGTTGAAATTTATTTAGTTAGTGTTCAGTTCTGATTCTTACCCCTCCTCCGTATACAAGTGTTCATCTTATATCTCGTGACAAATAAAGAACTTGATGGTGTGCTATGCAAAACAGTGAAGGGTGGTCTCTAGGTCGTGAAGTCCAGGCTGTGGCCCTCCATGAGTAGTTCGACCGGACAATGACGAATGTCCCAGAGGAAGTGATCGTACAAATGGACCGCTGACTTTTAACACGCCTTATCAATCAGTCAGCGCAGCTCTGCTCTGGAGGACACGGGCTGCTCACTGGCCCAAAGATCTTCACATTCTCAAACGCCTTTCAGATACCACCAGTAGGAGGGTGGCAGGGGTAGCCCAGAGTCCGAGTCTAGTACCGGTAAAGGGTATCAGGGCCTTCCCAAAGCAGCAGCTCAGAAAGAAGCCAGTGGTGGGACCAATCCCAGAGCAGAGACTAACGAAACGAAACACAAATAAGGACTATATATTTCAGTATGAATGTTTTAAATGTGACCAGGTCCAGATCCAGTGTCTTGGATTAAACGTGTAATAAAATATACTTGAATAAATGTACCTTGTTCACAAGCCTCACACAACCACTAATGCAGATGCTGCAGATGTGAACTGAATTCACCTGCAGATCGGGAGTTACATCTATCAAGTGGACACAGGCGGCAGGTACAGGTTCAGTGATCCCGCCGCAAACAGAAACAACATAAAAGCAGGTCTTAACGACCGAAAAAGAATTAAAAAACAAGAAAGAAAGAAAGAAAGAAAAAAAACGCCGCCGTTCTCTTCTCTCGCGCCCAATTTGGACAGCGCCTGGCGGCCCGCGTCTTAAACGGCGGCGCCTGCGTCGCGCTCCTTTCATCAGAGAGTCAGTGGGTGAGGCGCGGGAAGCTGCGCAAAGTAGCCCAATCACACAGCCAGCCCCTCGCTCAGACTGCGCTCCATTTCATCCCCGCCTTCGGAACCAGCGCGGCTTGCTTTAATTCCGCTCTAACTTATGAGCAATTGTGTGATAATGAGCTACGAGCCGCCGCAAAAATGCAACGCCTGAAATGCGGGATGAGTGAAATAAAAGCAACCAAAAAAAGAAAAAAGAAAAAGAAAAACGTATCTCGAGTTTACAAACGCGGCGGCACGGTGGCACAGCAGGTAGTGTCGCAGTCACACAGCTCCAGGGGCCTGGAGGTTGTGGGTTCGATTCCTGCTCCGGGTGACTGTCTGTGAGGAGTTGGTGTGTTCTCCCCGTGTCCGCGTGGGTTTCCTCCGGGTGCTCCGGTTTCCTCCCACAGTCCAAAAACACACGTTGCAGGTGGATTGGTGACTCGAAAGTGTCCGTAGGTATGAGTGTGTGAGTGAATGTGTGTGTGTCTGTGTTGCCCTGTGAAGGACTGGCGTCCCCTCCAGGGTGTATTCCCGCCTTGCGCCCAATGATTCCAGGTAGGCTCTGGACCCCCCGCGACCCTAAATTGGATAAGCGGTTACAGATAATGGATGGATGGATGGAGTTTACAAACGCCTGCGCCATTTCACCATAACGGACCCTGGACAGACGCAGGCCTCCAGACAAGCGACAACTCACCGCATCAGCTGCGCCATTTCTCAAAACCTGCGCTACGAAAGACATGCCGCCAAATGTGCGCTATTACAGTTTACAGCCAACACTTAAACAAAGCAGTACATAAAGAGAACGAATGAACACACACACAAAAAGGGGATAAATAAATATATATCAAGTTCACACAAAGGAAATGCATAGTAATTTCTATAAAACCGAATTCTCTTTCTGGTCTCCTTCAGCTGTGCACACTTTACCAGACAAAAACAACTTTAAATATACAATTAAACAAAGATTACAGTGATTTTCTTTGCTTTTTAATTTTCAGCATTCATGGCCTGTGTTAAAGTTCATGTTCACGTTTTATTCAGAACACACGGAATTCTAAAAAAAGAAAGAAAAAAAAGTAGTGAAATCTTTGTGCTAGTCTCCTGCTGCCAAAGACAGAGGAAAACAGTGGGCAACAGGGGAGAGGGGTATAGAGGTATTCCACACACTAATCATTAATCATTCAGGGTGCCTTGGAACATCTGGACACGCAGGAGCGAATTTCGTCTTATCTACTATTATGTTAATACTGATTATTATTATTATTATTATTATTATTATTATTATTATTATTATTAGGCAATTCATTTGTTTCTGAGCAATACATAATATAAGAATTTTGTGACAATATAAAAAATATATATTAGTATATTAAAAGTAAGTCAAGTACAAGGAGCAGTACGGTATATAATATGCAAAGATATTATGCAAAGAGATAAAAACAACACCCTGCAAGTACATTTTAAATAATGTACAATTACATTTATCAATAAAGTAAAAAGAAGAAAATAAAGAATTCACAAATGAAGTATGAATTATTAACATACAATTAATTGTAACAATAAATAAAGTAAAAAATAGATAAATTACAGCAAGTCTACTAAGCAATAAGTAAAATACAATTGTAAAAAATATAAAAAGTAAAGTATATTAAATAGTAAGTCAATCTAAATTACAGCAAGTCTAGCATATAAAGAAATATGTACAATATGTTAAAATATATATAAAGCACAATTTATATGTGTAGTAAACAAATAATAAATAAAATAGACCTACAGAAAGTGTAGTACACAAAAAAGTAGACTCTCGAAAAACTGCCACAGTGGTGGTACCCTCAGGAGTACATTATTAGTATTTTTAGTAGGAGACCATTATTGTACCACAGACTACACGAACTGTAGATATTGAACTGAAGTCGTGTTGATTTCAGCTCAATTCAATTTCTAGAATTTTATTTAATACTGTTCCATAATGAAACATTATAAATATTCATAACCGGACTTTAAAACATCTGCTGTACATTCCAAAATACATTTCTCCTGTTTGTAGCTCTAGTGAATGAAATTGTACCTGTACAGTTGTTTCTGAAAGTGTACCAGGAGTACAGTTAAGGCAGTGCACATTGCGTGTGACTCAAGTAATAAATATGATGATGTGAATAAAACATCCTAAAGTAAATTATGCAGTTACATGAACACATCACCTGCTTGGAAAATACTATAATTTTACATTTCCAAATTAATTTATTTTATCTGTTTTTCTCGCTTATTAAAAAGAGGTTCATTGTTTAGTTCTGAAGCACAAAAGTAGCGGAGTGATTTCGTTAACAGTCATTAATTATGACGTCATAAAGTGCTATAATGAGGACATAGACAGGGCGGATGAGACAGTAATGGTAAAACGAGACTGTAGTGCGTATAAATTAAGTGGAAGTTTTTCGGGACTGTTGGAAGGACTGTCGCGGGCCCCCGCACTCTTCCTGCCGCTGCTGATGCCTAGCAACCGCACACAAAAGACCCCGCCCTCGCTTAACTGGCCTCTGGACTCCGGCCTTTGATCTGCTGCCACTTCTCATCCAGCCTTCAGTCCGGTCAAAATCCCCGCGACTCTCTGGACCTTCGCTGAGGATCAGTCACAGCCGCGAGAAACTCGTTACAATTTTCAGAACAAAATAAACCACACAAACATGGTCCGGATTCGAAAGAACGCACAGGTGGCTGTGAGGGGAGAGTCCAGGACTGAGCGGCTAGCTTTGAACAGAAAGTTAGAGACTGTAGTATCTTACTTAGGAAACCTAAGCCTAAGCCTAACCCAAAACCTAAATCATGTGGGTACGTTTAGCAGCGTGTGCATGTCACACTTCTGTGGCACAAAAACCTGACTCTGACAGGTCGGGCCAAGACAGCAGAGGTGTGTATTCCACGCTTTAGGCGTGAAACCGGGTTGAGAGAAGTCACTTAACAGGTGCTGCAAACATTCCACTTTTGCTTAGCTGGGTTTTATTGAATTATATTTCTTCGCTTTACTGGGGTATTCACTGAGCAGTGCTCCAGAGGCTGCTCAGAGGAAATTTTATTTTGCCCTCGGGGCTTGGGCAGGGATTACCGGCAGCTGTAAAATGTGCTGCATAAATCCATTTAAACCGAACTGTGAAAAATTAATGTTTTATTAATTTCCACTCTATAAATAATGACTTGTCAGCTCAGCCCCAAATTACTTTACGTAGTAACAAGTTAAAGTGGATACGTAGATATTCAACTCAGATACATTGAAACACAACATAAAATATTATAACGGGCTTCAAAATAAAAATAAACTACAAGCCACATGATAAGGGCTCTTTAAATCTTGAAACTTGCCTTGTGGTTTTGGACGTTTTAACGTTTAGCGAACCATAGTATTATTTTATATTTGGTTGGTTATGGATTTCTTTTGCTAATGTTTAAATCATAATTCTATGATCATCATACTTTAGAGGCAGTTATTATTCGACAGACAGGAAAAAGCTGAAATATGTTGATAGTTTACTGGTTAGTTTTGTTGTATACCTGACACTACAATATTTTATTGTTTTTTTTCTATTTTTTATTTACAGGAAAGGTGCTGTACAACCTCAGAGACAAACAAACAAACAAACAAACCAAACAACAAAAATAAAAACTGTCAAAAAAAAAAAAAAACTGTGGTAGTACCCTCAAGTGTGCGTCAGTACTTTAAGTTACAATTGTACCACATTTTATATTAAATGTAGACTTTTAAGTTTCATATTTCAACTCCAGGATTTTCCCCCCTGAACAAATAAATGATGAAATCTCTCCTTCTCTTTCTCTCCTGGAGAAGAGAATGTGATGCACCTTTAGGGAACACAACTGGACTCTAAAACAATACACTATCAGGAAAAAAATATACCGTAGAAGTACACTTATAGTTACTAAAAGTACAAACAGTGTAAACGCACCTTTAAAAGGGTATAACATTAAAGTCCAGTTGTGTTCTCTTAAGGCAAATTACATGCTCTTCTCCAGAAGGAGAGGTTAATATTTGTAAGATTTCACTACAGAACTGTGCAAAATAAAAGAACGTAATATAAGCCCTGGAGATTAATTTGAGTGTATCAACACAATTTAAATAACGATAATTGTAATAGAGTAAGGTACAGTTATGTTTCCTACCTCGTACCGCCACAGAGACAGTGGCTTTGTGTGGCTTTAGTGACCAATAATGTACCTCTACAGTGACTTTTTTGTTTGTTTCTGACAGTACCTTAAAAAATGACAATAGTGTCATTGTAAAAATACCAATATTCTCCTGCCAACTGTTTATTGTATAAATACGTACAGGACCGTACGTATATACTGTATTTTGTTTATAACCTAAAATCAGCCAATCAGCTTACGTCGTGTGTATGCGGGGGAAGATATGTACTACGTAAAGCACTGACACTAAATTATATGTACAGCTATTACAGACAAAAACAAATGCCTTGTGCAACTTTCAGAAGCGTGTAGGCCAACGCCAGCCTCGCGGAAAGACTCCTGGTGTAAAGCAGCCTCACTGAGTGTGATTGTTACGCTTCATTTCATTGTTCCTTTTCTTTCTAGGACAATGCAATAATGTATATTGCCTTTTATCTGAGGCGATGAATCTGTCATCTCGGATAAAACGCAACACCCCGCAGAGAGAGCTGCGCAGAAAATCGCGAGCGAAATGTTCTGTTTAGAGTCGGCCATAAAACCCAAAGCATCTCTCAGAAATCCATCAAGCTGCTGCCATTAACAGCGCAGGTTAAATCGGGCCTCCCCCTGGTCTTCTCCCCGCAGCAGCGCTGAGGTACAGCGGCGGCTCAGGAGAACGCGCAGGCCTGCTGCAGATGTTGCCCAGCTCTGTGGATAAAGCGCTAAGGCAACACCGCAGCTCCACAACTTGGCTCATGCACTTGTTCCGTTCCGGCTGCAGCGCCTTGAAGAAAGTTTTAATGAGGGATTTCCTATAGGAGCACCTGCAGGACTCCACACAGCTGAGAGGAGCGACTCCAGGCCTCCTTACTCACCCCCCACCCCCCTCTCACACTTCCTCTTTTCTCACTCTCTCTCGATGTATCTCTCCCTGCCACCCCCTCCCTTTCTCCCTCTTATCTCACTCCCTTTTCTCCTACCCCTTTCCATCACTTTCTGTTACTTTATCACTATCCCCCTCACAATCTACTCTCTATCCCTCTCAATCTGTCTTTCTTTCTCCCTCTCTCTCTCTCACACCTCTCTATCCCCTCATTTCTCTCTCTCTCTCTCTCTCGTACATTCCCCCAGCCCCCATTCAGTTACTCTGGCTTGTCGAGAGTATTGTGTGTGTTTTACAGGGAAAGCCTTCAAATACCTGACACGGTTTGCCACATATCGTCATACGGGCGTCAGTAAATGAGTGGCGTCGCTGAGGGCGGGTCCCCGGGCCAGAAGTCAGGCGGAAGGCCGCTTCTCTGGAACCGCTTGGCTGTTATCCCCCTCTTGGACCCGCTGCTTTTCATTCACGCGCATTTTCTCCGGCGGGTTTCCGTCTGCGCGCTCCCGTCAGCAGTCTCCGCACGAGGCGGAGAGCGCAGGCGCCGGGGCCGGCTTAATTGAGCGGTGGCGGAGCTCCTAATCTCGTTAATTGTAATGAGCTCTCTCTCTGGGAATAGCAGGAAATGTATTTAAATAAGTCCGCCCTCGGAGCTCAGCAGATTATGTCAAGTTAGCAGCATAATAGACATGTCATGTAAAATTACACACTCATGATAAAGAGCGAGCAGATCGCGCGCGGGCCGTCACTCACATCCACACACTCCGCATCAGTAGCTCGGCTCTCAGCACAGACACGCCGACGACCCCCGCTCTGATGAATTTGTAAATGACAATAAAAGGCAGCACTATTTACAGAGGCGTAATATATCAGCAATAACAAGGTAATATCACAGTAACAAGCTCTAATTGACCATTAATTAAATGTCAGTTTCCTAATGAGAACTTAATAATTAATAATATACATGAATTGTAGTTATGAGAAACTGGTTAAATTCAACAATATTAGTCCACCAATGCAGTAGTCCTGCTGACATTATGTGGTTTTCCTGTAGAACGCTCACTGGTCAAATTCAGTGTGATGAAGACAGTTATTGCATCTTTCAGCAGCTGAGTTCAGCTTCAGTTTGTGATCTATGCTTTACCTAAGCAGGGACTCGAACCCTAGTCACCAGTTCTTGGTGTGTCAGGTCAGTGTGTCCCCAACACTAGCCTTTTCTGTAGAGGACAGTGTATTTTTCCAACAACCGTACAGCTGTGATCCTCACTATTCTTTGAAGCTGATAAAAGAGGCAGAAAACCAGAAACCAGTTCCACTTTCATTTCAGACCCTAGAGCGGGTGTTGCACACAAAAACACGTTCATTTCAAAACTACTGCACTTTTTTTGAGTAAAAACCTTAATAAAAGAACCTTAATAGACCCATATTACTACCATATGATTATATTACCATATTGTTACATACTTATGACCAATCTGTAATAAACACCCTTTACTTTCCCAATATAGTGCAAAATGTCTTCTAATTTTACATTAAATATAAAGCAGGCCATAAATTTATCACAGGCCATGATCTTTGCACCCCCTCCCCACCATGTCTTTGTAAAATAAGATGAAGAAAATAAAGTAGTTCATTCTCTGCAGCTCATGTGTCAGCTTTTCACTTCGAAACATCAATATGTATTTTGAACAAGGGTGGCCACAGTATCACAGTACACTCTTAAATATGACAGCTCTTTAATAAAGGTCATGGTCCGGTTTAAACACAACCATCTGCATGTTGAATTGATTCTTCTCAATATTTTGTATATCGTCAGTGTCCAAATTTAAACATGTATCTCCCAAAATAGTAACTGGACAGAAGAAGGAAAAAACCTTCATACATTTTAATGGAAGTCAATGTAAAATCATGCTATTCCAAGCCATTTTGCTGCATTTCTATTGGTTCATTCATCATGGAATTTCCACCCGATGTGAAGGACAACTGCTGTGTTTAAATGATGCCGCAAAGAAATTTCAGCATTATTATGGCTCTAAATACAAACCATTGCTTTTATTAAATAACACTGTCGGCATAGTGCTAATTTTCCCTGTTTCTGCTGAGTTCATTTGGATAGTGGGGTGACCGCATTTAGTTTCTTCTTGTAAAATATTCCCAATGTTACATAAACAAAATAAACCGAGCGTGTGCATTAAACTCAGCCCTCTTCAGTGAACACAATCCGTTCTCCTACTGACCTCAAAACATGAAATTTGTCCGTTTACCAAAACAAGCAAGGAATCAGGCCTTTAAACATTATTTCATAGATAAGAATAAAAGTGTGTCAGTAAAAGTAAATCCTCTGATCCCAGCCTCAAAGTCTCTGTGATTTAAACACAGTGGGCTTATAGTCATATTATATTGGTACTTGTCATGTACTTATCTAACGTGGCAACGGAGGTCACATTTAATCACACAGTGTCTGAGATCTAACTGCAACTGGAGTGTGACAAAAGCTTCTGCTTGATTTCTGAGCCTGGCCCCTTCTGACAGAACAAACAGACTTAGCCAGCAGTGAGAGGTTCCTCGAAGTGAATCTCTCGACCTAGGGTTCCATCACTCCACATTCAGCCTGTCTCCTCAAACCCTACTGGCCTGTGTTTCTGTCTGCACTCCTGACTTTGCGCAGACACTGTGTGTCGTTGTGGGAAATTCAGCAGCAGTCCACGGGACCCCAGACCCTTCTCCAGGGCCAGGGCATGACAGGAGGGCGGGAAATGAGAATGACCAAAACAAATATAAAAACCATTAGAAAATTAAACATAAATGAGAATGAAAGGCTAAGTGAAGGGGGCAGGGGGGCGGGGGGATGTTGAGGTGGTGGGGAGCATGGGCCTGGTGCCAGGCAGGCAGCTTACTGTCGGCCCTTTGGGCTGGTCACAGCAGTGGCCTCCATCTTTTATTTTATTTTTTTTTTTGTCTATGTCCCTGGTCTGGCACCGAACGGCGACCCGAAGACTCGCCACAGACACGATTGATCACGCCACAGCCAGACTAACGCTATGCCTGGGCCTTCATTACCATAGTGACCAACTGAACTATTAACCATCCAAACCCCTCCGCCCTGCTCTCGTACCCCTCCCCAACCCTTCTGCCCTTCTCTGCCAAGGCCTCATCAACAGTGGGAGACAAAAGACTGGCAGCCGCGAGAAAGAACAGAGTGTTCCACAGGACGCATTCATGAGAGAATTAAAAAAAAAAAACCCACAAGCACAAATGTCAAAATGGCAGTCATTCACTCAAAATGACATCCTGGAGCTATATTTATTAAGGAGGTTTTATTAAAAAGGGCTTTTCTTGAAGGTTGGACAGCAATGTGAGGACAATAGCAGCGTGTGCTCTCTGGGCATTTTCAGGGTGAAAAAGCAGATGATTCATAGCAGGATGGACCCCTGAGCAACAAACTATTTCTAAAGAGAGAAACTGTCTGTGTTTACTTTCTCCAAAGTGGACAAACACAGGCCCCTGCAGAGAATGTGTGTGTGTGTGTGTGTTGCCCCACAGGTTAGGGTTAGCATCTTGCTGATGCCTGTTGATGTATTAATCCCCCACCACACACACACACACACACACACACTACACTAGCTCAGAGTGCCCTCCCAAACAAAGGCGTGTGGTCTGAAGTGGGCTGTGGGCCCAAACTCCTCTCAGTGTTGGTTTAAGGACATTCATGGCGGCTGTTTGGCAAATGATGTTTTGATGTGCCGTGGTCTGGACGAGCACCGAGGAGCCCCAGGCCTGAATGGGGAAACAACTGTTTGTTTGCCCTTTTGCCAGGCACGCCGAACCCTGGCCCAGAAACTGACCCGAGCGAGGCAGGAGGGAGGTGCGCACACACACACACACACACACAACACTGTCTGGACACACAGAAGACAACGTGTGTTGCATATGTTCCATATAAACCATAACAATGAAAGTTAGGATTCTCTTCAGTATTGAGGCTACCCACCTTCTAAACGTATCTACAGTGTCAGAGCTTTACTGGGAGACTTGTAAGACTTGATCAAAGAAATCTGTAGGGGTTTCCATATCTTCACAGTTCAGCTGGTTGAATTTCTCATTTCTCAATGTTTGGGGAAATACATCATTATTTTCAGAAGTGTTTTGAATGTTTCTTGACAGTTACATGTCCTTTCAGACCCACATTTTTAAAAAGCCATCTCAAAGTAGAAGGATGGAGAGAAACACCTGGGAATGTTTTTTTCCCCAAGATCAAAGCATGATTTCCTCTTGTCTCTAAGACGAAAGCTTAAAAGGAACACTAGGTAAGATGTGGTATTTTTGCTCCTGGAATCCCCCTAGATGCTGAGTGAAATCAAGGGGTTCTGAGGGGGGATGTGGAAGGTGGTTTCCTACCCTCCTCCAATTGTTACATAGTGCAGTTTCAGCAGTGCTGGGCCTGAAGTAGCAATGACAGAGGTTCTACACTCCCTATTACTGGTCAGTGGAGCATCATGATGGTTTTGAAGCTGTGCATTTAAGGTTAAAACAACACCTAGTGTTGCTTTAAACACTTTTACGTGATGGTGACAGTCCTTGTGGTCTCCCAGACCGTGCACGGTTGTTAACAGTCCCACTCATGTTCCTCTGACTTTTAGTCTAATGTCAGAAACATCTCTTAAAATATCAATTACATTCCATCTAATGGCGATTTTGACCTGCAACAGAAAACAACAATAAGCGGTCTCTGAGTTTGTACAATACAGTATGTGTGTATTATAATTATATATGCATATTAAATTACAGGAATCAAAATTAAATCAATAATTTATCTGAAATTGCAGCCATGGCTGCAGACAACACGCTACTGCTGGTGTTATGCAGCGCTTGATGAGCTCCAGCTAATGGTCCGAGAGGACACACGTCAGTCTGGAGTTCACAGTTTATCATCCGATGCCCTGCACGGTGACAGATACTGCTGCCTGCACAGCCCCACTTTGGCTCATTTCCCCTAGACAGCTGAGGCCAAGGTGACGATGTTCTGGGCCTGCTTCAATGACGGCATGTCAATCATACTGCCATGGAAGGTGAACGCACCCTAGAGAGAGTAAAGCACAACTGAGTTAAAGCACTGAAAAAGAGTGCAGAGATAAAAATGGGTGATTTTTATATTTAAAACACACCTCCTCCTCTGATGCAGCCATCTTCTGTTATCTGAATGTCTGGCTTAAAAGCTGAACATCTACACTGTCAGAAAAACTGTCACTGGGATGGTACCCTCAAAGGTACATACGTGGTACATTTAATTAGGGAACACATTATACACACAATAGAACCTTATTCTATTATAAACTTACATTTTAAAGTTCATATGCCCTCTTCATCTCCAGGACTTACTGTATGCTCTTTTTATTTTACACAGTTCTGTAATGAAAGGTTACAAATATTCACCTCTCCTTTTGCAGGGAAAGGCCATCCTCTTGTTTGTTTACATTCAGAAGCTCAAAGTGGAAGGGTACGTTTGAGGGGAAAAGTTTAACTTGTCTGTGAGTCTTTATTCACTACCACACAAACTCATTTGTTTAGCTTTGTGGCACTTGCTGTCTGTGTTTACTTTCATGCAATTTAGAGTCAGTTCCATCAACAGCTAAAATAAGTCAATATCACCCACATATGGAGCAGGAATAGAGCAATATCCTCATCCTGGTTCATGCTTTTCAACGTTTGGAGGTCTATTCGTTGTCTAAAAACTTCCAGATGTCCTTTCTGTGCCATGAGTAGAGAGTGAGCCTAGCACACCGGAACCAGACACTGTTTTGTAAACACATTAGACCAGTTTCCAGCGTGCAAACAGACTGCAGAATGAACAGAATTGCAAGGTAACATCCTCAGAACACTATAAAAAGTATTTTTTGATTAAAATCGTGAATGTTACCTTTAATCTTTTCCACTGTCATCACTTTTTTCACTAATTGCCACGTTTTTTTTTTTAACTCTCTCTAAAGTTTCAAGGCATCTAAACTCCAAACTGTTTGCCATGTGTCTTGGTGGCTGCCCACTGGTCCATATATGTGTGTGTGCGTGTGTCTTACCTCTAATGAAAAGTAAGTGTGTATTTGTGTTTACTGCCATGGATGGATTGAATACGGAGTCCAAATTTCATACTGCTGCACAATGATGATTAAATCATCTTCCAACTGCCTAGTTCTCTTAGATTTTCTAACATAAACCTGTGTAGGCTAGAACAGTCCATCGCATCCAGAGGGCCACTGTACACACCCTCAGAGAGAGAGAGAGAGCGAGATGGGCCTCTTAAAGGGGATGTCTACGATGGTGGGGAAACACAGTTTATGTTCCAAAGCTCTGCGTCTTTTAACATTGAATGGTGTGTTTCAGAAGAAAAACGACTTTTCTTTGCACATGGCCAAAGTGTAACTTGTCTGTAAGTTTTATTTACCGTTTGAACTACCACAGAAACTCATTTGTAACTTGAGTTGTTTAATTTTGTAGCACCTTCTGTATTGCAGTTTGCCATCTGCCGGATTTAGAGGTATTTCTGTCTTAAGTGATCAGAAACCAAAAAATAAGTCAATATTATGCACCTATGGAGCAGGAATAGAGTGATATATAATCATCTCGGGTAATGCTTTTGAATGTTTGGGGTTCTCTTCATTGTCTAGAAGAAAGATGCCTTTTCTCTGCCATGAGCTGAGAGAGAGAGAGAGAAAGACTAGCCTTTTGCCTCTTGCATGTGTCTCTTGTTTACATTGTGTTGTAATGCAGCAATTGTGAATCTATCCATCTACCCATCTCTCTCTCTGTCTGGATTTCGTAATTAAAACTTTGCAAATAGGCATTGAGACCATGTGACCAGCGAATGTGAATGCCGTCTACATGTAACAGACAATATAGTATAATAATCCCCTGAGATGGAGCTCCACAGAAGATTGAGCAGTAATTATAATTCAAATCAGCTCTCCATGTTTAATTGGCAGTCTAACAAAAAAGTATTGTTTACATGTTCTGCACTATGCTGTGGATCAATAAACCTTTGCAGGAAGGTTATAGCTAAACGCAGTGTTGTGTGTTTTATTCTTGCCAGCTGGAGATTTGTGAAAATATTGCGTGTTCTCCACCAAGGCGCTCTTGTTTAGCTGCATGGGAAAAGCTGGAATAAGACAAAACACAAAGGAAATGCTCCTGACAGCTGCATGAAATATTGCTGGAAGTCTTTTATTTGATTGTTAAATGCCTTCATTCATTTGAGCACTGCACTGCGCCAGATATTTCAATCAGCCAACACCAGTGGAAAAATAAGCTTCTGTTATACACAGTGGCGTTTGCAGTAATGCCTGTTTATTGCCAAGAGCAACACACAGAATCTGAATGTCAGTAACAACATTAGCCCGAAATGCCAAGTGATAGAAAAGCTCAGACCTCAGGTGGGTGTTTTATAGGCTTCTCCTGTCTAAAAAAGAAGGGAAATTTAATAGGCCAAAGAACAAGTGGGAAAAGGAGCAAACGGAAAGAGTGCCAGAGCTCCAGTGTGCAGCATAATGGTGGGTGATGAGAGTGGAGCGTTGAGAGGGCCACGCGAGTTCCCCCAGGCTAGCCTTAATCTAAGAATTACTGGCAGCAAGGTGCAGGCAGATTGTGCATTAGAAGCACATCGTCTCCAGTGTGGGCAGCCCCACCGAGCACAAAACACAGGACTCAATGATGCACTAAATTAGGGACCATAATATTACAGCACTCTATTTGCTTTCTTCCACTTTGCAAAGCTCTGAAGCGAAGAGTGGAGTGAGTCTGTTTACAGAAGACAGCTCCACTGCACCAGGAGTCTTACAATTATTTGTTTATGGCAGGAGGAAAGTAAGTAGGTGCATGTTAGTGTATAAAGATGTGTGTGTGTGTGGGGGAGGGGGTAGTGGGGCTGTGAGGATGCAGTGTCTTTTACCTTCCCAAGCTTCTGGTGCTCCTCAAATGCAGCGATTAACTGTGTGGCCCATTTGACCCTCTCCAGACTGGGGGAGAACTCCTCCTGCACGATCTGGATTTGGTTCGGGTGAATCACTTGCTTTCCTTGAGAGAAATGATCAGAGATATTAAAACATTTTAACATTTTTTATTAATAGTAATTATAACTACATAATACACGATATTTATTTGAATTACACGCTAGTGAACGATACAAATTCTTCACCTGATGTGCAAAAATGCATACAAACAGTGAATTCACAAAAATAATTAATTAAATTTTTTTTCCAGAATTTTTTGATGGGCCCTTTGCTTATTTTATTATTCATACTGAAGCTACCATTTCTCTTCCATAGCATTCTCTGCCGGTGAGAAATAAGACTTGCCACATGCATTTCACTTAATAAACATCCCTGATATATTGGGCACATGACAAATAAGGAATTTGGCAATGTTGAGGTGAACTGAATGGTGAAGAACCCCCGAGACATGTCCCCTTCTCCTCCATCCCAGTGTTAGCCCACGCAGACGTTTGTTGGTTGACACAGTAGATCAGTCAGTGTTCTCCTCCAGCTCATTGAGCTGTCCAGTTGTGTTGGGTTAGCGACAGTTTGAAGGATGTATACACCTTATTGAACAGAATACTCCCAGGAAATTAACTTCATAAATAGAAATAGAAATAAAAGTAAATATTGGAGAAATGCTGTTAATCTTAAAAATGTTCTTAAGGTTCATATTTGGCTGTAAAATTAAACGATTTTCACTGGGATTACAGGTCATTGAAATGTGACGCCTGACAGAGGTCCAGTCCAGGTTTAAAGGGCTTTTCTGCGCTTTAGTGTAGTGGCTGTTCTCTGGTGGCTGGCAGCCTCTCTTTCTCTGGTGTGGCTCCCTGGCCAGGCTCGAATTTGAGCGACACAGCGGGAAGAGAGGATGCTATGAATCATGGGTGTCATCCTGATTTTCGCCCTGTGCCCCGCTGAACTCTCAAACTTTACTGCACGCTTAGTTACACTTCAATCTGAGCCAGCCTCTGTGAGCCTCTGCTTCTCATTACAGAGCAGACACACACACACTCACACACACACACACACACACACACACACACACACACACACACACACAAACATACAATCATGTGCAGGTCCAACACAACATGAAAAGTCCCACCGACACACACATATACAGGACATATTGGTACATAAAATAAATAAAATCTGAAATGGTAACTCTTACATTTTTATGGAAGTAAGTTCATTGAGCAAGATTTTTTATTTTTACACAATATGTAAATATAAAGTCAACTTGCTTCAAAAACAAACAAACAAACAAACAAACAAACAAACAAATAAATAAATAAATAAATAAAGCAAATGAAAAACTAATAGGAAATAACAACAATAATAAACATGTACATAAGTCTAAGTGAAACATTGTGTGGCTGAAAATATTGAACAATATCACAAACTTTGGCCAAAAAAAAAAGGCTTGTACATACTAACACAGGTCAATTCAATATATTTTTAACTGCTATAAATTTCAAGAAATTGTAATAACAGTATTGACAAATGATATGATGTTCTGTGTTTGTATTTATTTATTGGTGTATTTATTTATTTTTTGCTCATTTGGTATGTCTTTCACTTAGTTTACACTCAAAGTGTATTTCTATTGCAGTAAAAGTATAAAAAAAGAAAAAAAATGTATATAAAATAAATATAACAGAAAAAAATACAAATTAAAAAGACTTGGACAAAATTGTTATGACATCTAGAAAGTTTGATCCCAGAAATAGTATAAAAATAAATGTTTATGTTAGATTTTTGATAGTTGAGAAATGACAAATATTTGACAATTTACAGTTGTCATATTCGTTAAATTACTGGAGCATATTCATTAAATAAACTCATATTTCATTAGAGTTTCAGGTTCCTAAAACCTCTAACAGCCCAAAAACAATGATATTGTTCAGGCAGAGTGAACAATGCATGAAGCACTTCATCATCACTGATAATGAAGTCATAGAATTAAAACACAGAGGATATTATATAGACTTCTAATAATTCTAAGGAGACTTATCTTAACATTATCCATAACTACTACTCGTCTAAATCTAACCTTAATATTAAACATCACTTTAGATCATAAGCATTTCTGTCCACATGAGGAAGAAAAGCCCCTGGGTGCAAGTGTGTAAACAGATTCTGGTCCTCACAATGTGCTCCCTATGTGGACCGACCACACACACACACACACACACAAATAGATGTAAGCCACTGATGTCTGTAAAGCTCTGCTTTGGGTGTGTTAATGACCTGATAGTGGGGTGAGAAATTGGAGAAGACTATAACTGATGACCATGAAATCTCACTTTATATGATGTGAGGCAGCCATTTACTTATGTCTCTATGGATAAAAAAACCTTCTACATTTGCAAAGTATTACAAGCCAATTTAAATATGCACAAATCCAAAAATATACATTTTATATTTAAATTTATATTTATCATCCAATTTTTAATGTGACAAAGATCCATATTTTCACATTTCTAATTTTCCTTCTCACATCACTTAAGACCCTGACTTTCTAATGGTAAGAAAAGCCTATGTGTGTGATATACAATAAATGGGCTAATTTCTAACAGGACTTTCTGAACAATTCCTGGGTCTAGACGTCAACGACCCATCATTTTATCGCTTGAGAGTCTCTGAAGAACATAATCCACCAAGGTACCAGAGCTGGCAGGCTGAGAATTCAGCGCATGAGAAAACCATTAGATCCATCTGCTAGCCTTACCCCAGTTAACCCCTCGGTACAACTCCCAGCCATGTGTGACACATTTCAACTTGTGCACATTTCACTCACGACGTAACATATGATTGACATTATTAGGCTTTAATATGTTAACACACTCCGGCAGCAGGCACAGGTGTTAGTTTTTGCCACACTTGTTTCCATGACACGGAAACAAGAGTGTTTTACAATGTATGCAGCTCAGTGCCTCAGCTGTATTCAGCATCGGTTAATGAATAATGCACAACCAAAATAGCTAAGGGGCAGAAAATAAGTACTGTGTACAAATGACAGCGAGACATACACTTAAATGTAAATAAAGCGAAGCAGCTTGGCGAGTGTGTTTGTGGCTGTCGGGCCGGTGGAGTGTTGTGGGTGGAGAACGATGTGTGTACAGTCCCCACCTCGGTCCCACAGGAGTTGGGCCTGTTGGATCAACAGCCTAAAGAGGAGGCTCAGGGCCCACGTCTGCGACGCCCAGCCCAGAAAAAGCTGGCGGGGGGTAGTTCCCTCACATCAACAAAATATGCCCCCTTCCCTGTACTGCCACCTGTTCAGGAGCTGTCTGCTCTGAGCCAGCTAGTGACAGAGCCAACGCAGGGGGGTGTGGCCAGGCCTATCCTCACGCCGCTATTGGTCAGCAGAGATGCATCATTAAAGCTCCCCAAAGCCAACAAACCAATCACAGCATGCCATCTGGTGCAGGAAGATCTCATTGGGGTGTTTTGGTTTAGCAGAAACCCCCTGTCAGACCAGGCTCAAAGTACCAGAAAGAGGAATTTTGGCAGTTTAATGATTTTCATAAATGGTTCATATTTCCGTCTACAACAGATTGGATCAATTCAAATCGGGGAACTTCGAAATGTTTATCAATGCCCAGCTCAAAAATACATTTTGGTATAACTGAGAAAATATAAATAATTTAAGACTAGAAATCAAATATTTTTTATTTTATGTAAGATTTACAGACTTATTAATGTCAGTGTAATTTTATGAATACAGATTCATCTCTTAGGATCGCTTATGAGCTTTAAGAGAATGTAATGATGCAATGCTTAAAAAGGCCAAATGAATATTTAGTTTTCTTTCCTACTTATTCAGTATGACTTTGAGAAAACTAAGCAGATGAAAACATACTATATTTCAAAGATAATATTTTAGCCAGATATGAAAATAGCTATATCTGTATTATATAAAAATCACAGAAAAATTTCAATCTGAATTATATTCAGTTTACTGCATTCATCTAAAATGGTTAGGAAATGTAAAGTTTATCCTAGATGATAGCTATTATATATATTTATACACACACACACACACACACACACATTCATCACACCAAAATGCTATACTGTTGCTATACTATAGTTAGACCCCAAAACTGAAATCCTAATTGTCTCAAAAAAAGTCTTGTGAATGTGAATTATATACATTTTTTTTCATAAAATCTAATTATTTATTTAGCCCCCTCCAGGGTTTATTCCCGCCTTGCGCCCAATGATTCCAGGTAGTCTCTGGACCCACCGCGACCCTGAATTGGATAAGCGGTTACAGATAATGAATGAATGAATAATTATTTATTTAGATTTAATTATATTTTAGCAGAGATACTGGGGAATCTGAAAATGACAATATATGCAGTGGCATCACAGTGACACGTCTCCAGTTCCCTGCATACACTCTGATGCACTCACACACACGTGCGCACACACAGGCTCGTGGAGAGTGTAAAGTGTAAACAGTGTCTGTAAACAGTGGGCTTCCTCACCCAGGCAGAGTGTCTAGCTGTAGCTAACGGGTTGCTGTGGAGTTCAGCAGCTAGCTGAGGGATCTGTACTCACACACAGGCTGAGAACACACTCATGAGACTCCGTGCCTCCTGCTGACAGACACACACTGGACACACTGCTCTGTCGGTACTCCATTCCGGCTGCAGCAAGGCATGCCTAGCCTGCCCCTGTTACTGTGCAAATTACACCTCAGCCCAATTTTGTGGCTGACTCCAGAATGCGCTGGAACTGAGCAACAATTCGGTTTGTATTTGGAAAATACCTTCAGCTCCACCACTGATATGCAGTTCTTTTTAAATGTCTAAGCCCAGAGTGTAATATCTTGATTTTACCAAAGCCACACATTACAGAAAAGTGTGTTAAAACCCATTCATTGGACGTTTCATATGTGGTTTCCATAGCAAGCTAAATTTAGAAGAGGAGAGGAAAGAAGGAAAGAGGGGAACCAGGATAAAGAGGGGAGCAGAAGAATGCTGTGAGACAAAAGCTCCACGCTCTGGAGGAATGGCAGTGTTGCTGTAAACAGAGATGAGCAGGGGGAACAGTGTGTGTTCTGCAAACAGCCATTACATATTCATTAGCGGAGGCTCTGAGGAGGGCTGCCTGTGGCCTCCTGTGGCCAGTTACCCGCTCACCGGGACTCCACACGCACGCGTTGCCTGGCTACAAACCCACACAGCGCATAGCTGCCAACACAGGGCCAAGCCTTGCTCTTCGAGGAAACGTATGTGCACGCTTCCACGTAACATGGTATATCCATAGAGCGATACAAATAAGCTCACATCTGCAAAAAAACACCTCACTGAGTTTTGCGAAAGCCTCGGTCTGTGATTTTCATCTTTGCTAGCTAGCAAGCGGCAGGTTCATTTATCAAATCCTGTGGCTGAAATGACTTCATCTCTGTGCCGAAATATAAAAAACACAAATAAGATTTAAACACGAAGCCACAAGCTGTCATACATTCCTGAAAAGCCTGCATCAACAAGGCCGAGCGGCTGGGTTCAAAGCGCCATTCTGAAGAATTCATAAAAGCACTAATGAGCTGGAACTCCAGTAAACGAGCCGGCCGAGGACTCAAAGGAACAGGCACGGAAACATGAAGAGAGCCGCGCAGCCTGAGGGACAGCCACAGCACCCAAGTACCCACTACACTGCAGCAGATGGGCCTATAAAGCACATATAACTACAGTACGCGCCTGCACTGAGCATACTGTACTACAGACAACACAGGACATGTATAAGAAAGCACCAGAATGACCATATGTTGTTTAGTACACCAAGGATATAATGTGACGATTCTCAACTGAATACACTGCAAAGCAATGTCATCTGAGAAAATGCCCATAGCTGGTTATAGTGGTGAAATCTTTCTTTTTTTTTTTTGGGAAAGCGTAACATGAAATCAAATACAAATAAATGTATAAGAGTGTTGTCTGTCAAACACAGATCTCATCAGTGGATCAGTGGAAACAGAAATGTAACCTTCTCACCATGACACAGCTCTACTTTAAATAAGAAATTCCTTTTTACAAATCTTGAGATTATTTGCCTTTATTCTAATATTATTTGTTGTCTGGCTACTGTGTTGATATTTCGTCATTGTCCAAAGACAAACATGCATCTCTAAATCAGTAACTTTACAAGAGAAGGAAAAAAAAAATCTTAGCTTTCACTGGAAGTCCGTGTAAAAGGAGTTTATTCCGAGTCATTTAGGAGCATTTTTAGTGGTCCATTCATCATGAAATTGTCACACAATGTAAAGAACAGCTGTTGTCTTCAAATGATTTAGTAAGCACAAATAGACAAAAATGGAGATAATGGGAGGAATGTTTTTCATTGAACAGGGACAATATGCAAATACAATTTAATGTCACAATATTTTCCAAATATATTTATATATATATTAAAGCTAATGAATCCATAATTGTGTACTCTCTAAACTGAATTGTATGTTCTATGATTTATGAACTGCTCTGTATTAGACCATGTATCATGACCCAGTTAAATACCAAGTTAATCAATTTTAGTCCAGAATTTCGTAAAAAAAAAGTCTCAAATATTAGTTAGTCTAAAATGAGATATTCTTATATAAAAGATATTTTCAACCACCTCATTTTTTTCAACTCCATATAACATGCCAAAAACATCACTGTAGTGAGTTCTGAATTTTGTGACTTTTAAGTGTTTATTTTTTTTTTTTACTCCATTAGCTTCTTTTTATTTTTTATATTCTACTTGTTTACCACTCTTCCATTGTCTATCAATGCCACAAAAACTCAAAGCCAACACTGGTGTAGGCAGTAGACTAAATGGAGGATGGCCTTACAACTAGGGACGCAAGTAGCCGTGTGTGGGAGTGTGTGTTTTTGGAGTGTGTTTACTGAGCAGCATACCAGTGAAGCCCATAAGTGCGCCCTCTCTGGCCTGCAGCCGCAGTCCTTCTGCATCCTGGTAGTCAATGTAAACAAGGTCGATGGCCTGCAGGCCAAAGGCTTTGGTGGTGACCACTACTTTCTGACGAGCGTACAGCAGCTCTCTGGCATCTTTGGTTCTTGTGGCGCCTTTAAGACAAGCAATATTTTACCAAATTACAGATCAGTGGAAGAATATTAAGGCTAATACGGAGAAGCATCCTAATTATTCAAATAAAAAGACGACACTGGTCTGTACAATTGAGGCAAACTGTGAATTAATGTAAAAAGAATAAAACAGAGGCAATCAAAGAGAGTAAAAGAACAGAGGAGTGTGTTAATGAGCAGACCTATACTGGCACAGAAGTCATCAGAGCCGAACACCACTCCGTCGTGATGAAGACCAACTTTTGGGCCGAGCTGCCGGATCTCTTCACACACAGCCTGGGACAGAGAGAAGAGACACAAAGAGCTCTGTCTGTGTGTTCAAGATTGTGTGTGTGTGTGTGTGTGTGTGTGTGTGTGTGTTCTGGCACTCGATCAAGTCGCCCAGTCAGATGGTTCAAATATCCCCCATTACCCCCTTAATCAATGTCTCTGCTTCTGCTCCTCACATGGAATTTTAAACGTGGAAAACGATCAGTTATATAGACAACAGACACACATACACAAACATATACACACAGATATAATTAATGGCCTGATATGGTTGTGCTCCTGCAGATGGGGAAAAAAAAAACAAAGAACAAAAACAACAAAAAGAAAAAGAAATCATAATCTGTGAAGGCTGTCCAAAGCTGGGACAAAAGCACCAAAGTAGTGCTGCAGAAAGGAAAGTTTGGAATGTGATATGATTTTGTCAGGCATGGAGCAGATGGAATTTGTCTCATGCTTTTGCTGGGTTCCAAATTAATTTCACTTCTTGCTGTGACTCTGCAATGTTTCCCTGTCTCGGCTCTGGGACGTGGTCTAGCCACCACAACAGAGTTCAAGACTGAGGGGGAAAAGAAAGGAATACCAAAGACAAGGGGAAAGAAATCAAAAAATTGAGTTGCATGCATCTTTATATATTATTTATTTATTTAATTTTATTTATTAAGAATCCTGCTTTTGTCCTATGAATTCAGCAACATCATGGGGGACATTTATAAAGGGGAGTTTCATTTTTTACATTTCTGTATAATTAAATAATTAAGATGTAACCGATTCCAGAGAAACAGACGTCTGAAGTGTTTGATGCCTCTAAAGTCTTCTACACAAACAGTTTACAGCTATGTTGCCTGATGACTTCAATGGTTTGTTTTGATCTGAGGCTTTAGCTATTTTTTTATTAAACTTTACACTAAATCCTTAGCAGAGTTTCAGGTAAGAAGTTGTAAGACAACGCATTCCACAAAGAAGTTTATTTAGTTGATTTCCCACTATTTTGTGTGTGTGTGTGTGTGTGTATATATATATATATACACACACACACACACACACTGCATAAAAATTAAAGACTATACTCTATATAGTTGCTGTGATCCCTGGTTCCCATCACCACCAGTGTAAACATATTTGTGTTGGCAAGTATATCTAGAACAGAGCATTTGACCTCAAACCCCTCAAAGACTGAATTATTCATAAAATTTGAGAAATTTGGAGAAAAGGGAAATAAAACATTGTTATTGTTGCCCAAAAATGAAACTCCAGGCAATGATGTACTCCTGCGCTCCTGACAGGTCCTTTAATCTGATCGCTTTGGTATATAAACTACTTACATCTGCATTTTTTTAGCCTGGTTTTTACCTTAAAATTCAGCAACCCCACAGCAGTTTCCACAAAGGTGACTAAGCGAATGGGTTCCATCAGCTTCCGGCCTTTTAAGTGCCGCTGAAACCTGTCAACAAACTGACATGCACACACACACACACACACACACACACACACACACACACACACACAAATCATTATTTATTCATAAATAATGACCAGCACTCATCTGTAGGGAACATCAATGGGAAAGATCACCATCTGAAAAAAAAGAGGAAAGTGTTTGTTATTGCGGCGAGTTTCAGACCCCGTCTGACATTCAGCATTTGAACTCTTTCAAAAAAAAAATTCCTTTTAATCATGTTCAAACTGATGGCACATTACATGTGACAGACATCCAATTAAATCCAGGAGAAACTGATATCCTGAGTCAGGGTTTAGAAGTGAGAAGTTTGCTTTCTTTGCTTTTTATTTTTTATTTTTTTTAAAGCAACAGTATTTACTCACTCTTATGGCCCTGGACTCACGGCTGCTTGGCAAGCCCCCTCAAGACATACTACATGTTCCAGTGCGTCTTTAGAGAAAGAAAAGAGGTAAAATGAAAAGCCAAGGGACAAGATTTGAGCTTTCTGGGAGTGCATTTCATTTTGGCATTATTTTTTTATTTTTTTTCCCCTTTCCTCTGCCCTCCCCAGGCAGACGGACCAGCGAGACGTGTGACAATCAGGGTGTGATGTGACACTTCTCCCAGTCTTTCATTCTCCTGCGTTTTTCCCACTAATATTTAAGCTTACCTAAGAAGGCTTTAAAATGAAGTTTAGTTCTTTGAAGACCAAAGCATTCCGATTTTTTCCAACAGACCAGTTCACAGCTAGCTGTGCACTGCCAGTGGGGTAGCCCGAATTCCAAAATCTATCATCTGGAAACACACAAAAGCACCCTCCGTCAGATATTTCCTTTCAAAGGCGGTAAAAAAAACGGAAGAAAAAAAAAAAAGGAGACAGGGTGGGGGGAGAAAAAGAAAGAAAGAGAGAGCAAAAAAAAAAAACACATAGGAGAAATGTGTAATTCCCTGTCCCCTCTCTCCATCCTCTCTTTCACACACTGGGGATCGGGGATCAAAATAACCTCAGGTAAGTCCGGCCTGTTTTTTTTTTTTCACCCCCAAATAAAGACAAAAATATCCCATGCACGCTTGTTTTATTAGCTCAAAGAATATGACTTCATTGAAGGATTTTTTTTTCTAATGGGGAGAATTTTAATCATCTCCCCATTCAATCTCAGTAGGATAAATCATATCTGAGAGATTTGCATAAATATAAACCATCAAAGCCTTTTCATCTTCAAAGGGGTTTTCAAGACCCAATAAGCTTTGTACTGTAATCATCTGAGGTCACAACCCTGCAGGAGCAACGCTGCTATGGCAACATAAAAACTAACGCCGAGGGCTTAGCATAATATTCCCCCCACCCCAAATGCAGAGAGAGGGCCGTGTTCCCAATCAGGGGCTGCTCCCTAGTGCTCACACACTTCTGCTCCTATTTAAAAGGCCACAGTGGGGTTTCTCTCCACCGCCCGCAACATTCAGCGCGCTAATCGGGGGGCGGCAGGAATAAGAGTGTGTATAGCTTTCAAGAGGAAATAAAAAGCCTTGACCAAAACAATTCACAAAACAGGCGCCATGATTGAGTGGGCTATTACCATGTCGGGGAATGGCAACAAATGACAGGTAGGGCCTATGACTTTATAACAGTGAAGTGTATAAAGAGAAGGCCTCTATTCAACACTTATTCAGGCAGTGGGTGAAGGGTGAGGGTAAGGGTGTGAGAGAGAGAGAGAGAGAGAGAGAGAGATGGGGGGGGGGGGGGGGGTTCTTGTGAGTATCCCGATGGTGCTTAAGCAATAATACTGTTCCCAGGTTGGAAGAGAAAAGGGCTTTTCTAGTAAACCAATGGCTCTACGTGAGCTGACCCTTCTAGTCCTTCTTCAGCCTTTCTTGAAGAAGAAGGGGAAAAAAAGTATGCAGTCTTCAATAAGAGCTGCATTAGCCCATACTTCAGTGGTCAGATAGTGAGAAGAAAAAAAAAGTCTGGGATTGAAGAGAAAGTGATCATGGGACAAGGAGAGCCCTGGTGGAAAAAAAAGGGCGGCGAGTGGACAAGTTTCAATTAATTTTCTTCAAAAGAGGGCCAGATTAAATGTTTCCGGCCTGGTGAAGTGCTCATTTCACTGAAGGGGGAAGGGCGAAAGAGAGAGAGAGAGTGTGTGTGTGTGAGAGAGAGAGAGTGAGAGAGAGAGAGAGAGAGAGAGTGAGAGAGAGAGAGAGAGTGAGAGAGAGAGAGAAAGAGAGAGAGAGAGAGTGAGAGAGAGAGAGAAAGAGAGAGAGAGAGAGTGAGAGAGAGAGAAAGAGAGAGAGAGAAAGAGAGAGAGAGAGTGAGAGAGAGAGAAAGAGAGAGAGAAAGGAAAAGCTGAGAGACTAGTGGGTTGGGCCTGGAGCCGGACCTTTTCAGAAGCTGGTACACACCCAATGGCGTGGCAGCTAAAGAATGCACGCGGCTCCGATTTTGCGGGGGGATTGTCCTTGGACAAAGGGGGAGGGAGTTACGCCTGTTATAGTCCAATAAGCCTTGTCAGTCAAACAAGCCGAGAGAAAGGGAAGAGAAAGGGAGAGCAAAAGATTTTCACACAAAGGGAAACAAGTAAGTCCGTCTTTTAGCAACAAATCAGTGTGGAGGTTCCTCCGCTAAGCTAGATGGAGAAAAGAAGAGGAAGATAAACAGCGGAGGGATTTGAGGCCTGATGGTGGAGGACAGCAGGAGGAGGAAGAGGAGGAGGAGAGCCATAATCAGCCTGGAGTACTCCAGGCCTTTGAGGAGCAGTTAGCAAGTTTCTAATCCAACAAAGTCTAGAAAGAAAGAAAAAAAAAAAAAAAAAAATGAGAGTGAGTGAGAGATGTAGTAGCATATTATAAATGTATCACTATCATTATTTCAGCTGTGTAAACAGTGAACAAATAAAGAATTAGCATGTAGTAAGCAGTACATTTAAAGAAAAGGTGTTACACCAACTGATTGAGTTTTGCTAAGTAAACAACAACAGTGCAGCTGTATATCCAGTAATGTTCATTCATATAAACTGCAACAACCCCAATTTCAAAACAACTCAGGCAAGTCTTACTGGATAGAATGAACAACACTGAACCAATTTTAAAGTAGCACTCTAACAGTTCTAGTTTGCACTGTTTATTATAAACAATGAGGCCATTGTCTACAGGGTAAATGGGAATAACAGATGACTGTAGGTGTCTTATGATTTTAGCTGTATAGATGAATAAACGGCTAATAATCAATAGTAATGCAGAATGTAGTGAGCTGATTCAAACTAATCTAGTGAATGATTGGGGCTGCCCCTTGCTACAGAGGTCAAACATTTGTTTATGGTCACAAAGGGGGGCCCACAAAATGGTTCTCACTTTGATGTTTTCCCTAATATTTTCAGCTGTCATGATACTGACAGACTTTATGAAGACATCTCTTTTTTTATGACTTTAGAGATAATAATAATAATAATAATAATAATAATAATAATAATAAGTTCAATTTATATAGTGCCTTTCACAAACCCAAGGACACTTTACTTTGTCAAATAAATAAATAAATAGGTAGATGTTTTTGTAAAGGTGCTAATGAGTTCGAGTTCTTTTCAATATTTCACATTATTTACTAAAGAAATTAAACAGGGTCTGCTATGCACTTCCTGCAATAAAAACTGTAGTAGTGTTCTACTGTTAAATTCCCCCAATCTACTATAACATACTGTGGTATAACCTCTTATGTAACTACACACAGCATCATGCACTCTCAGAAAAACTGCCACTGTGGTCCTTTTTCACTGTGGAGGTCCTTTTTCAGTATGTTTAGTTAGGGAACTTAACTGTACCACAGTCTATACATTTAAGTTAAATTAATTTCACAGGCTTGGTTTCAGGTGTGTGTAATTTTACACATTTTTATAATAAAAAGACACATGTTCTTTCCTTCTGGAGGAAAGAATGTAATGTACCTTTAAATGTACCACAAATGGACTTAAAACCACTACTGTACATTTAAAAGGTACAATTACACTGTTTGTATTTTTAGTGACAGTAACGTACCTGCAGAGTACCTTTAATTCTGAGAGTGTACTATACACCTCACATTGTAATTTGTACTCATTTCTGTAGTTGGCAGACACTCAGATCAGTGGTGTTCTAGTCAAGGATCAGTTGTAGAATACCATGGCACACACATTAAAGGACATTGTTAATTCCCACCACACTGTCCCAACTGCGTTATTACACAACTGCTTTATTTATGACCTGTATATATACACTTTATATATATATATATATATATATATATATATATAAATGAGCCTCAATACAAACACCATGCCTCAAAAACATTATGAAGGATGGGAGTAGGCCTCAAAATGTTTACGCAACCTTCAGCCAATCATGTCGAACATATTTAAAACTTTTATACGTGTTTGGCTATACATATCCATGTCCAGGGAGCTTTATTTTTAGTAGTATATGATAATGAGGTATCGGGGGCTGTTAGTAAATAGACCTGTGTGGAGAAATGCAGGGTGAGAGAAGAGTGAGGGAGAGAGAGACTCACACTTCTTTCATGTCTTTCTGTCTTCCTCTCTCTTGTCACTTTCAAAGCAGCAGGCTCATGTCAGGTCAGTGCTACATGACGTCCCGCACCACTCGCAATCTCCCACTCCCCGCTGGGGATATGAGCAGGGCCCTGGGCAGACGTGTGCAGAGGATACGTCTTCACAACCGTACCCAGGCACTCTCTTTTTCTCCATCTTTCAAACATGTGCACACATGCAACTCACGGCACAAAACCAGGGCCTAATCATTATTACCACTAGACAGTATTTTAACTATAGCATCATGATTACAGCGTCCTTTTGCTGTAAATAAATATTCCATAATAAAAGGACATTCCAGTAAGTGAGCTGTTTGAGAATCAGAGTGACACAGTGATATCTTTGTGCATAACAGGGTTGTATTATATTGCTGTATTATATCACTGAGGCCTTCTACTGTTAACGTAAGAGATCTGATATCTGAGAATGGACAGTCATAATGAACAATGAAATATGACATTAATATCAGTCAGTAAAGCACTCTTTAACCATTTAAAGATAAATTCCACTGATTTTTTGCTATTCAAATGTAATTGTAATTCAGATGGCAATGTTGAAACGTAAACCAAATAAGGATGTTTCAAAGTGAAATGTTCCATTCTACAGACACTGACAGAGACAGAATAGTTTACAGTGAAGATGAGAAGAACCAGGCATCTTAAGCTGCATCACAAAGTTATTAGACAAAATATTTAAAACAGGAATAGCCAGATGCTCTGGACTTGGTCTAATATCCGTTTTGAGATACGTTTATATGTTTAATGCATTCATGCTGGAGAGGTATGCTCAAGGCATTTTCAAGGACTCAGAGTATTTCTAATTCATTTTTTATTTTATTTTACCTTTTCAGATCAGTAAGACATCAGCTGGTTCTCATCAGCATTTATTAGGTGTAGAAATAAGTTTGAAATATACTACACAAATATGTATATAATTACAAAACATATAATTATAATTCAAAATGAAAACATTCTCCCACTCTTGTCATTTTATATTAGTATTAAAAAGTACATTTCTTCAAAAAAAAAAAAAAAAAAAAAAAAAAAAAGAAGTAGATTCAAAATGGCAAGTAAGAATTGACTCATCACTGTTCATTATGATTTCTATCAAGGAAAAAGCTCTGCAAAAGCATGTGCATTGATTTTTTCTGTTATTGGAGATAATACTGTACCCACAATTATGTGTGATTTTTGATTTACATGATTTAGAGATGATGATTTCTTTTTCTTTTTTCTAAATATAATGACAACTGACAACTGCGCTTACTATATTTTGACTAAAGAGAGAGCTGGCGAATGTTCTAATTATTAACTTATAAATTACACATATGCATTGCGGATGCTGTATTTTTTTTTTAATATTACATTTGACAATTTGTTTTCCAATCTTTAGTTGTCTACAGTTCCATCCTGCGAGACATCAGATGAAGTCCACGTTACACACAATTCCACCAAAACTGGGTGGGTGAAGACATTCATATACTTCCTATACATCATATCATTTCTCCACGATGACCACTCCCGCTAATGCAACACCACCAATCCACCCTAGTGCTGGCTGACTCCATGCCATGTTATGAGGGGAGGGAGGGACCCATCCACTCACCCAGAGAGCCAGGCCAATTGTGCTCCCTAGGACTCCCAACCTTGGATGGCTGAGGCATCAATGGAGACTTTGAGCCCTGATGCTGTCTTTTTAAACAGTGCCCAATTTCACATTTTCACAACCTTGATAAAAGATATTGTTTACAGCTCAATCACTGATTTTTTTTTATTTATCACAATGTAATCAGCAACAAGAATTTCAAATGAGGTAAGAGAGTCAGAATTGGTATCAGAAGTCTAAAACAGATACAGGAAATTGCTCTTGGTACAGATGTGTATAGCACAAATTCAACCTTCAAGTTGCCAGAAGATGTTCACTGGGAGTTAAGCCCCCAACTGAGTACTGAGGGAAATATACACAATACGTACAGCTGAAGACAATAACAAACAAACAAACAAAAGTTGGAAAGAGGAGGTTTTGATTTGACAGCAACAGCATATAAAATCTATAGAGTCAACGTGATCAAAGAGTGAATAAACCAACAAGTCAATTGTCTCCCAAACCCCTTTCTCTTTTTGATCACCTGACCCCTGTGTTTCCGGAGGCTCGCGGTGGGTGAGTGGGTATTCTTTGAAGGAGAAAAATCAGAGGGTGGAAAAATCTTGGAACAGGGTGACAGAGCAAGTGAGAGAGAGTGAGAGAGAGAGGTTGGTGAGGGGAGGGAGGGGTGGTTAAGAAAAAAATATGAGCACCTGTCGGCAATTAAAAAGGCAAGAAACAGAGCAGCCCAGGAAATATATGAGCACTAATTAAAACCACTAGTTAAAAACTTCCTGCTTCTGGCCTGGACTAGCTGTGAGCTACAGACTGCTGCCCCCTCCCTCCATCTCTCTCCCCCCTCGCTCCCTTCCTCCACCTAGTTAAGACATTGTGACTCCTTTCAGGTCTTTTCAGGAGGCATGTGGAGCAGCTGAATGTTGCAGATTCGGCCTAGGTAGGTTGGGGGGTTGGGGGTTTTGGTGGTTGGGGGGTGGGAGGGTGGCTGTTATATTGAGGGATGAGGAGTCTGTGGGAGCCAATGGGGCTCCTGAAGCAGCGGGGATGCTCTCCTGCCAGACAGACGAATGGACGGATGGATAGAAGAAGTCTCAGCACCCCTCCAAGACACATGGAGGTGATCAGGAAACAAGGATGTTTAATGATGTCACTGTCTCTTGACCTGTGAAGGACCGGCATCCATGTTAAGGGCTTTATGGAGAGCCATGTGATCCACTGGCCTTGAGGTCCAGCTCTGAATTGTTGCGGTAGAGCTAGTACTGCCTACAGAGTTCTGTCAAATGACCAAGCCAGCACTACCCTGTCACATGAACTATTTTAAGACCTGAGATCATAACTTGCAGCAAATTTAAAGGAGCAATCTGTAATACTGACTGTTTAAAATAAGAACTGCAATATAAATTCATAACAGTGGGGAGTTGTTTGCCCCTCCCCCACTCCCCTAAAGCTAAAGAAAATGTGCCAAAAACAAACTATTTACACAGAAAAGTGTACATCATTTCACTAAAACATTTACCTACGTTAGCAAACGTTGAAAAAGTGTATGAGCTGTCGTTGCATTTTCCAATATTTAGAGCTTTATATTTGACTTTCCACTTCCACCTTAAAAGTTTCACAATAAATGTCACTTACGGAGACAGATCTGTGCATCTTATTCAGAGGTTTCGTATATTCAAACATTTAATTCCACCTTAAGTGTGTCAGGATACGTGCGTCATTTGACAGCTTCTTCTTTGCATTTCTGCTCCATATTAAATATGCGACTGTATGAGACTGAAGGTAGCATTAGCTTTAGAAGCAACTCTTATTCCACACTTTCAATAAAACGCACAACCCAAGTTACATCATTTCACTAGTGAAAAGCAAGAGGTGTAAGCCATTTTTCTTGCATTTCAAGCTTTTACTTCCCATTTCCACCTTAAATGTTTCACTAGATGAGGCTGGTGTTAGCTATCTTCCTTATAGATCTTTCCTTTCCACTATAAATGTCATTTTAGGAGGCAGATGTTTGCTTCTTATTCAGAATTTTCTGTTCCACATAAAAAATTGGACTAAGCGATGATGAAGATAGCTTTTGAAACAGAATCTTTATTTCTTATTGCCTTCATTCACAACACAAACCACAGAGTTTACACACTTTAATCCGCTGTTAAATCTTTCAAATTCATCACCAGTATTTCCTCTCGTTTTACTCGTCTCTGGTCATGGAGAGATCTAGAAGGATGATGTTTCGGTCCAGTAGAATCTAATGTTTTCTCGCTCTCCTCCATTGCTGCGCAGTCTCCATCGCCTACATTGCTACTTTAAGGCTTACAGTCTCTATAAGCTGTGATATTTCTTATGATGCTATTCAAACCACACTGCCTCTTGCCAAGACGAGCGTTTTTACGAGGTTCTCAGCTTTACAGTCTTTCTGAAGTTGAAGTCCATGTATTCTGTGTCACATCTGACATGAGGTCAGTTTCGAAATGTCAACAGTTTCTTGGCTTTGGCTCAAGAAAAACAGCCCATCTCTCTGAGTCTGACTCCATCTCCCTTTAAAAGTAAAAGTTTGTTATTGTTGCTTTGAAGAGATCTAAGGTTTTCTCTTTCTCCAGCGGTTACATACGCAGCAATCAGTGTGTTCTTTAAAGATGGCAAAGAAAATGTCATGGGTATTTTTAGGTCCTCATTTTTCATATTAAGCTAGGCATAGCTTTTCACATGAGCTATCATCACGGCAGCTCAACACAGGGCCAGACTGATGAAGGCTAAAGGCACTGATAGTAAAAAAAATATCACTGACCATACAGTCACATTATACTGTGTAACCCTCCTGAGACGTAATGTTACTATCATTATTATAAGCAAGTATTATATTTCACTTCACACTGAAATTCTGAACGCTGGTGTAGAGATTCAAGCTGCTTGTGCCTAAAGCTCTTAGAAATGATCCCATCTTAATATCTCTAAAACAAACCCAATCTAATATTTAGTTATTATTCCACATTACTCTTCAAAATACTGCGAAGGCAACAGGCATCACTTCTTTTAACCCCCTCTGTATCTACCCACAATGACACAAAAGCTGTACTAAATGTGCTGAGTGATCAGACACTTCTCTGTATTTTCCATTAACCACTGTATACTTAATATTAACTTTATAATATAATAACTTAATATTGATTTTTAAAGTTGCTCACACATGTGACCACAGTTAAAATTATATTTTGGCTGTAATATGTGCCATTCTATTGTAATCAGCTGCAAGTTCTCTAAATGTTTTTGTAAGTTGGCAGAGCTGTATGTACACATCTGTTGTAGCGAAGATGGTTAAAGCATTAACCCCAGTTACTAGGATTTTGCCATTTTAACTATGAAAAAAAAAACACATCCTGACTCTGAATGCTCATTCTGTGAAATGTGTTGTACTGATTTTCTCCGCTATATTTCATTATCTCCATAGGAGGGAGCTCTAAGCACTTCAGTAGCGTATATAGGCGCATCATTACAAGAGACGAAACCTATACATAAACCCACACAAGCAGAATTTGGCTTATAGTTGCTTCGCCGGATTTCAAAATGATAAGCAAATATATTTCCAACGGGTGGAGCTCAATGTTATTTAATATGCAAATTATATGGTAATCAGTTAATCCTACAAGATGATAGAGGCAAAGATTGTAAAGGCAGAAAGCACAGCAGTGGGGGTGCTGCAGTCTTTGAATGCAAAGGCATTTTCCAGCTGATTTTTTTTTTTAAAGCAGCCAAATGCTACATTGCCAAATCATAACTGGCTCTTCATTCTATAAAGTTCTAACTGTCTGACAGACTCAGCATAAAGGCTAAAGCAGGCCCTGTGTCTCACATGAACATGCTGAGAATAAGAAGACTTGGACAGTAGGGAAATGTTTGATATTGCATGTCATGGAGTGAGAATAGATCACAAATTACATAATTGACTACAATTACCACAAGCACTGGGACTTCGCTAAATATTTGAATGGATATGTAAATAGCGTCACTGTCGGGGCAAAGTCTCAGATCTCCAACAGGAGAAGGAAAAAGCACTTACATTTGAATAGAAGCTAATGGAACTAGTTTCATTTTTTTTACCCCGAGTACTTTTGGACCATTTGTGTTGGTTCATTCATCACAAAATTATGCGTAAAACTGAAAAACTGACAAGACTTTTTTCTCTCCTGAGAGCGGTAATTTATATACTGCACACAAAACACTTTGAACACACCCTACTGTGATCCATCTTGTGTTCACCTCATGTTTTATTTTTTTTAGCACATTTGCATTTTACATCCCTTTTTGTTGTTTTAAAGATGCTCTCAGAACTCACGTTTGTATTATGATCATTTCATATGACAGATTGATGGTCGTTCCACACAGAAAAGTTGGGTCTTGTCGTAAACCAGTGGTCGCCAACAGGTCGAACGCCAAGACCACGCAAGTCGATCACGATAAATCATGGTTTCTTTGGTTATAGGATTTAAGTTACTATAGCTGCGTCATTCTGTATCCACAATGGTTCGCAAGCTACTTAAGCACGGACATATAAAGCCACAGTCACACAGGGTTTGTGTCGGTGAATACTGACACGCGTCAGTTCAGCCACCTAAATAAAAGGTAGGATATTTGGATAGGGAAAAAGTAGTGTATCAGAAAATGCTTCCAACAGAAATATAAACAAGAGGTATGGACAGTCTAAATCCCCATATGAGGGTAAATATAAGGTAATTACAGTGATAATACATTGATAATACACAGGATAGTTATCAATAGGTAGCACAACATGTCAGAACACCTGTTTAGCTCTTACAGATAACCTCAGGGTACTGCCACTACAGCCAACACTCAGCTGTACATTAATGATAGTTTCATGTTATTTTAGGAGTTGGGGACATACACAGCTTTGTTTTTTAAGTAGCTTAAGCCTGGCATTTACGCTGCTAGATCTTTCATTTGTTCAGATTTCAAAAGGTGATCTTGTACATAAAAAGGTTGGTGACCACTGTCCTAGATGCTGCACTTGTCTGTGGTCTGCACTTACCCACTGTACTTCTCCAGTGTCCTCCACCTTCGGCAGCATGAGCGCTGGGGGCAGGATCTCTGCCTGTAGAATGACCTCCAGGTCAGCCTCGGCCAGGCCGCTGGACACCGAGTTCACCCGCACACACTTCTCCATACGCCCAAGCTCCAGCTCTGCCAGCATCTTCGGGATCGTTTCCCGCGCTGCTGCCTGCAAAATGGATACAAGAATGTGTTCATTGTAAAGAATGTTAAATGTAGTCAAGGTATCTTTCAATAGGAGGCAGTAGTGAGGAAAAAAAATGTTCCTCATTATTTTAATCTACTTTATGTAGTAATCATCTCACTCCACTGACAAGACAACATTGCATATTTCAAGCATTATTTAAGGTAAAAAGCCATATCTTGAAGTAAGGCAATGAGACTATGGCTGTATTTGTACACTTCATTTGCTCGTGTACAAAACTTTTTTTTTCCGTCCTGAAATTGTATCTTTTAACATTTGGTTTGGTTGGCTTAACACTCTAATGGCTAAAGTGTATTAAATGGCACATTTGGGTGTTTGTTGATTAGTCAGTTACTTTGCAGCGATACAAGGACTCCCGACAGCAGGGAGAAAAACAATAACTTCTACTTTGTGTGAAAACAGAGAGACTTAATATCTGTTTGGATAATAATAAAAGCAATAAACATAAACCTTACTCGATAGCTGCTTTTTTGCTTGGTTTATCTGTACAAATGTAAAGACCACACACTTTGCCACATCGTGCCACCAATTTTTTGCCAATATGCACTGCAAGCCATGTATTTTGCTTCAAACACTTTAAAGGAGACATATTACACCCATTTCCCACAAGTTAACACAGTTCAGGGGCCTCAATGAAATGTCTGACATGCCTTGGTCAAAATACCACAAGGATCAAACAGCACAGCACCGTTCTCCCCCTTGTCTAATCAGCCCTATTCAGAACGACCTGTTCCTTTGAATGAGAACGAGTCACACACAGTGCAAAGCAGCAGGCACACAGAAGCTCTGCCTTAAATCATTGGTCTTGCTTCTTCGCTCATTTTCACTGGTTTTTATGGTTCCGTTTCATCTCCTTTCTTTTTTGCCAGTTTCGCTGGTTTGCTCATTTGTCCATTCTTGTTTTGCCTGTTTTCTCATGTCTCAACTCTGGCCATGTTCGTTTTACAGGGTTTAACTCCGCCTTTGCCCATGGGCCTGGCACCGTGATGGGAGATGCTCAAAATGGAGGATTGGTATCATTCAACTGTTCCTGTATTCTACTTAAGTATCAGAACAACTTGTTTCATCCCATGTTTTATGACATTTCCAAACCACACAAAAACAGACTGGGATATTTTGTTTCAATTTGTGGGTTGTTAGGCTACAGATCCCCAAAAGAATTTATGTGCACATGCAGTGAAGAAATTGGTTTTATCCCTTTAACACCATTCCTGCGAGTAACTCATGCCGGAAAAACAACAGAGTCATCTATAGGGTGGAAATGTTAAATTACAAAATGCAGATTATTAGATCATACACTGTGAAAATTATGCTAATATCTTGTTTGGTGCAGACCAAATTTTAACTCTTATACACATCAGCAGTAAACTGAACTAGGGTTCAATTGGATGGGGACCAAGACCTGAGATCTGTGGTGGATGGGAGTATGAATGTACTGGTGTGTAGCTGAAAATGGGACACTTAACATTCATTCATTCATTCATTGAAACCACTTATCCAGTTCAGGGTTGCGGTGGGTCCGGAGCCCACCTGGAATCACTGGGCGCAAGGTGGGAACACACCACCGAGGGGGCACCAGTCCTTCACAGGGTGACACACACACACACACACACACACACCAACATGTGTTTTTGGACTGTGGGAGGAAATTGGAGCACCTGGAGGAAACCCACGCAGACAAGGGGAGAACACACCAACTCCTCACAGACAAGTCACCTGGAGCGGGACTTGAACCCACAACCTCCAGGCCCCTGGAGCTGTGTGACTGCGACACTACCTGCTGCTCTGCCCCCACTTCACATTAGTCAAAACAAAATATATTTATTCCACACTAAAGAAGAGGAGTGTCTCACTCCAGATAGCATCACAGTTAAAGAGAAATCAGCAAACAGACTGAACAGATACTAGTTAAAACTTAGTGTGTACTCATACTTGGCCTGGTTGACCGTCCTCGTCCCCATGTCCTTGATGGCCTGTGCTCACACTGCGTTTTAATGTTCCGAACATAAACATACTTATGTCATCAGACTGTGGCTTTTATTATGAATAAAGATGCTTTGCCTGGCACAATGGTGTTCAGGGTCATTCTTTTTTCCAATAGAAATGCTCCAAAATTACTTGGAATAAAATCTTTTTACATTGACTTCCATTGAAAGTTAAGAAGGCTTTTCCCTTTCGCGTGTAAAAGTTGCTATTTTGGAGATGAATGTTTTTAACTGGACAGTGGCCAGAATAATCATTTTGCAGCTGTGTTTACACTGAATATTGGAACACTGACAACACATTCATATTCAGTACCCAGGCATGAATAGCGCTCATCCTGATGCATATCTCACTAGTATTCACACTAGTCAAATAAACTGGGGGTCAACTGTGCCTTGGCATGGTACAGATTGCCTTGTGTGAGTACAACCTTATTCTACAATCTAGAAACAAAATGCTAACATATTAAAAATATACAAATATTAAATCTAATATATAAAATGAACATGATTTCACAGATCATAACAAATGATGTAATTTTTTGTAGTGTTGAAAAGACCCAAGGCAATACTGTCAGATTCGCTGACCTGCTACATGCTCAGTATAACAGCAGGTGACTTTGATGATTGGTCAACACACACACACAAAAAAAGGTGAACCAAATGCAAATGCACCACCACTCAGTGACAAAACCAAACAAAATGAGTCAGAACTGAAGGCTAAATTGTGAAATACAATTCTATTTTATTTTGAGGCAGTATAAGCACCGGGTGTGTACATACTGCCAGAACAATGATGTAATACAAAAGTCAATTGGAAAAGCTGTGATGGTCAGCTACTCACAATGGGGAAAATAAGCAAAGCACACATCCTGGAACATTGCTATTAAACATTCATCACTGTTTTTCAAGGGAACAAAATGTATTGATCATCATTATATGAAAAAATGGACGCTGGTTTGATTCCAACACATTTCACCTGGAGCCTGAGAAAACAAGAAAGAATCCAAGCAAGAGGAAACCTCCTTAACTGAACAAATGTACTCAAGCACCTATTTTTTTTAGACACGTCTCAATTCATGTTTGGAAAAGGGGTAGGGACCCTTGAAAAGGGTATAGCCCTTGAAACTGGTTACACTTCAAATGAAGGGCTATTAAAGCCTTGTGAATCAGCGGCAAAATGGAGGCCACAAATATCAGTATATTCTCCATTAACAAACTATAATAACCACTGTATTATCTTTATTTCATGTACTTTCAATGCATTACGTCCCTTTACTCCCTAACAAACATAAAACATTGCTAATAGTTTGCTGATGTCTCTGAATTTCCAGTATTTCCAGCTAATATTTTCTAGAGGAATACTACAACATGCAACTCTATTCGAAGGGGGCAGGATAACACTCCAAAACAAGGGGTAAGGGATAGTTGAAAAAATAAGAAATGCGATTCACCTTAGGTTCTAGCTTCCTTACACACTTTACCCAAAGAAGTCCCTTTCTCACATACAAATACACACACACACACAGGGACAGAAATGTACAGGAAGTACAAAGGGGGGAGGGCAGGAGGAATCAAAGCTAAAGCCAAGCAATATAGGCCAACAGTGACACAGCAGCACACGCCTGATGATTCAAACCAGATGTAGCCCCAGTGCAGAGAGGAGGGGCAGGGAAGCAGTGATCTGCCGGGCTGAACATTCAGCTCTATCCAGGAGGAAATATGGTCCGCGTTACACAGTATGAGGAAACAGTAGCTTAAGAGATGTCAGCTCAGATCAGAGGAGGGCTGGGAGAGCTAGCAGGCAGACAGGGTCTGCTGGTGATTAGCCTGCTTTCTGCATTTGAAGCGAGGGAGCAGCAGAAAGAAAAGGGAGGCGGAACAGCTCAGAGGTTAATAGATCTTGAATTAGGAGTTCCTCAGGCCAGGTCATCTTCACACCACACATATAGACAAAAACACATACTTGCCCAGTCCCCTTAGCAAAAGCTCCAGTGTAAGTCAGAAAGTCAGGTTTTTTTATACCACAAGTACCAGTTATTTAAGTATTAGGACACAGAAAGCAGGTTTAAACACATATTAAGCAAACTAAACTCAGCCACTAAAAATATAGTTTATTTACTAAATAGGGCGGCACAGTGGCGCAGTCACACAGCTCCAGGAAGGAGGAGGTTGTGGGTTTAAGTCCCACTCCGGGTGACTGTCTGTGAGGAGTGTGGTGTGTTCTCCCTGTGTCTGCGTGGGTTTCCTCCAGGTGACTGTCTGTGAGGAGTGTGGTGTGTTCTCCCTGTGTCTGCATGGGTTTCCTCCGGGTGACTGTGAAGAGTGTGGTGTGTTCTCCCTGTGTCTGCGTGGGTTTCCTCCGGGTGACTGTCTGTGAGGAGTGTGGTGTGTTCTCCCTGTGTCTGCGTGGGTTTCCTCCAGGTGACTGTCTGTGAGGAGTTTGGTGTGTTCTCCCTGTGTCTGCGTGGGTTTCCTCTGGGTGCTCAGTTTCCTCCCACAGTCAGAAAACACATATTGGTAGGTGGATTGGTGACTCAAAAGTGTATATAGGTTCGAGTGTGTGTGAGTACATGTGAGTGTGTGTCACCCTGCGAAGGTCTGACGCCTCCCTCCAGGGTGTGTTCCTGCTTTGCGCCCAGTAATTTCAGGTAGGCTCCGGACCCACCACGACCCTGGACTGAATAAGCAGGTACAGACACTGAATGAATAAATGAATAAATATTACTAAATAAATAGTGTACACATTTGCATTTAATACAGCTTGCATTCTGTTCAAGAGACTTCATCATCCTTCTCCCTGTCTCCAAATTTCAGTCTTTTGAAATGAACATCTCGACAGCTAAAACGATGAACAGAAACAAATGGAAGATCAAATACTTGATTTTCTCCTGTCGCTCAAGTACTTCAGGTGCTGTTTTGGTATACCAGGTCTCAGAGGAATGCAAGTCCCACTTGTGTGTAGTTTATTATAAATTATCTTAATAATTTGGGTGGGGTGATATATATATATATATATATATATATATATATATATATATATATATATATATATATATATATATATATATATATATATGTAAATACTTTTTTCATTTTCTTATGTAAGAGTATTATATCTTTGGAAATAGGAAGAATTTGTACTTGTCCATTTTGACTAGAAATTAAATATAGTGCATGCCAGCCAATTAATTCCACAAAAAGTTGGGAGAGGGGTTTGTTTACCAAACAATGCCCCAAAATTTTTCTATTTTTATAAACTATAGTTTAGCACCTCTCTATTACTAAGGGCTAGTGCTGTTGTAGCACCTCTCCTGGAAAAGACCGAGTCTGGATGGCAGTATGTTGCTCCAAAATCTGCAGCGAGAAAACTGTTCTCCAAGAGAGGTATTGGGAAGTGTTTTTGAGGCCATGGAGTGATTTCCACTACAGCATTTTGTCTGTTTTAATGCAATGCCACCTCAGGGTCCAGAAACTACTGCTAGCCAATGCTGGTTTTGGGCCTTGTCCTTTGCAGACAGAGATGTCTCTGGATTCTATGAGATGGCCTTTTTTTAAAACACAATCACGTCACACTACTTTACTTTACTACTTTAAAGTAGTAAACTACTACTACTTTTTTTTACTACTATTTTTGCTGGCAACAAATTAAAAATGGGCAAATATTTATTAAAGAACAAAAAATAATAAATTTCAGGTTCAATAATTAAAATATATTTGTAGTGTTTTCATGCACTGTTTGTATAACGGGGGTTTGAATTTAAACATTATGACCCTTTTTCCATTCATTTTTTTCAGGTCCCCAAATGGTTATCAAAGCCAGCTGGAATGAGCAGAAAGTTATGTGGTGAAACAAGAAAACTTATTGGATTATGAATCCATAATTCAAGACCCATAAAGCATGGGTTCATAGTGGATCCTTTCTTTGAACTTCAGCCTCACAATCTTTCACATAATCCAAAGACATCATGAGGTACTACCGTTGTCTCTGGATGATTTGTTATTCATCACTGTCCAATTAAAAACATGTATCTCCCAAAAAAGTAACTTTACAGAAGAAGGAAAAAACCTTCTTAACTTTCAATGGATGCCAATGTAAAAAGATTGTATTCCAAGAAATTGTGGGGCATTTCTATTGGTTCATTCATCATGAAATTCTCACACAATGTGAAGGACAGCTTCTGTGATCAAATGATGTAGTAAACTAAACATCCACAAAAATGAAGATACATGTTTATAATTGAACAGTGAAGATTTGTAAAAAGAAAGGTGTACATGCCACACTCTAAATATAGTTATGGTACAGGAAATGTATATATAAGAAAATCCTTGACAAACACTCCCCCCTCTCCTCCAGTGAACCAACGCTGAAGACAGACGGATATTTGATTTTCTATCAGTGGGAGGAAGGCCAGTTAACTCACCTCCTCTCAGAGTAAACTGACAGAGAGAACATTCTTGAGAACATCTCGGCTCCTGAGGGGCCAAGCTACTCCAAGCCTGAATAAAGCGCTTTGAAAACTGAAATGTTTTACATTAATGGATCTCCATCCAACAAGTTGCTTCAAAGCGTGCTCCCCAATCACCTAGCATCCCACAGAGTGGCCTGGAAAAGCCCAGGTTTCAGAGATCTTTGATTCCTTCCATCAAGCCCATCATTAAAGCTTGACACTGAGTCATGACAGCATGTCCACAAAACGCTCAAAACAAAGGATGGACTTTCAAGTCTGGCGATGTTGACCTCCAGTTAAAAAAAAAAAAAAAAAAAAAAGCCAGTTCCTTCATGTATTGAGAGCCTCAGAATTTGGACTCCTGCAGCGTGATATGCCAAAAAAAGGAACTACATGTCTGGATTATTCAGCTACGTCTGGGAAAGGTGTCTGAGTCAAAGGCTAGCAACATACCACTGCTTTATTTTAGATAAAGATATGTACAGTGCACTCCCTGTAGAGTTTTTACATGATGACAAGAGAAATGTGTTTCATCATAAAATAGTTATTTTTAACTCTATAGCTATTGGCTATAAATCAATCGATTAAAACATAATATAAATATAAATAATCACACAGGTTGCTTTGATTAATCGTGATTAATTGCATTAACTGCTAGTATTTTTAGTAGGGAGATAAATGTGTAGTGTGATTATGCATGACGAACTGGCTCGAGGAAACTGTCCTATTTTATTTTTTAATAATATCTCAGTGTAGTTTTGATGATTTCAGAAATAAACTTTTATTTTGTTGAGTACAAGTTTTAGAGAAAATTTTAGCATGGAACACAGAACATTTAATAAAGAAAATTAATGCTACACTACAGCGAACAACTCAAACTTGAGCAAGGTAGAAGATGAAACAGGAGCTCTGTGTGTGAGAGTGTGTGTGTGATGTGTGAGAGCCAGAGAAAGAGGAAGATAAGAAGGGTAAGATAGGGACTTTGTTATGATTTTTAATACATATTTCAGCATACATATAATGTATTCTACCTTCTGAACTCAACAGTAGCGATGCTGTATTTACATGAATAGATAAAACAGTTACTATGGCAACAGGATTTGTAAAAAGTGTGACTTAAGGGAGGACGTTGAGGCCAAATTTGGTAAAATTATCATGCAGCATTAAATAGTGTCAACATGCCCAATTTGACAGCACTACTAATACAACTGTATCCACTGAAAGGGGAAAAAACAACATTAGGATCGACTTTAGAATTAGACTACACGCAAAGATTTATAAATTATTTAAAATCTGAATATTATTAGTTATTAATTAGGTTGCAAACACATTAAAAGTCATTAATAATCAGTTATAACACACAGATAGAAAGGGTAATCGTGACCTGTTTTTTTTTGCCAAATAGTGAACCCACTTTCATCTAAAGTCTAAAGTTTAACCCTCAGGTCTCGACAAATACAGACCTCACTTTGTCTTTTCCAACAGTCGATATTAACCCTGCCAGCTCCAGCACATTGTTAACAATTTAAACACCAAGTTCAATCAATTAACCACTGACAGAATGTCTTTTTAGACACCTAAGATGACGTGGTTCCTCTTAACATGTGAAATGAGTAAATTCATATTCTGAGCTTATTTTTTATCACAACATTTTCAGTAAGTTCTGACACTTTCACCATTAGACAAAGACGTGACTGTAACCCTTAATATGTATACAACCCAATTAATAACAATGTAATGAATACTTTTTAAATTATTTTTTAAACTTAAAAGAGGTACCCAACTTTAAATTTAATAGTTTGTAATGTGAAATGGAATGTAATATTTAGTACTTCAATATAATTTCCCATTATCTCATTATAGGTTTAATAAAGTAAAATGTCAGTTTCTGAGCAGATGCTGCTGACTCAAAAGGTGAGTCATAGTTCCTTTCTATTTCTCTTTTATCCCTGGCATTTTGTAACCTACTGAGACACTTGCAATGGCAGAGAGTGAGCTGTAGACATGTGAAGGACAGGCCAAGCTGGATGCTCAAGGTGTAAAATCCAGAAGTATGATATGTGACCAGCTGCATCGCCGTTCCAGTTTAATGACCATTAGATCCATCACTTGATAATGGCGATTTCTTCTTGCATTTGTCCAGTTTCACATATGTGGAGCACCTGTCCCCTTTGGCCAGAGGCCGGATGGTCTGTTTATTCAAAGAACTGTAAAAGCACTGTATTGGGCAGGGCAAGTATTAAATGCCTGTGGGCCAAGGCACCGCCAATGAAAACAGCTAACAGTAATTTGATAATAAGGGTGGGAAAAGGTGTGTCACTTTCTCTAAGCCTCAGCATTTTGCAACACATTTATCACCATCCAGAAGAACATTAAGTTACAGTGCAACTGCTGTGCACAACAGTGGTGGGTTTAATGTTTTTGTTCATGGTTTTTCACATGTGATGATAAAATCAAGTAGTGTCACCACAGCATTTTTACAAGCAATAGCAACAAAGAACCACTTTTGATTAGCAAGTGTAAAGATGGTATTTAAAAGTTCAAAAGATTTAAAAAAGATATAAAGATTTTAAACCAAATAAAACTTTTGCTAGAACAATTTGCCCAAGGAAAGAAACATTTTTGAATCTTTAATTTAAAAATATGATGCATAAAAAACTTCAGACCTACTTTCTTGTTGGGACCAATGCCAACAATGGTCTTGAATGAATGTCTTTTTATTGTTGTTGTACAGTAGTACAAAAATAAAAAAAATAAAAATTGAACAGTGGCAGTGAACACGCACACTTTAAAATCTCCCTTCAACCTATAATAGGGACAATAGCGCCTCAATCATTGTTCCGGGGCTGAGCTCTGTAAAAAGTAGCCCATGCAACTAAAGAATCACGGGGTGAAGGACTCTCGCGAGAACAGCATGACACTTTGCAACACACAGGAGCTACTATGCCATTTAGTTCACTATAAGAAGAATCTAGCTTCGTTTTTCCAGTACAGACATTCTAGCAGAAGCTGCGATGAGACCACCTTGTAAGAGGAAGAGAAGAAAAAGAGTGCGTGAGAGAGACTGTGCTAAAGTTAAAGGAAAAGTCTATGATTTTGGGGAAACGCTGTTGTCTCTGGTTTGTTTACATTCAAAATCTCAGTGTTTTTGTAAGACGGAAGGGTTATTTTGAGGTAGCACTCTCCTGAATTTGGAGTCAGCTCCATCCAAGTCAATATTACCCACATGTGGAGCAGAAATAGAGCAATATCCTCATCCCAGATTGTGCTTTTCAACATTTGGAGGGCTATTCATTGTTTAAAAACCTCCAGATGTGGTTTCTCTGCTAAGACCCTTTGTAAACACTGGTTTAAACAGACTGGAGAGCTGCAAATGGTAAGGAAACATACTCAGAATTTTATAAAAATAGTTTTTTAGATCAGGATAAAATTGGGAACATCACCTTTAATATTGGACTGACTTTACACTGTGGAGTGAGCTGAAAAAGACATGAGGATAAAAGATATACACACTCAGTGCGAGTGTGTGAGAGAAAGAAAGAGCAAGAAGTGTGTGTGATTTGATTTTACAACAAACCTGTAAACCTGATTTACACTCAGCAAAAGCTAGGGATAGCCCAGGAGATAAAATAATAATAATAATTTTACATAGTAACCCTTTAAGGGCATTTAACACACACACACACACACACACACACACACACTGGCATCTTGGCATCCAGGTAGTGCCTTGCTTAAAGACACACCAGCCATAGATATTGAGGGAGGAGAACATGATGTTTCTTCAGTTCCCCACCCCATTTTCTATTGCTGGTACAGGGGATCAAACAGCAAGCCTTTCAGTCCTAAATCTACTTCTCTTTTTGAAAGGGTCTTAGGGGAACTAAGAGAGTCTCTACTATTGCACTGTGCAAGCATTATTATTATTTGAATATGTACTGTCCTGGCGAAGCCTCGCAGAGTCATTTCTAGGTGGGTGTGAATTATTTGAAAGTCAGAGAAACTCACTGGAACTACTTTAAATTATAATGTGTAATAAAGAAACAAAAAAGCTATTAAACTAAAGGATGTAGGGGATGTAGTGGATCAGTGGATTATGACAGCAGATTCAAATCTTAGATCATGCACAGAGATTGTGGATTTAGTGCTTTCAGACGGCATCTTCTAATATACACTAGATAAATTGAGGGTTCATTTCTTGGCAAAATAAAAAAAAAGATTTATGCACATGCAGCATCTGTTGCTCATCTAAACCCAACTCATCCATCTCATCTATCTGCATCAGCATCCATTTTGGATCTGTTCCTCTGATGCCTGGGTATATACCTCTGCAGAAACAGACACGCTTAATAAAATAGATATACCATGGTGGTCCCTTATGAAAGCTTGGTTGGTCCTTTAAGGCAAGATTACATCATACTCACATTACCACTATTTTTAAGCTTTTAGAGTTGCCAAAACAACTGGAGCAAAAATAACATTCATAAATCTTATATTACAAATATTAGCCAAAACATTAACATTTCATACATTTTTTTTATTTTACATGTATTATTCCTTTAATCAGCCCCACTGACCACACTATTGCACCTTGTTGTTTTACAACTACACAGGACCTGCCACACAGCAGATATTATTTGGGTGGTGCATCATCCTCAGTGCTCCAGTGAAGTAGAGATGGTGGTGGTGTGTTGCTATGGCTTAAAACACCACAGTGTCACAACTAGACTCAGCATGGTCCACCCACCAATAATATCTAGACATCTGCATCCTGTGGGCAATGGTCAGTGATCACTGATGAAGGACCAGAGGAAGACTAACATAAAAAGTGAAGCAACAGATGAGTTACTGTCTCCAACTTAACATCTGAATGGTGGAACAATGAGGTAGGTGCGTCTAATAGTAATAAGTACGTGCAGTGTTTATAAACTCCAGCAACATGGCTGTGTCTGATCCACGTGTAGCAGACAAAACACACAAAAGCAACACACCACTGAGTCAATATCTTTGGGGGTCCTGACCATTGTTGAACAAGGTGAAATGTGATTAAGAGTGCATTCAGAGCAACAGATGGACAACAGTTTGTGAACTAGAATTACATAGTGCAACGATATGGTCAAAGAGCTTAGAAAATGAACATTGAGTGTAGAAATAAGAAGTTTAATCTAATCACTGCATTCATTATGAGTGCCATCAAAGTAAAAGTGCTACAAAAGCATGTGCATCGATTAGTTCTGTTCTTCAGGTTAAAATTGTATCCAAAAGTATGTGAGAGTCTTGGTTTAGATGCTTTATAAATGGTATGTAAGCAATCATGTCCCTAGCAAATTATATTCATTTTTTTAAATAATAATATGCATCACTTACCATACAATTACAAAAATGCCACAGAATGTTTAAATGCCGAATTACATTTATACTTTACGCAAATATGCTTTAAAACATATTTGTACACACCTAATGGTTTGATTCGGTCTATTTCTAAATTACCCCAATTCTAGTGCACACAAGCAGTCACTGCCAATTGTAGAGGAATCAGTCAGGATTAAGTGAGTATCTCTTCTCCCAGTAAACACCTCATGCATATCTAATTTGAACTTTCCTTTCCACCTTAAATGGTGCAGAAGTTATGCCTTGGCTCCCTACAGCTGCTGCAGCACTTAAAGTAGAATGGAAAATTCTAATAAGCTGGTGAATAATAAGCCAACTACAGCTTCGCCGTGTGGTGTACGCCTGGCATAAAATGATTTAAGATGGCGTTAAGTCATAAAGCTTCAAGACTGTGTATTTTTTCAGGTGAGCTTAACGAAAAATTATTTTAATGATACTCTAATATATTACATTAGCCTAATCCTAAAAGTTATGCATTTCTGGTTCAGGCTGAAGAACTAGCATCTGAGAACCATTTCTCAACAGCGAGCTGTTTTCTGGTGCTTTTCTTTACCTTACTGATTCATCAAAATGAAAGACAATCCTCTAATCACTGACACTTCATCAGTTTGAAGGCTTCAGTGCACTCATAAGACACCAAATAAATATAGGAGTCTAATTATTGGGTCACAGAATGTGCCCTGACCTCCAGCCCTCACAAAGACACACGTTTCTACAATCATTAGAAGACACTGTGACACCTGATAGAGGTGAGTGGCCTTAGCATCCTTCACACACCTCTCTGCAGGATTTCTGCTCATTGGGCAATTAGGTGGCTATGATTGTAGCAGTGCTGTCTTGTCATAGTCTCTGCAACTGCATCACTTCATCAGTAGCGCAGAGCTGTACACCCTGTACAACCCTGTGTGTACTGTCTAGCATCATCTACTTTTAAAATAATTTAAATCGATACTTGAATGATCAAGGATGCTCTGATAGAAATATTCAGTGTGAGTAGAAAGTCACTTTACAATTAGGGTCAAACTGTGAAAATACAAAAAGAGCATAAAGAATATGGTGGCATTAATTCACTTTCATAATAAACTGTAAACTGACTCACCGGTATGTTTATGCTTAATGTGAATGTGCTGAATATGAATATGTTGGCTGTGTTAAATTGTCCATGTGTGAGAATATGAGTGAATGGATGAGTGTGTGATGCACTGTGATGGACTGGTGTCCCATCCAGGGTGTGCCCTGCTTTGTGCCCACAGATTTTCGAGTCGGCTGCAGATCAACTGTGACCCTTATCAGGGTGAATCACTTGCAAAGAATGAATGAGAAAGAAAAACAGACAATCAAACCTTTTTAAAAAAAAAAAAAAAAAAAAGAAGAAGTCAGTTTAACGGCAGCACGGTGGTGCAGCAGGTTAGTCTCGCAGTCACACAGCTCCAGGGGCCTGGAGGTTGTGGGTTCGATTCCCGCTCCAGGTGACTGTCTGTGAGGAGTTGGTGTGTTCTCCCCGTGTCTGCGTGGGTTTCCTCCAGGTGCTCCGGTTTCCTCCCACAGTCCAAAAACACACATTGGTAGGTGGATTGGCGACTCAAAAGTGTCCTTAGGTGTGAATGTGTGCATGTCTGTGTTGCCCTGTGAAGGACTGTATTCCTGCCTTGCGCCCAATGATTCCAGGTAGTCTCTGGACCCACCGCGACACTGAACTGGATAAGCGCTTACAGATAATGAATGAATGAATGAATGAAGTCAGTTTAACATTAATCTTACTGAAAAAAAATAATAATAATGAATTCTGACTTTCCAAAAATAAACATAGTTTATGAAGCTGTCAAAATTATATTGACACACTATAATAAATGAATGCATTTTCACACCTCTGTCAAACCTTAAAAAAAAGAATACACGCATGCATACAACTATTTCCAAGGACAGTAGATAAATCAAACAAATTGCAATGTAGTGAGAAGTAACAAGAACTAGTTTTCATTCAGCAGAGGTTTGATTCCTTATTTTCCAGTCATTGCATGTTTTCATTCTACTCTTCCCCAGCACATGATTAAACTTGAGCTGCAATCATTAGCAAAACCGAGTATTGAATGATAACTACTAATAACACTAGGGCACCGTTGGGTGAGATTTGAAACAGTTAAGCAAACACACATTAAATTACCACTGATTATACTAATGCTATTTGGACTTCATCTTAACAGAGTAAATAAATTAATGCATATTGGCTGGCAAACCTTCTTAAATATTTTCTCAAGTGTCTAAAACTACTGCGGTCCTCTATATACACACACACACACACACTTTCTTCAGTGTGGAATGGCAGGTCATTTCTGGTAGAAGCCAGCTTTTCCAAGCTGGTTGGAGCTGGAGCTGCTTTTTTTTGGGTGAACGCCTCAGATCAGCGTTTGTGTTTCTTGGCAGCTGAGGGGTTTGTGTTCCTTCTCTGTGCTGTGTAGGGTTCAGCTGTGAAGAGAACAGCACGGACCCTCTGCTTAAGTGACACAGGCCTGCTCTCCAGAGGAATACAGTGCAGCAGTAACCAACAAGCTTCTAAAGAGAACAGCAGAGTGTGGTCAGCAGTACATCTCCACAGCCACCACACTCAATCTCTCTCTCATACACACACACACACACACACACACACATACTCCTGCCCACCCACCCACTCAGTCAAACCTGTGACACTGCCCCTTGCACAAGCAGCCGTCCTTTGAACTTAAGACTAAATCCACCGTGTGCTTTTCGAGGCTCTATATCACATAACAGTTGGCTGCATAAATTATGCTAAAATGGAAACGCTGACAGGAAGCCAAAATATTACACTTTCAAATGGACTCCATCTGAAATCTAAGACTATAATAGTGTATTATTGAGATTGATTTGACAAATGAAAGACATTCACCACAGTACTTTCCTTACAGAGTGACCTAAAGACAACATGAAAGGATTCTCCACTTCGGTGCGTGGGGCTGGGAATCAGCAATTGTAAAACAATAACAGAGCTGTCCCACACAGTACAGAAAGGATTGTGTAAAAGATAAATAAAGGCTGTGATTCCACTCCTTCTGCAAACCATTCTTCTGCTGCCACCAGCAGGACTGCCACAGAAGCAGCCAGACTTGCACAAACGAGCTCCCTGCATGTCAACATGTCGAAAAAGTGAAGAGAAAGAGAGAAACTCTGGAGAACAAGCTATTGACATTCATTAAATAACATCCTGTTTTCTCACAGAGGACACCTAAAAGAACAAGAGCTGAGCGTAGACAATGTCTCGAAATATCCAACTGCTATTGAAGTTTATTGGACTCAGTCTCAAGCCAGATGTACATTTTTATCCATTAAGTAATGACTCTGCTTTAATATTCATATTATTACGTATTAGTAGAGTCGACCAGTTTAAATAATAGTAATAGTAATAACATTAAAACCTACTATAATTTGGTTTAAATGGGATAAAACCCTTAAATTAACACACTACTTATTTATACGTTAAGTCCTTGAGAAAGCACTACATAAATACAATGTATTATTAATATAATCAAAAAAACCACAGCACCCAAAGTCCACAGACTTCCATAGTCATTGAACATTTTTTTTTACAAGTGTGATATTATTCTTTGATTGAATTTGAATTTGAATTTCCTTCATAAAAGTGTCTATTTATATTTTATGTAATATAAAAAAAAGAAAAAAAGAAAAAGAAAACAGCTGTGCGGGTGTAATCTAATCCCCCCAAAAATGACATGAAGTCACACATAATTAGCTTTTCATGAGTTATTAACTTCCTTCACATTTCATTATTAAAATCTAACAGATTTTTTTTATAAAGAAAATGAAAAATGGGAAAAAAGCAATAATTGCTGCCTTCCCTGACATCACGTGGCAGACTAGCTGAGTACTGTTGAGGTGACCAGTAAACGTCTGGCTCACCTAATGCTTTGTGCTTAGCTTAAAAATCCTCTTGTTTGGGCATTATGATGACTATTATCCTTACTAAATGAATAAAATTATGTCACAATAAGATGTCACAGATACATTTTTTTTGTTTGACTTATGTAACCACTTACTAAGTAGCAATACGTATGTGAATAACTAAATACAACTGCGGTTACAGTTCTGAACAGGATAGTTTTTGAAATGAAGCACTACTATTTGTACACGATTTGCTGTCTTCTCAAATCTCGGAAGAGGGAATTACAGTCATGAAATACAGTCATGTCATGAATATCTTGCAGTATCATGATGCTTGTGCCACATAAGTTATTTATTTTGGATGTGTGTGAGCAGTCATATTGTTCAGTAGATTTTTTGAGTGTTTATATTTAAATTAATGTTGCCATGATCCAGATCCATAGCAGTGCATTATTAACTGTAATTAATTTGTGACTGCAAACAACACTTGATTCATTTATTTCTTGTTCATTTATCTGGTCAGTACAGTCAATAGTGGACAGAATAGCTACAAATAAGCATGGTTAGGACCACTGTAGTTGAAAGACATGAATAGAAACAAACAGTGAGAGAGTGGAAAAACACTTGGATGAAGAGAAAAAGGAGGTGGAGCCATGAGACAGCCTTGCCACCTGTGGTCCAGCAGATCAGATGACCAGTGACACAGCACATTGACCAAAAAAAATAAAAAAGAAAAGAAAAGAAAAGGAAAAAGGGCAGAGGTGTGCCTTCAAACAGCCTCTCTCTCATTAAAGGCTGATCTGAGCCGGTTAGCTGGAGGATCCTGCCTCTGGCAGTGGAGCTGGGGGATTTTTGTGGAGCTCGGAGCTGATCAGATAGACTAGGAAAACAACATCCGTCCACTTTCACACTCCAGTGGAAGAGGTGGTCCCTCCCGGCAGGGCTGCGTAGTCTTGCCATCTGGAGAATAAATCGAGTGTGAAGTACAGTATAGTTTGGGACCAAGCTGCGTGGCGGCAGCTCAGCAGTTAGTTCATTAGTTCCAAACTTCCAGGGATTGGACGAAGGGAGGGGGTGCTCAGAGCGGGTCGGCCGCCGGGTGGAATGCCCCAAACCGAGCGCCGGTGTATAGGGCACCTCTAGCACAACACACACAGATAAACAAACTCACCCCCGGAGAGAGGGAGAAGACAGGTGTAGCCATCAGTGCTAGCTGGAGGGACAGGGAAACAAAATACACCCCCCTTAAACACTCTCTATGGAGGCTACTTTTATATAATAACTGTGTGTTAGTGTTCATAGGTTTGTGTTTGTGCTTGTGTGTGAGACTGTAAGCTGCTGCTGTCCTGGGTGGCAGTTAGCCATCGTAGGTAGCATCAGATACTCAATGGCCATAGTTACAACTCTGATATTTACTAAAAATGACATACTGTTTTTAAACTAGAGCCCCTTTAAGGTTAAAATCTTTCCCTGGAGATCAATAAAGCACATATATATTTTATTTAATAGTCCTGGGGGTTTATGTAATGATTCGGGTGCTTCCTTAAATCAAAAGTGTTCCCCACTGGCCTTTACTACAATGCCGTGATTCATAAAAATACTCCATCTCCTTGAAGTTTGGTCAAGATCCTCAAACCCACAACAAGATGAATGTGATTTCTTGCATTTTCACATGGTCTTTTTTGTTGTCTTCATGTCGATTTGAATAAAATCCAATACTGTGATCATTATTACACAACATGATGCCTAGCAGTACACAGTGAGATAAATGCTCTCCCTTAAATGTGTGCTTCTGTAATTAAAGGCAATGATTATATTTTTAACACCCCAGTTTTTTGTGTGTTTATTTTTTATTCAATTCAGAGAAAGTTCCTTACCATTTGCTACTTCTCCAGTATGTTTCTGTGCTGGAAGAAGCTTAGAGTTTATATGCAGTCCTAGCTCAGTAAATGTGGAAAAATACTAAAGGTCTTGGTTCACAATATCTCAGGTTTGTCTTTGTGCGTCACTGGCTGAGCCAAGCCAAAACAATATCTGAAGACTTTAGGTGGATGGTGGAGAGACTCCCCAAACATTGAAAAGGCCGGCTCTGTGTGTAATATTGACTTTTTTTTTTTGCTGTTACAGATGTATTACTTAAAATGGAAGAGCGCTAACTGCATGAAAGTAAACACAGACTCAAAGTCCTACAAAAGTAACTAGCTGGAGTTACAAATGAGTTTCTGTGATAATTCAAACAGTGAATAAAAACTTACAGACAAGTTCAACTTCAGCCAAGTACACGCTACAGTCCGTTTCTTACTCGAACATACCCTTCCACCTTAAAAGATGCTGAGCTTCTGACTGAACACAACAGATGCTGTAAGAACAGCAATTCTCCAGAATCATCTACATTGTACTTAATGAAACAAAATCACATCACATTGAACATAACTTTAAAGGCTGTGAATTCTGATTTATGCATTTCCTATTATCTGAAAGTGCATATGAATTTAACATAGAAAGTTGTAAGCTTGCACTAGGTTATAAGACATTCAGTAACATTAAAAAATTAATTAGACAAAACTCTTGAGACTGAATAATAAAAGGGGCAATGCTTTTGCCATTTTTTTTCCCCCAAATGCTGAAACTCAAATATTTCCCTCCACACTGTGTAGTGCACCCTGTTGGTCATAAAACAACGGTTTCCGCACTACAATAATACACTGTATGTTTTATATATATATATATATATATATACAGTATTAAGTTTAAGTGCGCAATGGAAGCATAACTTCTAACTAATCAGTATATAGCCTGATGACATGCAGCAGATATTTTGTCTACAACAGTCAGTGTGTGAACATGTCAGATAGTCTGTCAGAGGACTATCTTAATTTGTCATTGTTTATCTTAATTGGTTATTTGTCACAGTCTATGTTAAAATTATCCAAAAGTTACATAGAGCAATTTCTGAAAGTGCTGACATCAGGGTAGCAATGACCGAGGCTATATTCACCCTTTTACATTTCAGTGGAGCATCACCATGATTTTCAAGCTTTAATTTTAAGGTAAAAATACTGCCTAGTGTTGCCTTAAGGTAGTATGTTTTAAACTGCTTATCTGTAGATTTGCGCTTCTTAATGAAATGTAACTAATACTCTAAAAGTGATTTACACAATGTGCATACATGATCTACAAAGTCATAAATTGTTTGTTGGGGGCGGGGGGGGGGGTGTATTTCAACGAGCGGTGGAGTATTTTTGGATTCTGAAAGTAGTGGAATCAATCCTTCATTACCTGGAGCAAGAATTCTGAGTGTTTTGGTTTCTCTCTCTCTATCTCCTCACACACGCGTATGAGTGCAATGGAGCTGCAGGAGGAAGTGTCATTTAGCAGCGTGGAAAAATAAAATGTCTATCTATAGGTACACACAAACCCCCACGGATATCCAATTGCCAGGATGGGGAAAACAGCCGAGTGAGTGGGAAGTGAAAGAGAGGGAGCCACAGAGTGAGGTGCTTTTTATTATTGAGTTAATAAGTCATTTTTACATTATGCACTAGCGCCTTAACAAATAAATAATGGATCACAGCTTTCGGCATAGCGTGCCAGACTCTTTAAAGCTAACATATGGTCTTTAAAATTGACTGCATCTTGTACAGAGGACGGTAAGCGCTTGTAGCCTTGACAGATTTATACCATCAAAAAGCCGAGGAGTAATAGGATTATTTGCCAGGCTTTCCGTGCAGTACAAATGTTATTTTTCAGGGTGAGCTATTAGCATTTTTATCTGGGAGACTAGAGAGAGTGTTAATTCTTTCAGGCCTGACAGGAACATGTGCTAACACAGAAAAGACTGCTCTGCTTGGGGAGAAAACCAAGGGCCTTCCCTAATGCTATTTTCCTCCTCTCAGTCCTCTCAGATCACCTGGCCCTAATATTCCTCAGCAGAATAATCCCATACAGGCTGAAGAATTGATTTTATGAATGTGTTATTATCCATTTATTCTGTTTCTCTAGTAATGCATAAGAAGCATTTTAGGATTTTAAGTTTTTTTATTATTATTTTGTTGATGACAGAGACACCATCAAACAGAAAACTACAACCCCCCCTTGTTTGCTTTGAACGGCTGTCAAAAGCTGGATAGAGATATTACCAAGGCGCCACTGTGACCCAAAAGACTCAAGAATGTTAAACTAGTATTATTTTCAAGCATCAGTGGACGCTTCAGTGACATTTTCTTTTCAAATCCTTTTCCCACTTAGCAATGAGAAAGAAACACGGGGGTGTTGGAAAACACTGAGCTCTGTCACCTTTTTTGAAGGGGTCACCGTTGTCCGTCAAGCTAAGATCCCCCGCCACCTCCCCCGTTCTCAATCAGGAATAGCCTCTGGCCATATCAATCATCTTTATTATCATGACTTAAAAACCTTTGTTAGGTGACTTCTCCCGCAACAGCCCTTCTTTATTCCATGCTCCAATCACAATTTCATGGCAAAGCAAACAGGGCCAATTGGCTGGCTGTGTGGGCGGGTCGAGAATGCTTTTAACCTGCTGCATCTGCCGACATCCTGCTGCTTTCCCAGTGTGAGGTGGGCACCTTGTTTCAAGTGAATGTGATAGGGGGCATTTCTTGCCTTATCACTACATAATGGGAAGGAAATGTGCTTGTTTTAAGCACAGTGCTTAGCTAGGTTTATACAGCATGATTAAGCAGCAGCACCTGGCTGAATGGGCGCTTTAACTGGGTTTGTATTTGCTGGCAATAAAGTCAGGTGCTAGGGGATTATTAACGGTTGTGGTGGTGATGGCTACCTTCTTATTAAGGGCAACCCCATCCTCACAGTCCAGAACAGCACAGTCCACATCCAGAGAGGTGAGCTTCCTAAGCTTGCGCTCGTCATTGCCTGGGACGTAGAGGACAGCCCGTCGAGGGATGTACTTCAGAGATGTGCCTGGGGTGTGGTGACCTCGACAACTGACCTGGTCCCATGGAGATACAAGCAGCCTCTGAAAGAACCTATACAACAGTAAATAAATAAATATAATCAGAGGCATGAAGTATTGTTACTTAGAGTGTTTCTATAGAGTAAACAAAAAACATGAAAATAATCAGTACATGATGTTTATGTAGCTTTTGCCAAGGTTGTTTGACAAAAAAAAAAAACTATTTCACTACATAAATAGCTGGCTAGCTTGCATACAATAAATAAAAGAGGTTTACATTAAAACACACACACACACACACAAAAAAAAAATCTATGAGAATGTGAAATTGAAGTTTACATATTTTTTGCCCCGGACATTTGTTGTAATTAGTTGAGTTGTCTAAACAAAAATAACCTTAAGTAGGGCCCCGTGAAATGCATTTCATTTGTTCCTAAATCCTGTTTAATCTGATTCCCCATTTTCTTTTTTTTTATGGATTTTTCTTTAACAGTCTGATTTCTTTAAGAATTTAAGTTCACTTAAGCAAACAATAGCAAGATGGCTGTTCTTAAGTTTGTATTTATTAATACCGCTGCTAACACACTGTTCAGTAAGACCAAGCCAAACATTGTTTAGGACAAGCAAACATTATTATATATATTGGTAAATGCTGCAAAAGGCTTAACATTCAACGTATTATGGTCTCCAGGGGCTAACAATGCATCATGTCGGCTCCATCATTCTAAACTAATGGTGGCGTTTTTTCTGTAGGTTTGTAAAAATGTTTATTTATTTATTTATTTATTTATTTATTTATTATGTTCAAATCTTATGCCTTTCCATCTTTATATCTGAATTCTGTATTAATTCCTCAATTCCGTGATTCTATCTGTGTTCTCCACAGTGTGGGAATCACAGGGTCTTAATTGAGAGGGGCCTTTGCGGCTTTGGCTGTAGTCTCTTTGGATGATGGTTATACATTGTTTTAACAAAGAAATACACAAATGTGCAAAAGTAAATGTGGCCAGTGTAGATGTGGTTGTATTAATTATACAAGTGAATACACACACACATTAAACAAACTAATACTAATTGGTCAATGTATGTTTGTACTATGGTAATTAGCTTTGTCTATACATTAAACAAACAAATAAATAATCACGGGCATGACTGAATGGGGCCTGTGTATCTTTGGCCAAGGTCTGTTTGCACTATGGTAATTGGTTGTTTCTACATGACACATGAACTCCAGTGAAAGCTAAGAATGGAGGCTATCTGTGTCTTCATCTTCTTCCTTCCGATACGTTTAACACAATGACAAAACAAAGTTTGTTTTCCTCTAAGCCCCCCATTCAAGGGGATGAGTGCTGCTGACCTAGGATTTGAGCGCCTTTATCACCCACAACATCACAGCCAATTGTTCTCCTTTAATGCTAATACACAAAGGCTTAGCTGCTCCAGCTGAATAAATCTATTTAGGGCCAGGGCCACTCTGGGCTGAAAGAGACAGAAACAGAAAGGGATTACAAAGCCCCGCAAAATAATTAAAGTTTGGACAACACAACAAATCTCCATAATACTTTCAGCTAATTACTCCTGGAAAGCGTGCTAGCTAGTTGCGAACAGTAGCGCAGCTAATCTAAACAATAAAAGCTCTGCCACTAGAGCCAAGATCTCAGTTTCACAGAGCTTAATGAAAGCACTGCTTTATTGCTTCAGCTCTTTCCAACACATTTTATCACATGCACCAGTAGTCGCAGTTATGGCACACACGTTTTAATTATTTGTTCTGTAGGTCGGCCTGCTCAAACAATTAGCACTAATGAATGGGCCAAATAATTGGGATCACATATAGCTAATTATACCCAGGAACAGTCCTCGCCTGGCTGTTCCTTCCCATTGCTCTCAGAGGGATAATATCAGTAGATTGTGTTCCTTTTCCGTCCAGGGAGGAGGGAGAAGAAAAGGAAATAGAGGGGGGAGGAGTGGGGTGGGGTGGTGGGGGACATTGGGCTTTAGAAGAAAAAGGGGGTAAAGTATTCTCCTTTCTGCCTTTGTTGTCTAAAGAAGCTAAAGTCACTTCAATAGGCACTTAATCCCATCCTCCACGCTTACAATTGCCTTCCAGTATCAATCAGGCATAATCTCAACTAAGATGATGCAGCTATACCGAGCAATTAAAAGCAATTCAGGTAGTTATGGCTGCGAGCACTTTGCCGGCCCAAGTACACAGAGCCTCCGCAGGGATCCTGAATGCTGTAGTGTTTAAATTTGGCCAGGAACAATGCCTCTCATGGGGACGAGAAGGGAATATGCAAAAAGAAGGAAAAGGGGGAGGAACTCTCCATCAAATGAAAGACCAAACCCTATAGCACTTATAATTATGGGCAAAAATGAAAATAAGATGCAGAATTAGACAATGGGCCTAATACTGAAGGTTGGAGGACTCAAGGTGGGCGGTGTGTGTGTGTGTGTGTACCAGGGATGTATCACCCTGTGGACACCAAAACAGTTTAGTCTCCACATACATTTTAAGGTGAGAAAATATTTTAATGGGTTAGTGTTAGGCTAGGAGTCCTTATGGAAAACTGAATGGGAAGTCTCCACAAAATGAATGCAAGTGCATTTTCATATATGAATATCTCCTAATGCATTTTTCCAAAAAACTAGTATTTTTAAAAACCCTAGATTTGCCTTTTTGTTTGTTTGTTTCTCTTTTTTTCTTCATTTTTACAGCATGGGAGGGAGGGTGGATGGTTTCACAGCTTCCTCCAAAAGTTGCATAGTGCAATTTCTGCAGTGCTGAGTAGCAATGACATATTCTCCCCAGTGCAGCTCAACGATTCTGAAGCTGTAATTATTCCCTAGTAATGAAATTTAAAAATATTACATAGTGTTCTTTTATTGTGAAACAATAACACAGTGAAACGGGTTACTTTTGGTTACAGAGGGTAAAGAGTTAGTGTTTAAGTGGCTACATAGGGTTCTTTGAGGGCTGCCATAAAAAAAATTAGTTCCATAATAACAATATTTGTTTGAGAGGTGTCAGTGTGAAGAACCTTTTAATGTAGAGCTGCACCAATTTTTAATTTTTTGGGTAGATACGATAACTGGTAATTAGCACCTTGGAGTAGCCGATGCCGATATTTTATCTTCTAAGTTTATTAGCTGTAGTATATATATATATATATATATATATATATATATATATATATATATATATATATATAATAGTATATATATAATTATTTTTTTTTTTTTATCAAAGATTTACTAGTGGTTCCGCACGAATGGTTTCTAGAGGGGCGCTAATTAGTGTAGCACCAGGTTTGTTTTAGAGAGTGAGGGGGAGAACGGCATAAAGCGGCTCCGAACAAGCGAGAGAGTGTTTGAGTGAGTGTGTGTAATCGTTTACCATCGTGTTTCAGTAATAAATTCAGATGCTGAATGACTCTATTTTCATGTGATTTATATAAGAAGGGCTGATCTTTCTGTCGTGTAACCTGCTGTGTTTGTTTTTTCACTGCTATCTGTGTGTGCGTGTACAAAGCATCGCTGATATTTTAAATCAGTTTTCACCACGGAAAAAAAATATCCCAGAAACTGTGAAAATGTCCACACGGCAGACATAGTTATGTATTTACAGGCGTCAGTGTATATGAGCAAGAACAAAAATGTGCGGAGGTCATTACACGCTCAAAATTTCATAATACCTTTTACATTGGTGTTTAAAAAAATTTAGAATTAAATGACTTTAAAAAACTTGTATAAGGGTTTTCCACACTCATACTTGTCTTAAACAAACAAGGTTCTTTATGGGACCAAAAGTGGTTCTTCTATGGCACTGCCCAAAATAACCTTAAGAGCACCTTAATTTTTAAGAGTACATTATAGCAAAACCAACACCTGTGTGTTGCCTCTCCAGAAATAAAAAGCATTGTTGTTACTAATACATACTGTAAGTGTACAAGATAAATACAATTAATACATTTTTTTCAGGTGAACGTATTACCAATTTTCACTGTCATTGCTCTGTGAGAGCAGCAATGGCCACGTATTCTAACCAATAAAGACAGTCAGTGATTTATAACATATAAAAAGTACATGATTATACCTCCTCTGTGTTTGTGTGGGTTTTTGAGGGAAATTATAGCTTTCCACTTTGCTAGTTCTTTCCTATTTTGCCGCTTGTTGATTTATTCATAGGTTTCCCACAAGCACTCAGTCTGGTGTAGTTTGCAGAGTGTACTGCGTCAGAAGTCATTTAAAGGCTGTATTTGAATGACAGAGCTACAGTTCTGAATACTGTCACAGCAAATCATCACATGAACAGCTTGGCTTCATTGTGCACTACTACAGAAAAACTCATTAAAGGAACACTAAGCAAGATGAGATATATTGCTCATGAGCTCCCCCTACTGCTACAGAGTGTAATTCACTTAACAGCACTGTTAAGAAATCAAGGGGGGGGGGGCAGTTTACGTCCGATAATTTTATTAATTGTAAATGGCAATTCATTTCTAAGCTACCCCATGTTAATTTCCTACATAGTGCAGTTTCTGCAGTGCTGAGCCTGAGGCTGTATTCTCCTCATTAAAGGTCACTAGAGCGTCACAAAGGTAAAAATGCTACATAAAATTTCTTTAAAAACCATCAGCTGGGAATATTTGCGAGATTGTGTCAATTGTGTGTTCACATATTACAAACAGAAATGGCTAATTAGGCATGAAACCTACACAAAAAATAAAATAAAAATCCTAGCTCAATAAAATTTGTAGAATTTATTAATGAAAAAAATCCATTGAGGAAAAAAGAAGAAGTGTTCCCTTGACAGATGGACATTTGAGAGATGGTGGAACAGGGCAGGGGAGCAGAAACAGACCCACAGACCCTTGCAAAAAGAATCTAATGGAGAGACTGCCTTCAGTATGTATGCCTCCATCTTCCACTCAGTGGGTGTTTCACTTTACTGAAGCTAGAATGCTATGCTGAGATACTAAGGAGATTGCTTTGTTTGGTTCACACTCCCTTGTTTGATTTTTGGAGGCGAAGCAATGAAGCCACCCATTACTGTAGAAACATTTGCTGTTTTCCTAACACGGCTCGGCCTTTTGAAATGCACAGGCAGACACTAACCTCTCACAGAGGGACCTGCGCCTTGGGCTGTTTTCTGCAGCAGGGGTTAACACTGATTGCGTGTTCATGAGCTGTAGTACTGTTCACAACATGGCTACAGGAAAACGTGCAGACCTTCCCAGATTCGCCTACTGAGAGACTCTGAGGGGGATGTACAGTCATTACGCAGAGAAAGGAAGGTGTACTCTTCCTCTAGAAGTAAGTCAAAGGTCCTAAAGGGTAGAAACATCCTTCTCCGCCCTGTACGAAACCAATACAAGCTAAAATCTTACATAGCCTTTAGTGGGTTTTCTTTTACAACTGAACGATTCAGTTAGAAAATATTAGCATAATCATAAACATTCTTATGGCAACGGAAAGCAGGTCCAAGTATCTAATAGCACTTTTCCACTGAATGGTACCTATACTATTCTACTCTCCTTGGCTCTTTTGCTTTTCCATTAGGCTGATGCCTGGTACCTGGGACTAATCGTGATTAATCAGTTCTGAGCTCTCATTGGCCAGAGAGACTTGCAGACACCCAGCAAAATACAAGGTGATTGTAAACTTTCCAAGTGATGGTAGAGATGACATTTGTTTTTATCCAGCTCACTTTTTAACAGCAGGTTGTAAAACAATGCCATGGACTTTTGAAGATGTTCAAACTCTCCTTGGGTTTTGGCAGATGAAAGACTCCAGGGAGAGCTGGACGAGGAACAAGAAACCTCTGCTGATCTGGGTTCAGTCCCAAAAAACCACAACAATATGCAAATAGACATATGATTAGTAAACATCAATGCATGTTACTGCACCTGTTGTGGTTTCCAAAACCCACAGTTCCTATCTGAGATGTAATCTGACGTCACTGGCTACATTTTGGACAGGAGCTGTGCTAGTGGAACATATCGGGTACCAGGGATGAAAAAGTGAGTAGAGCCACGTAGTGTCGGTACCATGCAGTGATAAAGCTCCATAACTCTGTTCTAATTCATTTACAATTTTATTAACATTTTAAGGCATTTGGTAGACGTTCTTATCCAGAGCTACTTACAAGGATATTGGTATTACAGGAAGGCCAACACAGTGTTAGGAGTCTTACCCAAGGACTCATTGGTGTAGCACAGACTGCTTGCCCAGACCTGGAATCGAATTCCGGTCTCTCTCACTGGAACTAATGGTGTTACCACTATACCATACCAACCACATATGGGATAAATATGTTTTTATAGTTATCACCCAAGCTACAGCCAAGTTTTTCCTCTGCATTTAACCCATGCATGGCAGTGAGCACACAAACACACCCTGAGCTGTGGGCAGTGGGCAGCCATCCCCAGCACCCCCCTGCATGAGGGTTAGATGCCTTGCTCAAGGTCACTGCTGCTGTGGATTAAGGGAGGAGACAGTGCCGTTTCACACACCCCCAGCCCCCTATTTTCCAGTGACTTTCCAGGCCATGAGGCCCCTGTGTTGCAAAATGTGAGCACACAGCAATGTTTTAAAAAAATAAATAAATAAAAAGGAATGCTCTCTTTATCATGAACACACAGCGGCGAGTCGCGATGGGGGTTTCCATTTCTGATCCATCACGCCACCCTGCCATTCCAATCATACACTCAGCCATTTTAGTTGAAGTCACAGATGATCTTTGATTGGTCAGTGGTTGATTTACGTTTTGCCTCGATGTGTGGACTTGACGATTTAAAAACCTCGCTCGCATTTCGGACAAAGTGTAAACCAGCGTAAATGCCATCTCGCTCACAGACGTGCTGTCAAGGGATGCTTGTGCTTGCGGCCCTTTTACACCACACTGAAGAATGTCATGTTCCATCTCCACGCAGGATCAGAAGAAAACCCTGAGCTGATCCACAGTGCCCTAAAGGTCAATAATCTCATTTCAAAGTAGATGAGAGTAGATGATATGGCAAAAATATTTTCCCAGTATACAACATACAGCATATATTTTTTGTGAATCACTGCAGTGCAATAAATCCAGTAAAATATGATGAAGCATACAGTTGGTTATAATTTTAAGGTACTGAAAATGTCCACAGCCTGCTCAAATATGCATATTGTTCCATAATGTGACCTAATTTATTACAAGATAAAAATTCTCATATTGTGCACTACTATTTCCAGTCCACCGCCACTGATAATGAAGTTTTTGATTTGGAAATTCAATCCTCAACTAATTACTAGAGTTAGAAAAGAAATGGATAGATAGGAATATTAATTTTTCCCAAAAGCCTTTCCAAACTACACTGAAACTTGCACAGAGACAGAGTTCCAAAGGCCTTAATCTCACGCTTCACCATATCCATCTGCTGCAAATTGGCAAGGCCAGATATAAAATGAATGAAACTGATCATTTTATGCAGGCATGAAAAGAATAATATCAGTCTTCAAAGAACCTCTGGCCTTGGCTTCCCCAAAAGCTTTAAAGCATGTCACTGTCACACGGTTCATGAGGAACACTTTGAACTCTCTCTGATGGCCACTACATTGTGAGGCTTTTGTTATTCTGTTATTCTGTACAAAGGGTAAGCACCGCTAACCATTAGCTTATTCCATCCATAGCTTGGAAAGCAGGCTCTCATAATCGTGGAAGTCATTAAACGTTGCGGCACACCGCTTGCACAACATAAAACAACCAGCATTGCGTTTAACAACGCCTAACAGAATTTTCACACCGACTTTCATCATAGCAACCCAGTCAGGAAAAGTCATCACATACTTATGAGCTTATCGCCCAAATATTTATTTGATTACTTGATTTGCCCAATTCTCATTTGGAAGCATGCTCCACTAAGACAGCCATCACCAGGGGCTAATATTACTTGCACAATAATTCGCATAACAAGAAAAGCAGACGGAGAGCAATAAAAGTGAGAAGCCATAAACATTATTGCTACATTACAGTGGTGGTGGAACCACTCGCAATGTAACTTGTACAGTGCTTCTGCAATACACTTTTCTGCAGTACTCCATTTTTACTGACTTGATTCCACATCTGGCCAACATTTCCCCCTGCCATTACTCCGACTTATACATACTATATCAGTTTAATAGTCCCCGAAGTAGGGCTGTATAACTGCAGTGAATTCCTCATTGGTGTCTTCTATTAGGTGTAGTTTTACTTTTGTGTGTGTGTGTTTGAAACATATTATTGTAATTAAAATCCAAAAATCCTCCAGCTGCTTTGTCATTTCTTAGTAAATGTTGCATTGGTGTGAAAATGGCAATTGTCATATTATTAAAAAAAACAAACAAACAAAAAAAAAACTAAAAATGGTTATGTTCACCATCTTTAAATTGTCTAAACTCCTGTTACACATCTCCATATTCATAATATTCATTAATCAATCAGCCCTCTCAGCTTTTTCTTTGAAATGTTGAAGACATGATTTAACAGAGTTAGTCCTGAAAACTGTAGCCCTGATTCCTAAACAGAAACTAGCAACATGCTCGAAACAACATCACAATCTTCTCAAACTCGCACTCAAGCCTCACAGATTCTTTCCTCCACTCAACCCTAATTTTATTTATTTATTTTTTTCATCAGTGTTATCCAATTTGTTTTTATCATCAACACAGCCACTGACCGTTAAGCCATATTTTATTAAACTAGCCATCACAGCGGGCAACAGAGACATGCTCGAAGTAGTAGAAGTTTAATTAGCTAATGTCATGTGGTGGAAATACTACATTTGGCAACTTCTGTGGCCACAGGCACCATGCAATAGGAAAAGTGGACTACTGTGTGAATTAATAAATCAATAATACATTTTTAAAAAGTGGAGAACAAGTCTGAAGGCAGGTCAGCTGACAAACATAGGTAGATAATTACAGTATATATTTTTTTTTACTCACTTTGTTCATAAAAATTCTGAAATATTGACTAAAACTTTTAAAATACCCTTAAATATACATTGTAGTATGTATAAAAATGTTGCACTGTCATTCTACATTAGTTAAATTTTTATTTATTAATGTTTTAAAATACTTAAAAAGGTTATCAAAACACAGGGCAGCACGTCTACCTTAGAGACTGTAAAATTACCAGACCGTGTTGCTGTTTGTGGATTTACTTGTTGAGCCTCTAAAGCCCTCAGCTCTTGGCTGCTTTCATGTGGATGTGGACAGGCCTGCTTTTCATTACTCATAAGCCTGGAGACCCTCCATATGAGACACAAGAAGCAGGATTTCTGACCTGTTGGACACTGATTTCGCTCGGCTGCTTCTGAAAGATGCACTCAGCCTGGTCAAGCAGCTTCCCCCATTCTCCTATAATCTGCAGCTAGTCAGTGTTCCCAGTTTTTGTATGAAACACTTTCCCCTGTGCACTACCTCAAAGATAACCACAGACTTCAGCCGTCTTCAGCATTTTGATTCCTGATTTTCATTTGAATTGGAATCTCCTGATGCAAGAACATCCTATGGCGACACTGAAGAGCCGGGAAGAAGCAAAGTTATAGACGCTGCAATTATGATATACATTAGACTTCATAAAAAGCCTGGAAAAGGGAAGCGCATCCCTCTAACCACCAGCGTGAACTTTAAAAGAACATGCTGATGACACTTAGCAAATTGGCTGACTGTATATTTAATAGCCTGCTCAATTAACATGTAACAAGCATTTCCTCTTCAGCAGCTGGGGCACTCTGACATTTCTGCCCCCCCCCCCCACACACACACACACACACATCCCCTACACACACACCCCCCCTTTCTCCTTCCACAGAACTTTTGTTTCAGTGCTGGGGAACAATCATGCATATTATTTGTTCATGTCTGAGGAAATTTCATGCTGTTTGCAACTATCAGAAAGAGAAGACGTCTTGCTGGGTTCTCCAACCTCTATAATGTCTGGTCTTAGGATTGGATCTCAGAGTTGCATTCATACCACGGAAGAGAGTTGAATATCTCTTGGCTTCTGTCATTAGAGAAAACACAGGTTATTTATTATAAACACGTACATATGTTCACAATCTCTACAAGACAAACACCTACTACTGACCTACTACTGGCGTTAATGTTATTTATATTGCCAGTGTTGGAACAAAATCTCCACATCACTTACAACCAGATGTACTTGGCACTGTGTATAAATCATGTTGAATGGACCAATAGAAGTGGCTCAAATGTCTATTTATATTAATTTACATTCAAATTAATAATTGTTTTCCCATCTGTTGTAAATCTCTCTTTTTGTAGGTAATGAGGAATTATTCAACCAGCAATGCTATGCTAATTAGCGCATAGGATTCATTATACAAGGGTTGGGTGGTCTGACAGTATACTGTTATAACATAATATAATACAATATAACACTTTATATCACTCTATTAAAAAATGTGGAAGGTATTTCAAAATGATGATGCGTCTGGTCTGTCAAATGTCTGTTGTGTGTCTGTTTGGTTAGCATATACAGTGTTTACTCAAAGATTATTTTCAGCAGTGGTGTCAACCCCCAGCCCCACAGGTGAAAGGGAAAAGGCATGGAGCTGAGTGATATGAGTTATACAGGGCTAGGATAGCAATGATAGCTAAGCTAACGTAGAATTAAAGGGGATGTCTACAATTGTGGGGAGCTACAGTTGTCTCTGGTTTGTTTACGTTCATGTTACGAATCGGGAGACATTACCACCTCAAGCAATCTGAAACAATCTGAAATATTACCCATATATTGTAACAGTTACAGCTACGCTGTGCCGTTAAGAGAGGGGACCTCTTTATATATATATATATATATATATATATATGTGGGTGTATGTATGTAAAGGGTCTCGCCCATGAAAGAGTGAGTAGTAAAGTGACCCCAGGGAGAAAAGGGTAATCTGGTACAGCTACTTTAAGCTGCACTCCGCCATCTTAGTGTAGACTCTCTATTAAATCCAGTAACACTATTAAGAAGCTCTCCACTGCACCTTTCCTTTATGTATGAACGAAATGAGTAGCAGCCATGTGACCTGGCTTTGTATGGTCCGTGTTGTAAATAAACATAGCCCTCTGTAGCCCACTCCAGAGTATGTATCCTGAGCGCTAAATGCTAGCAGCTTACTACACACACACACACACACCATGTAACCTCTAGGACTGGAGTTTCCTAATTCCCCGCCCTAAAGGTGAAGTTAGTACAATCAAGTGTTATACTATGCAGCAGGAATAGAGCTAATCCTCATCTCAGTTCCTGCTTTTTAAATGTTTGTAGTGCTCTCCATTGACTAAAATAATGACGGATGTCTTTTTTTTACAGACTGGAGAGTCTATAAAGTGTTTTTTGATTGCTGTTGTGAACGTCGTCTTTAATATTTGCTTACCATAATTTAATGTAGTCTTGTTAGAATGTTAAGTGGCGTGGTGTCATGCAACCACTGCCTGTGTTAAATAGCGGCATGGGTTACAAAATTTTGGATTGTAACCCGTTTAAATGTGAACTAACAAACTTAAGGTTAACTACTTTAATCTAACGTTCTCTCTTTTCTCCCATGTTTATTAATGTAATCCATATGCATTAATGTGCATTTAAGACACAGGGCGGGGGTGCTGTGTCAACTGGTGGTGCCATGCTCTGAACCCAGGTGAGGGAATAAAACACAAGCTGAGTACCCCATCGTAGTTGTGAGTTAGGGTAATATTCAGTGAAAGCAAGGCTAAAAACAGGCAAAAACATTCAAAAGACATGTAAACAATAGAGATTTGAGCCTCAGTTCACTGGAACACTGTTTGTGCTATGGTGTTTAGCCTGTTAGCTCACTTATCTAAGCCTAGCTGGGCAGCTACCTGTCCTTTTTCTCTCATCTATTTTTTTCAGTCCATTATTATTCTCTTAGTAGTTCATGATCACCCTAAGATCTGGAGGATTCTTGGGAAGAGCAAATCAGCCTCAAAATCAGTCAGATTATCCTGTAATGTGGGGCATGCACTAGACACTAGTTATTATCGTAAACACGTGTGACACTGAGTTGAACAGCGACTGTGCTGTTAAACAGCTGAATTACGTTTTGTCATTACTGATGCCCACCACCCCCAGCACTTTCCCCTATAAATCCTTACACCATGTTAAAATTTTGCAATGGTGTGATGATATGAAGGAAGTGGATACCACCCATCCCTACATTATACCATTTTTATCATTTTGGTCCGTATCAAATTCACACAAACTTGTACACAGAGTGCCTTGTGAAATGGTTCCGAATGCCACTTTCCAGCAACCCGTGCTGTCAGGTTTGAGCTTGACTGACTGTAAGTAGATTTGTCAAGTACTGCAGAAAGCCATGGGCGTTAATCTCACTGCTTCCTCGCTCACCCGCTTTCTTTTGAATGATGCTGAACCGCAGGTCCACATCCCACAGTGCGGGATTGTTCTTGCTACACTTACTGCAGTAAACAAACCCGACTCCTCACCGACTTCACCGGCTTTACTCCTGACCTGTCATTAATGAACATGTGGGTCTCTAATTCTTTTATTGCAGCTGTCTGACAGTGGAGATATGATTTCAGGGAGAAAGACAAGTCAAGACAATAAACCCTGTGACTCAGCTCCAGAAGGCTGCAAAGAATGATTTATAGTAATATACTGTAAGGTGAACAGGAAGAGGTGAATTGCTGTAGACTGAATATGCAGATACATGCTAACGTGTTGGGTGACATGACACTACTATTGTGTTTCCATTGCTTACGCTTGCTGCTGTCGATTTGGATAATGTTCCAAAATGTTTTCTTTAAAAACTCTATGAACTTTAAAGAAATACTAGGTAAGATATGGTGTTATTGCTCCTGGGCTTCTCCTACAGGTGCATGGTGTAATTTTGTTTCACAGCACTGTCATAAAATCAAGGGGGATGGGGTGAAGTGAGGAAGGTGGTGCTCTTCCACTGCACTCCTAGCTACAGTAGGGATCACATTTGTTTTTATTCAACTCTCAAGGGCAGCTTGTAAAATTATGCCACTGTCTTTTGAAGAGGTTCAGATGTTCTTTGGATTGGTGGCCGATGAAATAATACAGCTACAGCTGGACAGGACAGGACAGGGCAGGAAAAGCTCCCATATGCAGAACTGTGTTTTGTCCCAAAAGAAAACAAAGAAACAAACAAACAACAAAAAAAATTGCCATTGCTGTGGTTGTGGTGTCCAAAGCCTGATTGTTTGCAGTGTGACTGGCAATATTTTGGGGAGCCAGTATAGTAGTAAACCAAGCAGGTACCAGGGACCAAAAACCAAGTAGACCGAGTTGAGTAGAGTAGCTACCATGCAGTCGAAAAAGAGACAATAGTGCAGTTCTTCAAATGAGGCCCTATTCTCCTTATTACAGGTCAGTGGAGCATCACAGTGATTTTGAAGCAGTAATTTTATGGTATTTAGTTTTTGATTAGGGGGTCTATCTATACTCCAGGTTATACCATTGGTTCTTTAAGTGCTTGCAAATTCTGAATTCTGGTCACAGCACAGAGGAAGAAGGTGTTGTCCAATTTGTGCCTCTCCCCTCTCCACCACCCCCTCCCCTTCTCATACGGGCACTGTCAACCACAGTCCTCTTAATATGCAGATTTCACAATTATTTCCAGCGTCTGGCAGTGACAGCAGTAGCTGTGTCTAAACAGCACAAAATTAAAGATTTGTGTTTCTACTCTGTGATAATCAGCATCTTTTTAATATGCAAACTACTTCCAGGATCTGTCGCGGTTTAAGCTTTTAAATTAAATTTAGGACTGAAAAGGGAAAAAAAGACAAACAAGATGAAACAGGAGGAAAATCAATGCCGCGATGCATAAACATGAAATAAAATAGGGGAAAAAATAAAACAGTCAAAGAATCATCAATATTTATTTGGTTTCCACGCCTTGTCTTGCCCTCACACCTCCGCCCAGCACCAGGCTAAAACAATCCCAATAAAAGCTGCTTCTCAGCATGGGAGCATGCTTGTTTTTGAGCCTGAAGACACAAGAGCTGGTCCAAAAAAATGTGGCCAAATTAACCAGGGGCACAGAGGACGGTCAGGGAGAATTTTTTTTCTTGCTCGTTTTCTCTCTCTCTCTCTGGCTGTATGAGAAGTATCTGATCCTCTTTAAACAGGATCAGCTGGTGGCTGGTGACCCCAGCAGCAGCACCTCAGAAGTCGACTGGACTGTGGCTTTTTCCCCCTCCTCTCCCGCGCTCGCCTCATTAGAGTGGATTTTACGCCCTAATCCGCACAATGAGGATGAAGTCATAGCCGTTATCTGCACTGGCCTATGCATCCCCCTGTAATCTCCTCTGCAGCGGCCTCTGCTCGCTTCTCATCTGCGCGCACAATGCTCGACAACCTAAAAGTCTGCGCTCGTTCAGCTGTCAAATATCAATCAGGGCTTTCCTCCTCCGCTGAAGAAATGTCTATATTCGACTCACCTCGCAAACCATCGTGGAGAGTGGGCAATAAAACAAAAAAAAGCAACAGCACGTTCCTTGTACTAAACTCTGGCGGTCCTTTCTATCAAACATCTGCCTGGAGTCGCAGATGTGCGCTTACAATCAAACACGGAAATGAAAAACTCGAGTTTCATCCTGCGCTGATCTAAGAACCCAACTGCTTCCTTCTCTGATTCCTTTTCTCCTGGTGAGATCAAGAGCGAATATTCTCCCATTAATTTTTCTTTAGAAATTATTGAGGGAGGAACATAAAAGGGGAGCCAACAAGAGTTGGGGAGGTGTGGGGAGGGCATCGGGGTTAGCTTTTAACTTAGCATTTTTATTGACTCCGGGAAAACAAAATAAGAGAGAGGCTCGCTAAGAGCGTGCACTCGGCAATAGCCATTCAGGCCTTTGGAGCCCCATTGTAGCACTTTGAAGGGCCTGAAAGGAAACCCCACTGGTGGAAATCCAGTGGAACATCTCCACAACAGAGCACAACTGTTCCCTTCTGCATGAATGGGAGGCAGATAAAAGACGAGATGGACTTCTGAGGTACGGCCAAAAACAAAGGCAACAAAAGTGCTGATCATGAGGGAATGACACAACTCGCTGCGGCGGAGGGGCAGGGAGAAAAGAGCCTCCAGACAATGGCACTCACAGCCAAGTGACACGCTGAAGAATTGAAAAATCTACACAAGAAGTGTCGTCCCCCCCCCCCAGCCCTAGTCCTCCCTCCACAAAAACCCACAAGGAGCTGCTGGACGGGTGTGGGGCCAGGCTGTCTCGTAAAAAAAAAAAAAAAAAAAGTGAGAGAGGGAGACAGAGAGAGAGAAACAAATGAGTGGGAGAGAAAATTATACAGAGAGAGAGAGAGAGAGAGAGAGAGAGAGAGAGAGAGAGAGAGATAAATGAGTGGGAGAGAAAATTATACAGAGAGAGAGAGAGAGAGAGAGAGAGAGAGACAGAGAGAGACAGAGAGAGAGAGAAGGAAAGCAACAGATAGAGAGACCAACACTGAAAAAGAACGGGGATAAGGGCTAAAATTTAATTTTCAAAGAACTGCCAGTGAGGTCAAAGACGATGGGATGAGGCTTAAAGAGGCCTGAAGAAAGTGAGACAGGCAAGATGTGAGAGTGAAAAATGCCAGTGTGAGAGTCAGAGACAGAGGAAGAGAGAGAGAAGGAGCAAGGAAAAAGAGAGGGAGAGAAACTGAATCAGAGTGAGTGTAAAAATGAGAGAGAGGATCTAGAGAGAGAAAGGGGGTAGAGAGAGAGAGAGAGAGAGAGAGAGAGGTGACAGAGAGACAGACAGAGACTAACACTGAGATCCAAAAAAGTTGGGAAAAGGGCTAGAATTGGATTTTCAAAGACCATCAGAGAGGTAGAGGATGACAGGATGCGGCCTAAAGAAAGACAGGTGTTTGTGTGTGTGTGTGTGAGAGAGAGAGAGAGAGAGAGAGAGAGAGAGAGAGAGAGAGAAAAGGAAAGAGGAAGCCGGCTCCTATTCTGACCGAAGCTGTTAAAAGGTGACAGCAGATCAGTGACGTCTCCACACAGAAGAAACTCCACAGTGGCACCACTCAGCGCTCACTTTTCCTGCCCGTTTTGTTCTTCAGCCGTTCTTCTGAAGTGCCTCTTTGTGCACTGACACAATTAGCTTCTAAACCCCAGAGGAACACTTCCTCCCCCTCTTCCACTTGCTGATTCAACACGTGGATGCCTCTTAAAAAGAGCCTTTCCCTGTCTCCGAGAGGAGTCTCAAGTGCAAGCAGGGCCTGAAAAAGAGAATTAATAATTGTGGTGCATGTTTGATTATTATTCCAGGAGCTCACATGCCACGAACACCGTCCTCTTCCTTACTCCCTTTACTTCATTTGGAACGGAACAGAGTGTCTCGCAGTTTCCCCGAGTCAGTGTGCGCTGTCCATTCTAATGGGTGGCAGGGCTTCATTTACAGTTAAATCATGCCACCTCAGAGACTGAGAGCAGATGAGGAGGGGCAGGGGAGCAGAGGTTTGTTTGACATGTTTTTATAAAACCTTTCCAAATGATGCCCCAACCCCCGCCGGCACCCCCACCCTAAAGCGCACTCATTTGCATTCCCCCGCACAAACACACTCACCGATTAATAGTGATATGCATACAGAGAGAGAGAGAGTGTGTTCAGAGTTATATGCAGATTTCCACTCAATAAAACCACAACAACAACAACAAGGATAAATAGCTGAAGGGAAAAAAAGAGCAAAGGAAAAAACCAGTCATTTACAAACAGGAGTAATGAAATGCAGCGTGTTGCCAGGTTCCGCAATCCACTGAATGACATTATAACCACTGATAATTATCAGATACGTGCTCATCCACATGTTAATTAAACTAACACATCATTTCTCATTTACAGTGTGTTCCCTCGGGACTTCAGTGATTACACTGTGAACAATGAAAAATAATGTAAATCCAATTATCCCGCACTAATAATGTTATGACGACAAATACCACACAGTATCTCTTAATTACGACCGACCTACGTAAAGAAACTTGCCGGCGCTCTTTTTGTCTTGGAGAGCGCTCCGTGTTAGAGTGTTATAAAGAGGCATTCCTTTAAGTGTGAGAGTATCCCAACTTGTGGCCTCCCGAGCTGGAGCCCCCAGTGGAGGGGAAAGAAAAAAAAAGGCCATTCAGGCTGGTTAGCTAAACGGCTACAATGCGCCCGAGGCCGTGAACGGAGCTCATTTTTAACCCTCTCTTTCTTCACCCCCACCCCCCTCCCCCCTCACTTTAGCTGATTAATGGATCAACGCTGTAATTGATTAGCAAGAAGGTGAGAATTAAACCAGAGTTCAGCGCCAATAATGGCCTCCTGACAATAGCGGGCAGCGTAAAATGTAAAATGATAGCCTGCAGCCAGATCGCCATCAAAGCCGAGCGGCTGGCTAAAAGAGCCCGGCCATTCTCTGGAGCGCCACTCTTCTTTGGGCCCTTTTCTCTTGATAATGCTGTCAGTTAAAGTGACAGGAACCATTATAGACGAGGCCTGTCAGCTCACCTTCATAAAACAAGCTGTAAAACAGCAAATAACAGGCTTATATGGCTTCATTATCAGAGGCCCTCCAAATCGCAGTGGAAGCGCCGGGATGCTCGTTTGTGGGCTGTGTGTGCTCTTTGTGTGTGCGCATGGGTGTGGGTGTGTGTGTCTGTCCTCCCCATTGCATCAGTGCAACCCATAACACAGAGAGGTAACAGGGACCATACAGAGAGAGAACGAGAAACACTACTGCAATACCAAGGCCTGAAAACAGACACTGATATCTACTCCCAGCTGGTCCTGAGCTAACACACTAACACACACTCTCTCCAACATTAAAAGACACTAGCTTTCACCAATACACCCAGAAGGATCAGGGCTTGAAAAACCATAATAAATCTGACACTAATTCATTAAGATACAGTGCAAACCCTGAGAAAATACATAACACCTGAAACAAAAACTAAAAAGGCAAAAGTAAAATGCAGTGTCAGACTTCTGTGGAACATTAGCTGAGCAGTAAGTCAGCATGAGGTCTGGCTACAGAAACCTACAGACACAAGAAATCATGAGTATGAGCGAGAGAGAGAGAGACAGGAGAGAGAAATGAGGGCAACAGAGAATCTGAGAGAGAGACAAACAAACACAAGCGGTACAGTGAATGAGAGAGAGAGAGAGAAAGTATAGGACCAAGGGAGAGATAAAAGAGTGAGAGAGAATGACAGCAAGACTCTCACTAAACACTCTTAATAAAGCTCTTCCTTTTCATCAGGGCCGCTGCACAAAAAAAAAAGCGCACTGACCAATCATTATTCAACACATTATTAATTAGCCCACGTTGCCTCGCCTATAGTTACAAACCAATGTGATCAGGGGCTCCCAATGTTAGGAAAAAATGTCCTCACAGTGGGAAGCAAGAGATGTGGAGGGGAGAAGAACAAGAGCAGAGAGAGAGAGAGAGAGAGAGAGAGAGAGAGAGAGAGAGAGAGAGAGCGTGAGTGTACAGGCCATTAATAAGAGTACTGCTCCAATGGAATTACTTAAGAGTTACCACCACAGAAGAAGAACACAATGTGCGGGGTGGCTGGGGGGACAGATGGAGACTGCATCTGGGAGAGGAAACCTTTTGCCACAGCACTGCGCTTGATGAGCCACGAGGTTTTATTTATTTCATGCAAATAGATCCAGGCTTTTCACCAACCTGACAGCGGGGTTGCAAGGTGTCCTGTCTTTGGAGGCACTGCGCCGCGCGGTTTTGCAGTGCCTGATGGGCCCCGGCCAGGCTGGGATCTGGGATATTTACTGTAAAAGGGTTTGGAGCAGGGCTGGAAAAATAAAAGAACCTCTTTGCAATCATGCCATTTAAAATCATTTGTCACTTTCAGTGAACGGTTCTTGGGATGCGGGACCATACAGTGACATTTCAAAGAAATAGTATACCACAGTTAGGTCCCGACCCTGCAATGTGATTGGCTGAGAGACGGCCCAGGAGCGTCAATATTACGCGATAGTGACACGCTGACCGAAGCCCTTCTGGTATTACTCCACAAAATGCATGTAACCTAGCAACGACATCATCACTTACAATACAGCCGTGGGGTGCCTGGAGTAGTTTCCATTCGTGCATGTTATTTTTAACAGAGTAAAGAGTTATGATGCCGTGAACCAAACAAATCATAATTTAAAAAAAAATCACAAGAAACAAAGCAAACCAAAAAAAAGGCAAAATAAATCAATAAAAATCACAATGCTACAACTGTGTGGATTCTGTCTCTTTCTTTTTTCAGAAACCACACTATGTATCTTTTGGAGGAAGGTAGGAAACCACCCAAAAGGTCTCCAAGAGCATAATATTTACCTTACTCTGTTTGAGTGAGTTGGCTTATTCTCTCCATATTACTCAGTACTAGCCAATGCACACATCATTTAGCTGCCATAACGGATCTGGGAATTTAAATTTCTCCTCCGAATGTGTTGAGCAGTCCAATGGGGTGTTAGCAACAGTTCAAAAGAAGTGGTGGCTGTCGTCACATGCATTAGCTTCCACCTTCCTACCAAGCCGGGAGATGTAAAGCTAGCATCCTGAGACAGACATCACCGTTTTGCCTGGTGGCAGTGTGTAATTATGTGTTTTTGCAGGCAGATATTCTAGCCACAGAAGCAGCTAAATTCAGATTCTCCTTAAAAAACACTCAACTTCAGTGAACAGATTTTTTTTTGCTGAATTTTTACCCGATTGTTGGTTGTCTCCAGTTTCATACACATTGCTACCAATGCGATTTTTCCACTGCTTGTTACTTACTCTAGTTTTTTTGGTATTTATTTGGATACCTGGAACTGGGTACTATTTTAGCACCTGCTCACTCCTGTTTCCAAGTGAGCCTAGCAGTGACTTCTACAGTATCGCACTTGATTTATCTCAGATGGACTCAAAATGGCAGCTCGTAAAATTGTGCCATGGTCTTTTCAAGAGGCACAAACGCTCACAGTAAAAAATACAAGCCTGACGCTCTCTCCTTTGTTGTTGTGGTTAGCATAAGCCTGCTGTTCCCATTTAAGATGGTGTTTTGCGATGTCACTGGCTACATTTCAGGAGGGAGCTGTGGTAGTGAAAATCAGACCAGGTAAAAGGGGCAGAGTAGTGTAGGTGCCATGTGGAAAAGAACCGCAGCACAGCTAGGATTGAGTCTATGAGACATATGTTGTCAACCACTTTTTTTTCCCCACATTGCTGCTAATGTTATGGGACGGCACAGTGGCACAACAGGTCGCATTCACACAGCTCCAGGGACCTGGAGGTTGTGGGTTCGAGTCCCGCTCCGGGTGACTATCTCTGAGGAGTGTGTTGTAGGTGGATTGGCGACTCAAACGTGCCCACAGGTGTGAATGTGTGTCAACCGTGCCCCTTTCAGGGCGTGTTCCCACCTTGAGCCCAGTGATTCCGGGTAGGCCCCAGACCCACTACGACCCTGAAGTGGATAAGCGGTTACAGACAACGAATGAATGAATGCTAATGTTATGCCACTGGCCAGTCCAACACGCCAGAGGAGCTGACAGATGTCCATGCTGCCAAGAACTGTTCTTTGAGGAATGATGAAGAAACTGAGGGGTAAATCCCACCTTGAAACTGAAGACAACTGTACTCTCTTAGGACTTCTCAAGTGGCTGGAACCTACACCCTCCTGAGTATAGGACCAATAGTTGGATGCCCCTATAATCGAATATTATTTAAATTAAAGTCAAGCATTTGCTTTGAAGTACAAAACTGACCTGAGAAGCAGGATGAAAAAGCTAATTTGCATATCCATAATATGGATCATCCTTTTCCCTTCAAACAAGCTCTAAAGTGGTTCTTAACTCTGACGCAAACATTAAAGTGACATTTTTAAAATAAAAGGCTTATGCCAGCCTTTACTCCATACAACTTTTCAAGCAGTTTCACAGGTGCTGGTAAAATGATACCATCTGATAACATCAGGCATGCTCCTGTCATCCTTCGTTTAGTGTACTTTGGTCCAGATATCTGTCTGAATTCAGCCTTTTTCTCAATTAAATTCAATTCAGTTTTATTTACAGAGCATCTGATGTTTGCACATAGAAACATGACAGAATTTACAGACGTCCTATCAGCTCCACTGACCATACAGGGGCACCTTGTAATTGTACCAATACAAATTGTAGTCTGTGTTGGATCTATAGGGTCCTGACTATTGAAATGGAAAAAGAGTGAAATGGTGCAGAAAATGTATGCAGATCAACAAATGGACTACATGGAAGTGGTCATTATGTTATAGATGACTGGTGTAAATAAAGGAGGTTTCTCTGCAATGCTAATAATCTGTACATATTATATATCAGTGGTGCATTCCTAGGAAAATTATAATAAACAAATGAATATTTCTCTAGTTGGCAATCCCAAGTCTTGCTTCAAAGAACTCATTTCAGCACATTTATTCTCCTCCAGTGTGTGTGCACTGCCTCAAGCCATCTACTGTCACTTTGTTCTCTGACAATGTCTTGTGACTTCTGATCCTCCCTCTTTCATTACTGTTATAAACTTGAATGATGAAGTGGCAAGTAACTGTGTACTAGAGACATAATCAAAAGAGACACTTTCCAGCCAAGCTGTCGACTTTAGGGAAACCAAGTATTCAAGCATCAGAAACAGGGCAGCAGAGGCAAACGAAGGTAGAAAGTAATTGGTCGGGATGGGCTCAATTCAGCTCAATGCACGTACTAACTGCCCTAACCAACACAAACAGACAGGACAATCATTTAGCAGCTGGTCCAAACAGAGTTGGGCTGGTTTAGCAGAGATGGATAGAGTGGGAGGGTCAGAGAAACAGAAAGAAGCCAATGGACAGGTCTGTGATTACTGATTTAGAGGGCTGACTGATTGATTAGCGTTTGTTTTAAACAGCAGCGCCAAGATTGATGTGGCACCACTGAGAGATTTAGTAGCATCTCTCTCTCTCTCACACACACACACAGCCAAATAGATGTGCATTCTCTAACAATACTAATTTTATTAAAAGCATCAGATATGTCTGCAAAATCAACATTGTGTGTAAATTCCAATTACATTAAGGATGTGCAAGATTTTCATCCAATTTACACCTTGGAAAAAGGTCCAGTGTTTATACACAGCCCTTGTTCAGTAAATGGGGAACACACAACGTATATCTGTCTGAGTGATGTGCAGCCGAGAAATGGTATCTAGAAGCAATTTCTATGCTGGATTCCGGTGGAAAAGCATCAACAGAGATGAGGATAGTGGTCTTTTCCTGCTCCACATGTGAGTAATGTTGCTATTTTAAATGCATTGTTTAAGGTGAACGTGACTCCAAATTCAGCAGAATTTGAAAACATGAACGTAAATGCATAGCAGAAGTGCTACAAAAGTCAACCACGAACATGCTATGTTCTGTTTCTTGCTCAAACATACTTTCTGTCTTAAGAGATAATAAAAAAACAAAAACTTGCAATGCCTTATATGGATCTGGAGGGCAGAGTTTCTGAATGAACACAGATTGGGGGTGGGGTGGTAATTTTGCTATGAGAACAGTAGTTCTTTTCTACTTTGCTTTTAACGAGAGAACATGCACTCAAATAATAAATGAATAAATAATGAAAAATTAATATATAATTGCAGTTCTCATCCAACTCCATTTCTTAAAATATTACCAATGCCTTGAGAACAATACAATATAAAGAAAGCACAGCCAGAAAATCATGTTGATGGAACACAGTTTGCTGTATATTTAACTTATTTTTATGAACTTTAAAATATAAGATTTCAACTCGACACCAGCCTGAATGCCCTAAAAATAAAATCTGTTCAGGCATATATTGGCTTTCTAATAAGTGAGGCAAGTCTAGTTTCTGTAGGAGTTGCATTGTCATGCCTTGACGCCTGACAGGCCGTGCAGTCTCCAAACTAAGCTCATCTCCTCTGGCTACAGTCCAGCGCACTTCAAAAACAGCCTCCTCCCTCCCTCTCTGCCCCACACTCTCACTCTCTCTCTCTCTATACCATATGGGCACTCTGAGTGTTCTGTAGCTGTGGCCCTGCCATAGTGCTCTCAGACTAAAGATGTTATGGTGCAAATGCCTACTGTATTTTGACTTTTTGTGAAACTGAACCTGTTTATTTGTTTGGGCAGTTTCTTTTCGGCAGTGGGCGAATTTATGGATGTGCATGGTGCTTAGAAATTTGGAGGGATATAAGTGCTTTTACATTTACATCTGTCAACATTAATAAGTGAACAAAGTTTACTTTAAACTTCATCAGCCTATTTATATTTATAAAAATATACACATCTATGTATTCTTGATATAAAAGCTGAATCCCCCTTATCATATTACATAAAAACAGATACCCCTCATGATTAGTGAGTTCAGCTACTTTAAGGTGCACTCATTGTGCCAACATACATTCAGCTGTGCACACAGAGCCTGTACAATCTTCTAAAATTGGACACTCTGGAGCAGCTGCACATGAACCTCAGGTCACCATGCTGAATGCCAAGTGTTGGCTAGAGGGGTTTAAAGCCCCTACAGGGGTGTAAATATTAACAGAAATGTTACAACATCAAGTATAAAGTCAAAAGAGCAAAAGCTGCTCTTGCAGCAAAATATCTCACACGTCTTATTAATACGACCGAATTCGGAAGGGTGTCAAGGACTCTTTGACAGTCTATCACAACCAGACATACAACAGCATCTGGTGAATGTAAATTGTAATGCTACTATTTTACTTGAAAATGTCTGAACGGAGTTGGTATGAAGGCACATAATTCATTCCGATTAGAGTTCACTTAGCAGAATCTCCCATCTGTACACCGAGATACAATGTATGATGTGAAAGCATTAAAGAAAGAACCTGAAGCTCTATCAGTGGTATTCATCTGACAGACTCAAAGAAAGAGCTTCAAAGCATGTGCTCTACATTACTGATTTCCAAATGAGATATACCTGCATGTTAACCAGGGATGCATTGTAAGACTGTAATCTATCGTGCGTGGTGTGAAGAGCCTTGTGTTGTGAGGGTGCCCACTGTAGCTTTGAATACCTAGAAAAGAAGGAGAGATTCCAAAACAGTGACTATTTCATACAACGTACTGTGCAAAGTCAGACATCACATGTCATGCATTTAAGCTATAGTCAAAATGGTCATGTAGTGTGTTATTTAAATTTTAATGTCAGAAAAAGACACATCTGAGCAGAAGCGTCAACAAATAGTAAACACTAATTAAATAAACATATAACTTCCACACTTTGCCTTTATCGCAGCGTCCATTCTTTTTCAGGGGACTACCTAAAAATCTGCAGGGACATATTCATACCTTAAAAGCTCTGAATTTTCTGGTTCTCAGAATCTAAATAACACACCATGCACATTCACTAAGGCTGGGGTGCACTACAAGTGGAATACCTAAATACCTAAACCCACTTAAAGCTGAACAAGATATAAAACTAATTCATGGTGGTCTCTGATTTTTTGCACAGTATTGTATATACGTGCTCACAAAACCCATACAGTCTTCAAATCTTTTGGCGTCTAACATGCCAGAGTCATTATGGAATCCATCCAAAACCCTTTCAACAAGAATGACACACTGAAGAAACCCACCGATGGAACATTTCAACATTAAGATGTCAGTGTGCTTTTTTGTCAGGGGGGAGCACGGTGTGTGTGAGTGTGTGTGTGTGTGCTCTGAGAAAGATGGATTGCTTAGCTGCACCACAGGTAGCTGAGGCCCAATGTAAGGAGAATAAGGGTCAAGCAGACTCTGACTCTAGCATTCAGTAGAGCAAAGTGAAATGGAGTGAAGCAAAGACACAGCTAGTGGCGTCTCTTTACAGTACTGAAAAAATACACACACACACACACACACACACAAGGCCACAAACTGTCATTTCAGCCTCTTGGCCCCCACGCTGCACCCGCTGAAGGCCACTGGAACAGATGGGTGGGGTGGCAACATGGGAAGGATACCCAAACAGACCCTGTAAACAGCTTTGGATTTGCCCAGAAAGACACCGCACTCGTCTGATTTCCGCTCCAAACAGCATGTTTATGTGACTGAGCACTCTAGTTCTTTGGACACAGCTCCATTCCGTCTAATCCTAGGCACTTTCTCCAGAGCTGCCAGTCATTGGCCTGGTAGTGTGCCATGCCCTCCAGTGGTGAAGCCAAGGTACTACATGTGTTTGTCTGTGAAGTTGGGGGGTGGGGGTAATAAAAGATGGTCATTAATTTTGATATGTGTATGATATGTATTTAAACAAGATATTAGAAACGGAATGATCACTGGATTAGGAACACATACCTTGTATCTACACTCAATCAGCTCAACAGACCCTACAGGAGCGCTCTGTAGTTCTACAACTGCAGACTGTAGTTCACCTATTTCTCTGCACACTTTCTTATCGCCATTTCACCCCCCCACCTGAGGACCACCACAGGGCAGGTATGATTTAGATGCTGGATCTTTGTGTTAGTTCTGCTTGTAAAAATGGATCAGACACAACAGTGCTTCTCGGGTTTTTAAACAATGTGTCCACTCACTGTCCACCATACTTGCTCTATGGTGGCCCTATGGTGGACTATAATTATAATTGTAGAACTACAAAGTGCTCCTGTATGGTCAGTGGAGCTGATAAAACGAGAGAGAGAGAGAGAGAGAGAGAATCACAAAGGACATAACAAAAAGCATGACATCCTGTTTGCAGCTCAGTTTTCTAGGGTTGCAAATTGCCTGATCAAAATGAGAGGTGCCTATTTCATGGGTGTGGAGGGAGCAGGCCTGGCCTCCTGACAAAATACCATTTCTTAACACGCTGTAAACCCATAGCCTCTGCCATCTTTAAACAAGCTACCGTCGACCTGGGGTCAGTAAGCAGAGTCGTACTCGCCCACAGACCCAGCCATTTGCAGCACCATTAGAGAATCAGGCAGGTTTCAGGCTTTCTCATGCATAAGCACTTCCACCAGACCTGCAATAATAACATCCAGGAAACATCATCCCTAAGGCAGGAGCAGTCAGGCACGATGAGCATGGCTGAATCAGGGTGAAGGTTGGGATGGATCAAGCATTACAATTTATCTTGATATGGGGAAGGGAGAAATAAACTCCAGCGATAAATCTGACTAAAGTTTACGGCTGCCCTGAATACCGTATTTAGATGGCCAGGATATTTGATGAATATTCGAATATCCGGGGGGTGGGGTGGTGTATATTGTTGTCAAGAAAATCCCTCTCTCTGGGCTGCGCTGTGTCTCACAGTGTAGCTTCGCTTGCTAACCTGCTAACTTGCTCGCTAACTAAGGGCACAGAGTGTACACAGTTTAACCAGTTTGAGTGAAGCCTTGCTTCAATGTAAATGTGCTGTTTTAGCATGTTAGGCAGTTGTACACTTCAGTTCCACAAAGACTTTTGATGATGAGCCTGAATATGGGTGGACACAAATAAACCAGAGCTTCATGGAGGTATTCTAACTTGAGGTGTAGTGCTGACCAAATGAACTGTAGCTTTGCCATGTTTCTTTGTAAGTCGGTTGCTGTAGCGTAGGGGCGGACGGTATGGCCCTAAAATAGTATCACAATATTTCAGGGTATTTTGTAGATAACGATATTCTTGGCGAACACTACAAAATACTTTTATTCATTTCAAAACAGACTATTGCAACAAAATTAATGTTACATTAATATAAATTATATTAAACTAAAATATTATATATATATAAATATCTCCTCCTTGGATCACCACCTTAACGTGGTGGAGGGGTTTGCGTGCCTGCGTGAGCCTAGGAGCTATGTTGTCGGGGGCAATAGCCCCTGGTAGGGTCTCCCAAGGCAAATTGGTCCTAGGTGATGGGCCAGACAAAGAGTGATCCATAAAGACACAGATGAAAAAGACAACGAGGACACAGCCTCCCTTGCCCGGAGCAGGGTTACCGGGGCCTCACCCTGGAGCCAGGCCTGGGGGAGGGGCTCCTTGGCGAGCGCCTGGTGGCCGGACTTTCACCTATGGAGTCCGGCCGGGCTTAGCCCGAAGGGGATACATGGGTCCACTCTCCCATGGGCCCACCACCTGTGGGAGAGGTAGTAATCCGGGTCTGGTGCATTGTGGATCGGGTGGTGGTCGGGGTCGGGGGCCCTGGCGTTCCGATCCTCGGTTACTGAAACTGGCTTTTGGAACATGGAACGTAACCTCTCTGGTGGGAAAAGAGCCTGAGCTGGTGCGCGAGGTTGAGAGGTACCGACTAGATATAGTTGGGCTCACCTCGACACACAGTATGGGCTCTGGAACCAATCTCCTCGAGAGGGGCTGGATGCTCTTTCACTCTGGAGTTGCCCAGGGTGAGAGGCGTAAGGCAGGTGTGGGCTTACTCATAGCCCCCCGGCTTAGCGCCTGTACGTTGGGGTTTACCCCAGTGGACGAGAGGGTAATTTCCCTGCGCCTTCGGGTTGGGGAAAGGGCTCTGACTGTTGTTTGTGCTTATGCACCGAACAGCAGTTCAGAGTACCATGCCTTCTTGGGGACCCTAGAGGGAGTGCTGGAGAACACTCATTCTGGGGACTCCATTGTTCTGCTGGGGGACTTCAATGCTCACGTGGGTAATGACAGTGAGACCTGGAGGGGCGTGATTGGGAGGAACGGCCCCGCTGATCTGAACCCGAGTGGTGTTCAGTTATTGGATTTCTGTGCTCGTCACAGTTTGTCCATTACGAACACCATGTTCGAACATAAGGGTGTCCACAAGTACACCTGGCATCAGGACACCCTAGGCCGCATTTCGATGATCGATTTTATAGTCGTATCATCTGACCTGCGGCCATAAGTTCTGGACACTCGGGTGAAGAGAGGCGCTGAGCTGTCAACTGATCACTACCTTGTGGTGTGTTGGATCAGATGGCGGGGGAGGATGCCGGACAGACCTGGCAGGCCCAAACGTGTGTTGAGGGTTTGCTGGGAACGTTTGGCAGAGGAACCTGTCAGAAAGATCTTCAACTCCCACATCCGGCAGAGCTTCGACTGCATCCCGGGAGAGGCTGGTAACATTGAGTCCGAGTGGGCCATGTTCCGGACCTCCATTGTTGAGGCGGCTGAACGGAGCTGTGGCTGCAAGGTTGTCGGTGCCTGTCGGGGTGGCAATCCCCGCACTCGGTGGTGGACACCCCGGGTGAGGGGGGCTGTCAAGCTGAAGAAAGAGTCCTATCGAGCCTGGTTGGCTCAGGGGACTCCGGAGGCAGCCGACAGATACCGAGGAGCCAAGCGGCTCGCAGCCTCGGCAGTCGCTGAGGCAAAAACTCGGGTGTGGGAGGAGTTCGGTGAGAACATGGAAAACGACTTTCGGTCGGCTCCGAGAAGTTTCTGGCAAACCGTCAGGCGACTCAGGAGGGGAAAGCAGTTTTCCACCAACACTGTATATGGTGGGGGTGGAGAACTGTTGACCTCGACTGGGGACGTCACCAGACGGTGGAAGGAATACTTCGAGGATCTTCTCAATCCCACCGGCACGTCTTCCGCAGAGGAAGCAGAGCTTGGGGACCCCGGGGGGGGGGCTCGTCTATCACTGGGGCTGAAGTGGCCAAGGTGGTAGGGAAACTCCTTGGTGGTAGGGCCCCGGGGGTGGATGAGGTTCACCCCGGGTTCCTCAAGGCTCTGGATGTTGTGGGGCTGTCCTGGTTGACACGTCTTTGCAACATCGCGTGGACATCGGGGGCAGTGCCTCTGGACTGGCAGACTGGGGTGGTGGTTCCCCTTTTTAAAAAGGGGGATCGGAGGGTGTGTTCCAACTATAGGGGGATCACACTCCTCAGCCTCCCCGGTAAGGTCTATGCGGGGGTACTGGAGAAGAGAGTCCGACCGATAGTTGAACCTCGGATCCAGGAGGAACAATGCGGATTCCGCCCCGGTCGTGGAACACAGGACCAGCTCTTTACCCTCGCTAGGATCCTGGAGGGTGCATGGGAGTTTGCTCAACCAGTCTACATGTGTTTTGTGGATCTGGAGAAGGCATTCGACCGTGTCCCTTGGGGTATTCTGTGGGGGGTGCTCAGGGAGTATGGGGTACTGGGCTCTTTGTTACGAGCTATCCAGTCCCTGTACAAACAGAGCAGGAGTCTGGTTCGTATGGCTGGCAGTAAGTCCGACTGGTTTCCAGTCGGAGTTGGACTCCGTCAGGGCTGCCCGTTGTCACCGGTTCTGTTCACAATTTTTATGGACAGAATTTCTCGGCGTAGCCAAGTGGCGGAGGGTGTCCGGTTTGGTGGTCTCAGGATCCCATGTCTGCTTTTTGCAGATGATGTGGTCTTGTTGGCTTCATCGAGCCGGGACCTCCAGCTCTTGCTGGACCAGTTTGCAGCCGAGTGTGAAGCGGTAGGGATGAGGATCAGTACCTCCAAGTCCGAGTCCATGGTACTCAGTCGGAAAAGGGTGGAGTGCTCTCTCCAGGTTGGAAGTGAGATCCTGCCTCAAGTGGAGGAGTTTAAATACCTCGGGGTCTTGTTCACGAGTGAGGGAAAGATGGAGCGTGAGATTGACAGGCGGATCGGTGCAGCGTCAGCAGTAATGCGGGCTCTGTACCGGTCCGTTGTGGTGAAGAAAGAGCTGAGCAGAAAAGCAAAGCTCTCGATTTACCGGTCAATCTACGTCCCAACCCTCACCTATGGTCACGAGCTTTGGGTAGTGACCGAAAGAACGAGATCGCGGGTACAAGCGGCTGAAATGAGTTTTCTCCGCAGGATGTCTGGACTCTCCCTTAGAGACAGGGTTAGGAGCTCGGACATCCGGGAGAGACTCGGAGTGGAGCCGCTGCTCCTCCACGTCGAGAGGAGCCAGTTGAGATGGTTCGGGCATCTGGTTCGGATGCCTCCTGGACGCCTTCCTGGAGAGGTGTTCCGGGCATGTCCAACGGGGAGGAGGCCCCGGGGCAGACCAAGAACACGCTGGAGAGACTATATGTCTCGACTGGCCTGGGAACGCCTCGGTATACCCCCGGAGGAGCTGGCGTCGGTGGCTGGGGAGAGGGAGGTCTGGGTTTCTTTGCTCCGACTGCTTCCCCCGCGACCCGGATCCGGATAAGCGGTGGATAATGGATGGATGGATATATAAATATATAAACAGCTTTCATTTCTTACATAATTCAATGTTTCATTGTACGTCTGATATTTTATAACCAAATCACCTCCACAAGCCACTTCCCACCGTACTTCACTGTGGCTCATATAAAGAACATATGCCCTATTATGGTCGACGTCATTAGGTAAACAAGTCTGAATATCACAATATTAATTATTTTTATTGTTTTAGAAATTAAGACTATATTATTGTGAATGATATGATTGAAAAAATAATAACAAATAAAATAAACGAATATCTGAATCTCAAGATTAAAACCGAATTCCTACCCAACGAACGAATATCCGAATAGCCGAACATCCGGGGCCAGCCCTACTAAAGTTGTGGTCATACTGGGCTTTTTGGAGTGGAGCAAAAATCTAATCTATGCTCCACACACTGCAGACTCAAATTCAATTTCCTGTCCAGGTAGGATGCCACAGCTCTAATGCTGGAGAAGACTCCTAATGTTACTCAATTCCCAGCTACACCGACTCACCGATCAAAACGTGTAAATTAGCATGGTTATAGTTCAAATTATGGCATGAATTCAGCATGCAGCATTTAAAGAGAATTCATTAGTGTGTGTCCCTTAGTCCATGGATTTAATCCGAGCCATGGTAATCTCAGTGCTCGATTGACCTTTATATAGCATTTTATTCCCGCCAGAGAGAGAGAGAGAGAGAGAGAGAAAAAGAGAGAGAGACCCCACGGCTACTGAGAACTCAGGGCTCCCCCACCTCCACCAGTCAGGCCCAGATCCTTTAATTAATACTGGCTTAGGGCCGATTGCTCTGGACACTATGGGGAGTTTCCTGAGGCCCAGCCTCCCCTGCCCCAAAACGCAGCGATCAAATCCACCACGACTACCCACACACACACATTTTTCTCCATGGCTTAAGGGGACATTGTGTAAACTACCATTCATTTTGTGGAGACTTACCCTGAGCTTAATCATAACTACCACTACTGTAAACCTTACCTTAACATACCTTCTCCTTAAAATTTACCACATGGGTACACAATTTTGTCCCCGTAATGATAAGTCCCCACAAAGTGATTGTGTAAAAAGATTTTGGTCCCCATAATGCAATAAATAGCTAGACACCACCGACACACACACACACACACACACACACTCTCACACCTTGTGCAGGCAGTAATTAAAACTCAGTTTTCCCCTGACTATGCACTTTAACAGTTTTGGGGGGGAATATTTATAAAACCACAAATACCACTACTAATCTTTAACCTCAAAAGGCTGCGAGATATTCATTTTCTTACTGTTATTCTAGTCAGTAGTACTTGTATCTAAAACAATATAGTAACTTTATTGAACAAGGAAAAAAATCCTCTTAACATTCAATTTAACTAAATAATATTTTATTTTGGAGTATTTCTACTGGTCCATTCATCATGAAATCTGCTCCCAATGCAAAGGACACCTGTGTCCCAATGATGGTTCAAAAACAGAGATACATGTTTTCTTTGGACAGCGATGATATGTCACTGTTGTCTGTCAAGTTTGTCATTTGTTTTTCTTCATTTAACAACAGCTGCAATTGACAAAGTCTTAAAGTTTCATGAAGAATTAATAATCCCAGATGACTTTTTAAAGCGACATACACTGAAACTTTTTTGAGTTACTGTTGAGGATGTATAAGGCTTTGTGCAGGCAGTAATATAATATGGCCAATAGTTTGTAGATGTTCAAACAACATCTCTTTTGAAATTAAACGTATTAATAGGTAGCTTCACCCCTTCGCTGTAGTAACAGCTTTTACTATTCTATGTCTGAGGTCTAGAGGTCTGAACATTTGTGAGAGTAATTAAATAAGACACAGGGTCATTATTGGGGTCAGGTACTGCTGCAGGTTCAGCAGTTCAGGAACCCAAAAACACACCCATTAAATCATATAATATTGGAGAGTCTTCCCTCTCTCAAGAGAATGAAGCTCCACAGTCCAGTGCTAACTGACGTCAAAGGCTACTTGGAATTGGAAATGGCTCTTGCTTAGGCTCATGTGCAACTGCACCAGAGAATCCAATTTCATGTCATGCTTTTCTGTAGAGCTTGGTTTAAATATGTATGTCATAATTTGAAACAAAAACTGCCAGAGACACATTTTATTAATTAATATTTCAGGCCGCAGAGGGTACTCACAGCAAATACACTATATTGTTATTGTATTTGCTCTCCTCCTCACAGATATAATATCTGAGAAGCACTCAGGCCCATAAGCTAAATGGCTTTTTTATTTTGGACATCAAACCCTGTCAACATTTACCACCATTGCATTTGACCAAGGGCAATGTAGTGGGCTGTGGAGAGGTGAGTACAGGACTCAAAACTGCAGCACAAGGCATACCACATGGAGCAAACATGTGTCAGACACCCAGTATAGCGTGCAAGCTAATCATTCCAACATGCGGCCACTGCATTCAGCTGGATGCTGCTTTATGGCATCACCACACTCCCTACATAATTCCAATGGAGGGCTTACTGCACCAAGACATTTTGATTTTGATCGGAATCCTTATTCACTGCTGGTGGAAAATCTTATTTTAATGCACTGTTCCTTTGGCCATAACGTAGACAATGACATTCAGAAGATGGATTTGGAGAATATTTTTTGTATTTATAAATCTTCTTTGTTCAATCCGAAATGGAATATAACAATGAAAATCTGGCCAGAGAAGGGGTAGACAGGCAGGAAGTGTAGACAGGAGGTGGAGAAGGCAGCATGTCTGGCTAATGAACTGAGTGAAGTACCAGGTGGATGCAAATGGCAGCACTGGCACCTAGAGACTATGGACTGCAAACTGTAGCATAGGTAGAAATGAAGCCACAAATCCATCAGGACTGTGTCAGAGCTTAAACTGAGGGGATGGAAGGAGCCGAGGGAAGCTTCCAAAAAAAAATACAAAATTTTCACCCTCCTACCTAAAACATTCATGTCTAAACTGCTCTGTAAACCAGAGAGTCAACAAATTAGTGGGAGCTAACACTACAGGTTACAGAGGAGGACGAAGGGCTCAGTACTACATGACTGAAGATGGCTTACTTTGCCTAAAGTAATCAAGAGCAGAAAGTATTGTTGTTAATGGAAAACAGAAAAACAATATATCAAAAGTATATTTTAAAAAGATACTTGGTTATCTTAATATTCTTTGGCAAAATGCAAATGGTAAAAAAAGATCAAATAACTGCAGTTTTTGCATTAATTTTTTCCTGTTAATGTATTTTGCTTCTGCTTAGTTTTTTTTTGCTTCTGACTTTTGGAACACTTTTCACGTGTGGGAGATTCTTAGAAGAAGGTGTTCACTTTGAACCTCCATTAGTCACTGAATTGAATGAATTAAATTATTTCCAGGAATAATGTAAAAATATTTTGAGAATATTCAGCATCTAAATCTACTAAATCTACTGAGATTTTCAGTAAATATTTAAAAGTCTGGTGAGTCATTTGTGGTGGATGCAGACAAAAAGGCATTTCATTTTCAGTATAATATTCAAGATTAATAATTAAGAAAAAAATTATGCGTGATTACAGCTGATCACAATTTTTTTTTATCTATTCATTGATTTATTTCAGATTGGTGTGACTTTAATTAAAAAAAGGTTGAGGATCATTGGTGTAGCTAACTAAGCAAAAGTTCAGAGGAACTGGGTGATACAGAAGGGTACAGAGAGATAGAGTTGTGGGGCATGTGCCAGCCACCATCACCCTTCCTTCCTCATTCCAGCCCTAAAACACATCAATCACCACTTAGCCTCTGAAAACATGGAAAAATTCATGCCAAAGAAACACACGGAGCAGCCAGAATGACAGAGCTAAATCTAATAATATACCAATAAAATCCCAACCCTGTTTATCACTTGATACGGCTGCTTGGGAATTGTGTTCCACCTGGAGCCGCAGACAGACTTCAATAGTGCAGTATTTCTTATTTATTTATTTTTGTGTTACTGAAGGGCGGAAGTGCAGCTCACGACTCAGCGGAAATCATTAAACAATGAGCAGTATGATATCTAAAATGCTTTCCTGTGCAGATAGAACACCGTTGTGCTAATGATGGAAACTTCTCCTGGAGGCACAGGGTCAGGCAGGATGGCACACGAATGGGAGAGCTGGAATCATTTCTCAACACCGGGCCTTAGTCTGGTGTCAAATGATAACCTTCATCTGTTTTGTAGAATTCAGTTAATGCTTTCCATAAACAGAAAGCGCTAAAACCATAAATTAGGGCTGGACCACTGGACTGAGCTGATAAAATAATAATTATACTGCATGATATTTGACAAACACTTCACAGTATCATTCACGCATTCATTTTGGGTAACAGCTTTATCCTCTTCAGGGTCGCAGTGGGTCCAGTGTCTACCTGGAATCACTGGATGCAAGGTAAGAACACAACGTGGATGGGGCATCAGTCAATCACAGGGCATCACACACATTTACTCACACTTCTGAATAACCAATGTGTGTTGTAGTTTTGATGGTGGGAGAACACCAGAACACCCATAGGAAACCTATACAGATACAGGGAAAACACAGCAAACTCCTCACTGATAGTGAACAGAGGTGGGGTTTTAACCCACAACCTCAGAACCCTAGATCTGCACCACCAAGACGCTAACCTTACACAATCAGATTTACTTAATAATATTTAGAACAAAACATTTTCATAAATAAACAATTTGGAGAAAAGAGAACCTAGGCAAGCCTGGTTTAGCTGGACTGCCATTAGCCATAGTTACAGAAGTGTTTCTGGCATTTCAAAAACAGGAAAACCCAAAGTACATCCCCTTGTGATGGGAGGTCTGGAGAAGCTTTGTTTACGTGTGGTTTTTATTATGTGACTGTGTTGTATAGAAAATAATGAGGGCAGGACTAATAAATACAGAAATGAAAAAGGGACTCAAAGTTTTGTCCATAATATATAACACCAGCATCAGTGCTTTTCTTGCTCATTTTTTTAAAAAATACATACAAGATGATCTACCAACAAAGAACAAGAACATTTTGTTGATTTTAAGAATTACAATTACTTATTTATTCAATGTAACAAGTCAGAGTAAAACATGTGAAGTTTAAATGTGGATGTGTGCAGCTATTTGGAGCAACGCCACAAAATATCTCCCTACCAAAGGCCCACACTCACATGAAATAAGACAAATTTAGCAGTCCTCCTCTCTCTGTGAGATATAATACATGTGTGAAGTTGTAAAGTTATGAGTCGCCCTGTTGAGCTTGTGAACAGTGGAGAAACATAACTAACACAGAGTCAAACACAGCCACAGAAACACACAGAGGGTGTTCCTGTCTTATTTCGTATTATATTCAGCCATGGTTCGCACTGAAGAACCTACAGTTCTTTGGTTCCAGCTGGGAACTAATTTTTCTGGTTCGTGAACCAGTTTATATCAGTGGAAACGCACAGAATGGCTCCAAATTAAGTTAATGATCTGGAATGTTAGCTGAACTAACAACAAACGGTGTAGTAGTGCCACCTTACGTTGTCTCTGTGAAATATGGCTCAACCAAGATCAAATACACTGAAATAATCTGAAGCTGAAGGGATTGCATTTGCTTAAATGATAACTACATTTGAATTTTATTTGTAAAAATATATTCTTTTTAGGACGGCACGGTGGTGCAGCAGGTAGTGTCGCAGTCACACATCTCCAGGGACCAGGAGGTTGTGGGTTCGATTCCCGCTCCGGGTGACTGTCTGTGAGGAGTTGGTGTGTTCTCCCCGTGTCCGCGTGGGTTTCCTCCAGGTGCTCCGGTTTCCTCCCACAGTCCAAAAACACATGTTGGTACGTGGATTGGCGACTCAAAAGCGTCCGTAGGTTTGAGTGAATGTGTGTGTGTGTTGCCCTGTGAAGGACTAGCGCCCCCTCCAGGGTGTATTCCTGCCTTGCGCCCAATGATTCCAGGTAGGCTCTGGACCCACCGCGACCCTGAATTGGATAAGCGGTTACAGATAATGAATGAATGAATGAATGAATATTCTTTTTAGTAACTGACACTTTTTTCAATATAAAGTCAACACACGCAAGTTAGGCTCCACATGTGCAAATGTGTTTGTCCTGTGAGGATAATCAATATTACTCAGTTCACTAAATACTTTCCTACTTTTGCTGCTACTTTACAGCTACTTTGAACAATTACTATTTTAAAAGTAACTGTATGATGCCCACTCGGCTTGGCTCAACTTTTTTGCTTTTCCAAAATCTGGTAACATGTTATGTGGAACCAGTGGGATTTTTTTGGTACCTGATGACATGCGGTTCTAAATGAGTCAAGTACGCACTAAACATGATGTGTAAACCCAGCACTAATTGGCCAGAGGGATTTGTCAATCACAACAAATGCAGACATCAAGCTCAAACTTTTCATCTGTTAAATCTCCATTTTACAACAGCGGTCACATTTGTTTTTATTCAACTCACAACGGCAGAACACACCGTTCCACCTTAAAACACGCAGTAAACAACCAGAGAAATGTGTTTCCCTACAATCATAGGCATTCCATTTAAAATTACCCCAAAATATCCCCTAATGCTATAAAAAAGAGGCTAGGTGTAACTCAACTTAAATGCTAACAACATAATCATAATTTTTACAGGAGGGGACCATTAAACCACTGTCAGTAAAAGATACGGTGTCATGTTGTTTGTAAACTTGCTTAAATATCACAGTTTTAAAGAGATTCAATGTGGAATAAAAATTTAAATATAAAGTTAAACTGAGAAAAAAAATGCGCTGTGGGCTTTTAAAAAGGCTCAAATAATCCTTTGATAGGTGGCTGACAAAAAACTCCAGCGAGAGACGAACGTGCAACAAGGAACAAAATATCCTCTACTGCTCTGTGAGAACTGGGTACTATCATCCACAAAAATAAGTAAATAAATAAAAACTATGAGAATACATAAGTAAACAACACTTAAAGTTTACCGCTGTGGTTGTTATGGTTTTCAAAGCCCATGGTTCCTGTTAGAGAAAGGGGTTTTACATCACTGCCAGCTAAATTTAGGCAGGTTTTGACAATGCTAATAAAAAAGTGACCAGGCGATGAAAAGCGTGTCGAGCAGTGCCAAGTAGATACCATTCACCGGAAAAGCGCCATTAGACTTTTTATACTGACATTGCCTTTATTTACTAGTTTGGTTCCATTTGGTTTCTCTTGAAATTATATCGGCAGAAATCCTATACATTTGTGCTCACTATCCAACTTTAGACGGATTTATTTAATTTAAAAATGATTTTAAACTGCTCTGAATCTGAATCACACAAAATGGTTCATAAAGTGTTTATCATTCGTCATTATACTTAAAAATACATCACTGTGTGACATAAAAATAAAGTTGATGGAGACAATACATAACAAAACATCACCGCAAACGATCAGTTTAAGAGTGCTATTATGGGCAGGTTGTTTTCAGTGGCATTGGCAGGCTCTTTCCAGTGAAGGACTCTAATGAAGACTGTCTGTTCCTGCTTAGGCTGGGTTAAAAGAGGAGCAGAGAAATGGTTTCAATTTAGACTTGTAAGGACCAAGGCTCTGCAAATCCCAGGCTTCGAGACTTCCTTCCTCGGATCAGGAGGAATGCCGTGTCTGGCTTTATGCACTGCTCTAAGACTGTAATAAAGAGAGCAGAGAGGGGAGGAAGGGGTGAGGTTTTAAGCTCTTACCTTCGTTCAGCCTCACGCTCCTCTGATCAGAGAGAGGCACATAAGCCTGGAGATCAGAAGAAAAAAAACTTCTGATATGATTGTTATCAGAGGTGAGAAATGACAACACTCACGCAGCAAGTATTACATGCTCAGATTTCAGCAGGAAAAAAAAATTGAGAGATGCTAACGTGCGTCTTTCCAAATCGAGCTGAATGTGTAATTGTTTCGCTTTTAATTAATCAGGGTTATATAACCATAGTACACTGCTACTAATAAAGCTGCACCCAAGTAAGTTTAACACTGAGCTTGAACGGCAGCGTAATTCTGAACAGAAGTTAACTTTGAAAGCAGAAAACTGCAATCAAACTCTAAAATTTGAGCCCTTCACAGCAAAACCTGTATCAAGCATGCAGTGGTTAAATCACTGGAACAAGAAGTCCCTTCTCTGACTATGGCTGTATCCTGTATTTTCCAATTATCACCTTTTAAAGGCCAGCTGGGTGCATTCTAAACCATCAGGGGGCAATTCCATTTGCATTGCTCTGAGACAAAGTCATGCTCAAGTACTTTCGTGGTAAAGTTCATTACAAGTGGAGAGACACCATCATCGCTTTCATTATTTTGGGAGCAGGTCAGCTTATTTCAGATCCTGGGCCACCGTTATTGATCCAATTGGCCGCGCTCCCTCAGCTATGACTATAATTAGGTCCTGGTTTAAAAAAAAAAATAATAATAAATAAAATAAAATTACACATCTCATACTGAACGGAGTTTCAGGCTCCTTTACTTGATCTTCAATTTTATTACAGTGTGCTGTTGTCAGCATTATATGATTGACTCAAATAGCAGAAATGTTGCTCCTGTGTCCTTTTTATTTTAATGAATTAATTTTATGTGTAATCAAGAGCCCCAATGTGCCCTGTTATTTATTTATTTTTATTTTTTTTGGCGTCACATCCTTTTGTTTTTCCCTGTCGCTTATTGTACACAGCAGCATTATGCTGAACCTCTATTTGTGGTGCTGACTTTGAAAACGAGGCCTTGGCAGCCCGGGGTCTTTTTCTCTGGTTCGTCTGCTATCTAGTGTAAACTCAGCGTTTGATTTGTAGCCCCCCCTTTGCCTGCCTCTGTACTGCATATAGGAGCATTTAGCTGTGAATTCATTTTCATGTTTAGAAATACCCTGCTGTGGTGCGATTCAGCTGCTGCATAATAAAAAAAAAACAAAAAAAATGCAACACTACATATGGTCTGATTGGCCTTGTGGGTATTTTCACAATACTAACGCTGTACACTTCCAAAATGAAAAAAAAGAGAGAGGGTGGGATATGTGCAAAAAAAAAAAAAAGATAATTAATAAAAAAATAAGGGGAAAAAAGCAACTCTGTGGCAACATAATGGCACATTTAGAAACAGTCACCGGGCACAGTTTTGGGGGATACAAAAAACACACCTAACAATAGTGATGATAGCAAGCCGTTCCTCGAGATGGTGGAATATCTAAATCATGCGACTCTGGTTCTGTTGTATGAATGGAAGTGGAGGTGGTGGTGGTGGGGGTGGGAGTGGGAGTGAAAGAAGAAACACAAAGCGTTGAGTCTAAGCTTTTCACAGAGTCATGCCCCCTGATCTGTCCAGACATTGTGTGTCTGTCTGTGTGTGTGTGTGTGTTTATATGGATGGGGTGCTGAGGTGTGAAGAGGGAGAAGAGCCAGGGCCTCAGGGACATGCACCCACCTCCACACCAGCAGCCTCTTAATGTGCTGTGTCTAATGCGCCTATTTAGGTTTTGGGGTGCAACAGTGCAGAGACTCAGGTTTTGGGGCGGCCCGGCTATCACCTATCCCAACAGCTGGGGCCCAGAGGGGTAAACAAAAGCCGGCAGGAAGTAGCGCATGGCTGCTACCGGCCCTAAAAGGCATAGCGATGTGTCTGCGGGCAAGCTACTGTAACCAGACAGACTACCACTGGTGCGCCGGCCATGCCTGTGCCTCAGATGCTCATCCAGGACATGACGCGCCCCGGCCGTACTGAAAAACACAAGAGAGGTCTTCTTAAATGTGAAGAAAAACATCAAACCAAACCCAGTGAGCCAGGAGTAAGGGCTTCCAAAGAAAGACAAAATGTTAACTTAATTACATAATAATAAAGTAAAATAATAATAAAGAAAAATATCCTTCTTTCTTCAAAGGCTCTTCCATCGGACCATGACAAGTAGGGGTGGGTGATGTGTCAGAATGAAAACAATACCACGTAAAAACTGAATTAATATTTATGGCTATAGTAATTTTTAAAATTCAAAATCAAATTTACAGCCTAGTTATGGAGTTAGTCAGAAAGAATGTGGACTTAACATTTAACACAATGCCAATATAATAATATTTTGTCCGTCCCCAAATCAAATAACCATTTGAAAGCCTTGTGGAGACTTGCCATTTCAATTATGCACTGTTGCCTTTTTGAGTGATGATTAAAGTATATGAATTTGAAATCATATCAGGTCTTCAACGTCTTCAAACAATGTTTGTGAATGTGTTGCCTAAAATGTAGAAAGAAGGACTTCCATTGTTTTTTCACTTCATTTCCATTTTTTTTTCTGCTCAGTGCTTTCATGTGCCATCTACCACTGGATTCACTGTCAAACTGGTGGATCAAAAATGGTGGTTTATAGGGGACAATCCGGGGGCAGATTTAAAGAGAAATGCCCTCAAAAGGCTGCGGCTCTGAAGGTTAGCTCTCATTCTTGGGTTGTCACTTTCAAACGACCTGGACTGTAACGCGCACATCTCCCTAATTGCAGCTTTTTATTCAGACTGAACTCAAATCCACGCAGAAGGAAGATGAGGACAATAAAAACAGGCAGATCCGAAACCCGTTTGTTGGACTTCACTGGAAGGTTAAACCTTTCCGAGGACCTTTTCAGCAAAACAAACCATTGTTTGCCCTTTCAAACAGCATAAGCATGGAAAACAGCCTCCGGCAATTTCATAAGGCAGGCTTTTTCGGATTCACCATAGGGCCGCAATATAGAGAAAGCGCCATAAAATCTTTGCAATGAATAAACATAACAACATAAGCTCCCCAAATATGGTCCTACACTCGACAAAGCAGATTTTGAAAACCCCACTAAAACGTAAATATGTATGAGAGAGGAGTCATTTGCAGGAAAACATTTAGCAGCTGGGGCTGATACTGAAAGAAACAGGGAAAAAAATGCTCTACTGGGGACATTTACAGAGGTGTTAAAATAATTCAGTATGTGCTCACACCAAAGCAGAATCAGAGAAAAGGCCTAATTAGTCTACTTGTTTGTTGGCACATCGGCTATTAGCTGATAATTAGTTTTGAAGTAAACTATTTGAAAAGCACTGTTTTATCTAAACAGCGTTTCCCCAGATGGATCTTTGCATTTGGTGCATCAATTAAGCATGCTCTTAAGCGAGCATCAGAGCACCACCATGTTATTCATGAAAAAAAAACAATCCCTCAACACAATGACATCTCTTTTTTGCCTAGTTTAAACACAGCCAACAAACAGAAAGCTTCAGGCTAACACATAACATACTGAATATAGTACGGAAATACAGGTGACACTCACAAACCAGGGCTAGAGGGCTTCAGATGCCTCTAGCTGACACTTGGCATTGACATTTCATGTTTTTAATATGGAGATTACATAAGGTAACACATAGTGCCTGTTGTAGTTAGGATGTTGTGGCTGGGGCTTCAAGTAGGGGCTTCAAGTAAGTTGTAGGACCATGGCAGTGTGTGTGTGTGTGAGAGAGAGAGAGAGAGAGAGAGGATAGGAGGGAGTTAAATATCTATAAAGTCATGCAACTCTATATATAATAATAATAATAATAATAATAATAAAAAGAAAACATGTCAATTTATTTGTTAAAATAAAATAAGTAAATGAAAAAGGCTACTTTTTTTCTTTTACCATCAATAATCAATATTTTATTGACAAATTTAAACTGATTCGTTATTTTCATGTTTGCATTTAGTCATTATCAGGCTGTGGTCAGTCGTCTGTGATGGGACGCATTGTTGAACAGTGCTTGATGTAGATTAGTCATGAAATGGTATGAAAATGTAATATTGTGGCCAAAATGATCAGTATTATCATGGCATTGGTAAAATGTGCTGAAAAGTTCAAAGGGTTCTTAAAAAACACATTTAAACCATTTCACCACATTTTATAATGAACGCATTGTGTATACGCATTTATATATGTTATAAACAAAAACTAGACCCAAATAAACGTTGCAGTCTTGTTTGTCGTTTGGCCTGAAATAAAGCTGTAAAATTCATGTGAGACTGAGACAATAGTCATTTTATTAGGTTTAGTTTAACAGGTAATAAATAATCATTGTATAACTGTATCAACCTCAGTCTTATTGTTTTTTGTGAAAATATATTTGCTACAGAGATGAAAGTAAGATCGCTTTTAAGAGGCATGTTTAGTTCAAACAGCTCCTAAAGCGCAGAGAAAAGTGCGCTTGAATGATTTAAGGTGGAACTTGATGTTGGAACTTGACGTTGGTACCAAAATTTTATCAAGCACTGTTTACTGTTGAATTTATTCTCAATTTAAGGTGTGATGGGGGCACTCAACTATGATTTTAGTCTCATTTAAGGTGGAATAGGCGGAGAGTTTGTAATTCTGGCTAAGATTTTTTTTTTGGTCAGTCAGCCCATTACCTTACTCCTCAGTCTTCACTCACTCCATTGTGGTTGCCAATCTCACCTCCCAATCCTGATTTAACCTCCTCTGGCTTTGGGTGTCCTTAGGGAGTGAAATCAAAATGGGGAGGTTAGATTGGGCACCACACCATGGCTCTGTAACTGTGCCAAGTTTCCCCTGACACAAAATAAACACACATCATGTGATGGGCCATTGCAGCTGCTTCTGAAATGTACTTGAGGTTTTTAAACCATGGTAATTAACATTAAAACTATCACTAACCCCCAGGTAGTTTTACAGGGGTTTACCATAAAACTGGTCATTGTTTCATGTCTAATGTAGATGCAAGTACTTATAGACCTATTGCAGCAGTGAGAAGGCAGGATTTAAACAGATGCTTTTAAAGATACACAAATCCACACACAGATTGCACTGTCGACTGTAGAAGCAAACCCCTTTCAAATCAGTGTGAAATCCAGGACATTTTACACAATTTACAAATCCCAGCCAGACACACTGTTCACATCCTAAAGAGGACAAGCCTGGGGAAAAAGAGGATGCAAAGTCACCCTAGAATAAATTAGTGAATACAAGCTTTAAGATATATGCAGGTTAAAAAAAATAATGAAAATAATAATAATAATAAAAAAAAAAAAAAAAAATATATATATATATATATATATATATATATATATATATATATATTTGGAGATTTTATAAAATAGTGGAAGTCATAATGTATACTAACTGTGTACGTGTCATAGTGTCTTATGAATGTTGCACATATATACAACACACACATACACACACACACACACACATTCACCAGTTGTCAGTTCACATTAAAGTGACTTATGCTGGGTGTGAACGGCATCCTCAGCTCTCTGCAACCTGGCAAGCATTTCAACACACTGCCCAACTCCGCCATCCTTCGCACCCTAGGGCCATTTACTCTCTCATGGATCTAATGGGCAGTTGTGGCACTGCTGGGATCCCAAATCCCACTGGTCAGCAGTTGAAACAATGGCTTATCTGCATTTTAGAAGCAAAGTGAAAGTGGTTTTTGAAGTCCTTCACGTCTACAGCTGGTCTGAAGGGAGAGAGAGCGATTAATATGGATGTGCCGATTATACATTAAAACAAGTTAAAAGCACAGCATTTTTCCAACCTTTAAGTAGAAAAGCTATGCCTAGACATTCATGTCATGTATAAAGCAGCTTTCCTTGTCACATATTTGAAATCCCAACCTGTGGCGAAATAAGAAACTGGACAATAGGTTATTATTCCTCTCATGAAGAGGTCTAGCATTGCAACCTTATGTCCAGTAGTCCGAACGTCAGTGGAGGTTGCCTTGAATGTCATTGTGGCCTACAGGCTGTTTGAAATTAAGATGCTGAACATATTTCAGTCATCTCTTCTGACATGAAGCACATTCAAATTCAGGTCGTCTTCATAGGGGTGCGGGATGAAAATCGGAATCATATCAGCGTATGCAAATGATTGCCTTAACAATATCTATGCATCTAAAAGGAGGTTTGTATTCAACTGGCCTGTCTGACTGACGTGTGATGTATTTACTGTACTCGGGAATAGTATATTGTACAGGCAATAGTAATAGTACAGGCTCACATAGTAATAGATTTGCAGCAGTTGTCTTTCTGCTGTTAATTTAAATGTGATGGCTGACAATAATGTAAACACCAAGATTAAACATTGCTAGAGCAATTGCTTATATTAGCAATGTCCTGATCAATTTCATTTTTGCCCTAATCCCGATCCAAGTCTTTTAATAGAGTACTGATGATACAGTTTCAATCCAATATTTATATTTACCTAGACCTCAAGTATATATTAGTTATTCAAATCAGTCCAGTGTATCTGCTTGACACTGAATATCTTACTTTAAGAAAAAAATGCCTGCATCCAAGCTGCTGTTTAAATTTTTTTTCATAACAATGTAAACAAAATGTGTCTTAACAGCTCATATAAATAATTTGTTAAAGATTCAACTAAGTTAAAGATAGCGCTATATATATATATAAAGACAGTTATAGCTATCTAATAAAGCTATCATAGTACAATACTACATTTATAATGATGTGGAATAGCATTTGATTAACATTAATGTTAGAGTGAGGCCGTGTCCCAAACAACACACTTTTACTACACTACAGAAAGTACGGCTAAAAGAGCGGTATATATTTTCATACTATTCAGTGCAGCAGTGTGCAGTTTGGGACACAGCCAGAGATAAATGTTAACTTGCTGCATGTTTAGAGTGCTTTCATACAACCTGAACACAGCTAATATTAACGTTAACAAACACTCAGATCCTCCTCTGTTACCCTAACAGTTATATACCAGCCGCTTTCATAACTGTAATTAGCCGTCATTGATAGCTGTTGTGCACTCGTTATTGACTTCAAGCCCAGAGCTGGTAAAAACTAGCTAGCTATAGCTAACTTTATAAACCAGACTCTCTGACGTGGTTAATCGAAGGACAGTGAAGCCGATGATTGGAGCAGCTCTATCATTTTACTTTGACTCTGATTCTTTTGATTTCATTCAGCTTTATTGTCATCACAGATGTATTGAGGGAGAAATGAAACGTAGTTTATTCAAGACATGGTGCTAAAATAAGTTCTGTCCTGTTATGACCCGTTTCTCTCAGCGCAGCCCCAAAACAACTCCCTGTAGGCGGGACTGTGACTCCATTGGCTGCCGCAGTAAACGATGGACAGCTAACCCTGGCTGCTGATAAAACTCTTGCTAAATAAAAGTGATGACCAATGAGAAGCGCATTCTCTGTTTAGGCTGAGGGAGAGCAGAGTGTCTCAAAGTATCCACGGTCTTAACAGTCTCGTCTTAAATATACGAGATAAAAAGTCCAAACGGTCCAAAACACAACACGGCTTTTATTGTTGGCGGTTGGCGACCCTAATCATGTCCCCTCACGCTCCAGCTCTGATTTCGGCTCACGGGGAATGTGCTTTTGTGCGGAACACACAAAAAATGTGTGTCCTCTACAGTGGCCAGCAGAGTCAGATCGCAACAACATTTACAAAGCGGGCTACAGGAGGAGAAGGGAGTGTGAGGATGTGAGCTTATCGCCTGGAGGAAATGGAGGCTTGGACTTAAGCTCGAGCTCAAAAAAGCCGATACAGATCAGTAAAATAGTACTGTGATCGACATCCCTATACAGTCAGCCCTACATGTTAGAGTTATGACTCTGCAGATTCAACCGATTATTAAAAGAAAAAAAATGATAGAAAGTTCCAAAAACTTAAACTCGCAGAGCACTATGTTAAATCTACATAAATTAAGTGATATGTTGGCATACCCTGCTGCAGCCTCCCACCATTTTACAGATCATCACTCTCTCTCCAGTCTTTGAGCATTGCTCTCCTTACTTTTTGATCATTCATGTTTGCACTTGTTGTACCGAACATGCATAGATTTTAAGTGATTATTCCATAAACAATGGAGTAGAAAACACTATTCCTGGGATTGGTACAATGTATACTAAATATAATTTGCATTCATAAAATGTGCACTAAATATATTTGTGGAAGTTCATGTGAATTTCTGGCAAATCACCAGAATTCAGCTTAAAACCTTAAACATAAACCTAACTCCAAACGTTTAGAAATAATCAAAATGATTTGTTCTTGTGCAGTGCTTAAAAATTAGCCTAACCCTAAACATAAACCTTACTCTAACGCTAACAATAATCCTGAACTTAACTGGAAAAATGTAAGCGTCAAAAGGTTAGAAACATCTTTGGTGCATGTGTAATACTCAACAGATTACAGCAATGCTTCTGTATTTAGCAAAACAGCACCACCAGTGGACTGGAGCCCACTCAGTGAACAAACTTTTGAACATAACTTTTTGAACCCCCTGTATAAAAGTAGACAGATCAGAAGAAATCATGCAGCATATGGATATCTAACTTTTTCACATTGATCTAATTCAGCTGTACTCAACAGGCAAACTCCATCCTGTTTGTAAATGCAGTTCATTATGGACCCAACAACAAACCATCAGAGTGAGAAAATCTCTCCTCAAAATCTGTGTAAATTCTGCGGAATCTCTTGGTTTCTTGAGGTCCAATCAGGAAGCATTTAAAATGATTTCTGTGATAACAGTGACATCACTCAGGCAGTTTTTTGACTTGTGCTCTATGCATTTTGACAAAGGCAGGCTAATATGTCCAAAAACTGAAATGGCTCCATACAAAAAAGACTCAAGAGTGAAAACTAAATTAAAGATTAATAATCTGAAAAATCATTCACGTTGCTTATTTGACTTTTCTAGACCTCCAGCACTGTAGAAACTTTAGTAGATCTAAGATTCATATTTGAGTTAAACTGACCTCATTAATACACACAACTATGCTTGTGAACATGCAGACATAATATATATGTGGACATTAAGCTTTGCTACATTAAAAAAATTATAATAAATAAATAAATAAATAATATGGAAAATCTTTTGCATTAAAACTGGAAAATGTCTTGTTATAAAAAAAAAACAAACAAAAAAAAACACACAATCCAGGGCCTACCTGGAATCATTGGGCGCAAGGCAGGAATACATCCTGGAGGGGGCGCCAGTCCTTCACAGGGCAACACAGACACACACACATTCACACACACCTACTTTTGAGTCGCCAATCCACCTACCAACGTGTGTTTTTGGACTGTGGGAGGAAACCGGAGCACCCGGAGGAAACCCACGCAGACACGGGGAGAACACACCAACTCCTCACAGACAGTCACCCGGAGCGGGAATCGAACCCACAACCTCCAGGCGCCTGGAGCTGTGTGACTGCGACACTACCAGCTGCGCCACCGTGCCGCCCACAATCCATTAACAGAAGTTTATGGATGCTAAGCAACATCATAATCAAAGTTTTTATCATGAATATTGGCGCAATAACAAGTATATATAACTAAACAGATGTGTATGGCCTTGAGGTCTTTATACTTTACCAAACCAATCAGATTTTACAACTATCCACTTAAAATGTTCTCCATTTAAAGCAATCTACATCCTGATTAGAATCGTTTTAATAATGCATTAGCTATTGACAACACAAAACTCTATTTTGTGTTCTGATTAACTTATCCTGCAGGGAGAATGAGGCTAAACAATTATTCAGTATCAATTTACAATGTTTCAATAACAATGATTTCAAAACTAATTTTCAATGTTTCAGTGTAAATTATCAATCCCAGACTGACATTAATTACAGTACACTGTCATCAATTCATTAAACTCAATTTTAAATTTAGTTTAAAAATATTAATGGTTGATGAAGTCATGAGGTTTGTTTGATGCTGATGTCATGCTTCTTGTTTGTTCTTGGCAATGTTTTGTGGCTATTATGTTGCTCATATTGATATTGCAATTAATATGAACAATATTAGGAACTATATTGTGATATAAATTTTCGGGATATCGTCCAGCCCTAGAGTAATAAAAGCCTTTTTGCAATATCACCAGAAATAATTATTTGCCTAAATCACATTTTTATGCATAATTAGAAGCATATATCATTTATATTAATGTAGAAAATGTGTCAATTAGCTGCCTCTGGTCATAAATCCACAACGTCTTTCTGCATTACCATAAGAGACTTGGGGGCTATTTATGGAAAAGCATGAGATGATAACAAGGCTGAGGGAATGTGTGGCCGAGTGCCGCTGTCCTCTTCCCGACCCGTGTCACAGAGCGGTCAGCAAGGAGATTAACTCAGCAACGTGGTGCAAGGGAAATACAAACAGTTCACGTCACAGGCACACCTCGGCTCGGGGTCAGAGCCGGGCCAGACGCCATAGTAGCACTGTACTCCACTAGCTTAGCACAGCCCTTTCCGCTCCTTAACACCACACTAACAATCCAGTAATTAAAGCCGACGTAAGATAAACCCTGATCAACAGTGTCAGCGCAGAGTTCTCCTACTTTCATTCTTTACCGTGCTACCCAGGAGCCTTCCTGAAGGACACATATAGAGGGAACAGACTTCGAATGCCAAGTTTCACTCAAAACAAAAGCTGCTCCTTTTGGCTTCACCCACTGCACCCCCAGGGCTCAGACTCCATAGCCCTGTGTTAAGTCACTAGCAGAAATGAGATTAAGGGAATTGGAATGCAAGAGCAATCAGCCATCGAGTGGCACTGGAGAAAAGACCCCGTTAAAGGCATGAGCTTTGATTAGAGTCCTGCCCTTAACCGCATCCGATGAGTAAGACCGTCCACCCCCACATTTACAACCAGCGCTGACCTGCTCTTTTCCTGTAAATAAGTGACGTGTCTTTAATGGTGTACAGACCCAGCCATGGGAAAAAGGTTTCCAGCCTCATCAGTCCTTTCTCGTAACAAAAGCGCCACATTTCATTGCACCTCCTCCAACAAAGGAGTTTGGCCTGCTCTCAATACGGAAATAAAGTGAGGAGAATGGCAGCCTCGGGGACGCTCGCCTCACAAGTGACCCTTAAACCTGGGGTAAACCTCATGGCGTCAAAACAAAGATTAGCTGCTGCCTTTTCACTCCAGAAAAAAAGTGCAGACAGCTTCTGACAGTTGTTCCCAGTTTGGAGGAGGGTGAGGGGGTGGGGTGGGGGGGTGCCCATCATAAAGCTGGGGCTAGGAAACAGGATAAGCACTCGAGCCAAGGCTATAAAACGCTCGCTGGGAACTTGAAAGCCACGAAAGCAAAGTCGAGGGCTGCCATCTGGAAACAATAAACAAACAAAAACTAACCAAACAAACATTATGTGTAGGGAAAGCTTAAAAAAAAAAAAAAAAAGACCGTTGACTATAACCAACTTGCGGGCTGGCGAACATGGAAACACACATGCATCATTACGATGAGTGATGTGGAGACAGACACCTGTCCTTAGGGAGAATAGAGATTTCTGGGAGAGTGTGTATGGAGTTGGGAGGTTGGTTTTGTGTGTGTGTGTGTGTGTGTGTGTGTGGTGGGACCGCGGCCGGCTTCTAATGAGCTGCAGCACTAACAGGGCGCTACTCCCAGTGATGTGACCAGGGGCCCATCACACACCCCATTAAGGGGACAAAGCAAACAGACGTACTTGCCCGCTTGGCTCCAACCTCAAACGTCTGCACCCAGTCACCACACACAAGCAAACACACACACACGAAGTGACAGGGCGTCCACACGGAGTGGGGTCATCATGAGTAACCACGCCATACAGAGGACAACCAGGTGGAGCAAGAAAGGGGAGGAGTCTTATACACTGGGTCTTGTTTGTGTTCAGGAGCTGATCCCAATGTGCTTTAAGAGCTACAGAGTATGTCCAAGGGCAAATGAACCTAACAATGACCTTGAGTTCTGGATGAGGTCATGCTGTATGCTGCTGCTGTTTTGCCCAGGGCTATGTCCAGGGAAAGAAAGAAATGGAAGGAAAGATTCACGTAAGAGTTAACCACAATCTGAAAACAACTCTAACTGAAAGAGAGAGAACTGGTCGGTCACAGATGGGAGAATATCTAAACATATCAGCTTAAGCCAAGCCTTGAAAGTAACACTAAAGAAACATTGCTGCAATCAAAACACGTCACTGTCAGGAAGATTAAGTTAACAGAAATGAAATCATGCCAGTGCAAAAGTGCACAAGCTAATTTTCTGTTGATGGTTACACATTTATCACTTGTGTCAATGGTGTTTTTACAGTCACACACAAACCTATGATGGACCCTGGTCAAATCATATCATTCCTCTATGTCTACTGCTTCACTGAGTTAAACATTAGAGGGGAAAAAAACAACCAGAAAAATGAAAATGTGCCACAACTTATGCTTTATTAACTTTAAAATGTTGATAAATAGTATATTATATTTTCACATAAACCAAGACTATGCATTTTGTTCTCTGTACTAAAACATGGTATTATAGAATCATATTTCTTAATAAATCTATACCACCAAAAGCACATATGCGCTGCTGAAAGCTGAGCTTCTGTAAAAGCAGTTGCACCCAAGAATACTATCATTAACCAGAACAGCATCTCTGAGCTTAAAAGAGTAATATAAACTCATAATTTAACAGCTTCAATAAAATTAGCATTAAAACTTCATAAAACCACAATATTCATCTTATTCCAGGAGCCCCAGCTTTAGCTTCAGCTTCAAAAAAAAAGTTCCTCCAGCTCTGTGGGCATGAAGCGTCAAATCAAGAGGAAAAGTATAAAGCATTTATAGAAACTACAACTGGCGTATTAAAAATGCAAAGCATTTTGCAGCATCACTAGAGTATATTGTGTGCCCGGTGGTAAATATGAGCATAGACAGTGCTTGGGTGTCTGAGCCAAACGGAGACTGATTACGAACGTGTAACTCATGATGGGCAGCTCCACCTATCGTCCACGGTCCACTGCAGCACTGGAACCGCCCGCTGTGAAGCCTGTACCAGGACGCACTCATTTCCAAAGATAATGAGAAGCGATGAAACGTTGGCGGGGCTCTGGACCCTCACAGGGATGTCAGAGAGTGGGACCCAACCTCAGGGCTCCACACTCTCCATTTACATGTGCGGCACCATGGGAAATCTGCTCCCGCTATTATTACTCCTCTTATTGCCTATGTTCTGTAAATATTTCATTTTTTCATCCAGTCATTAAACAAAAGGAGGGACATCCTTTCATCGCATGTCTCAATGCAAGTAACTAATTTCTCTCTAAGTTCTATTTGCTGTCATTCTTTTCTTTAGAAATTGCTTATCAGGCGTACCACATGCAGTTTATAGCCCTCAGTGATTTGCAGAAGGAAATTACTAAAGGCTATAAAGCTGCAGTAGCATCAGTTTTCCACAAATGCATGCCGTCAAATATACTTTATGTTGAATAGCAACAAATATCTAATGGATCTGTCGTGATTACACAGCATGCCTGTAAATTATCAAATGTTGACATGGATGATTTATGGCCGTTTAATTGGAAACCCATCTAAAGCATAATCACAATTTAATGACTGTTTATGACTTTAATATTTATTACACTTTGATGAACAATTAAACAATCTGTTTCTGACAGAGCACCGGAAAGTGACTCATTAATCCAGCAGCAACCTACATCAAAAAACTAAAGCCGTGTTGAGGATGTAAATTTAAAAAAAAACAAAAAATAAAAAAAAAATTCCCCCTGCTAAAAATTATTCATTACAGTTATAATGGCGCACTGTTTACAAGAACCGGAACTGTGTAGATAAAATCTAATTGGCAAGAAATGCATCACAGATTTTGCTCCAAATCTGAAACTCTTCATTTGCTTCAGAATAAACAGCCTCAGCCACCGTTCAAACTCGAGCAGAACATTGTGAACACTGACCTCATGAGGAAACGCAGAGAATTACACCCCCGCTCAGAAGAAAAATGCTCCCCCAACCGCTGCCAGCTCTGCCAGAGAAGGACCGGAGTACACTGCAGTGGGAAAACCAACAAACCACACAGAATGCGCTCCAGTCCAGCCTCAGTATTAATCTGCATCCTTAATCTTAAGACTGTAAGAAAACCAGGAGAATTGACAAATTTAATGAACAGTAGCCCAACTGTCACACCTGAATTCTGTGCTCCAAACATCCTGTTCAACAAAAGAGAAAGCACAAAATAATAATAACTGTTCATTTCATAACTGAGTAGTTTAACAGTAGATTTAAATGAATTAACATAAAAATATTGTAATCGTCCTCATTTAACATATTCATATTGTCATCATAGAGTTTAATGTATAACTGCTGTCTGAAGTAAGCTTGTATTTCTGTCCTTTTTTTTTGGGGGGGGGGGCGTAATTTAATAATCTGAAAATAGCTACATTCCATAAAATCCAAAATTTTTACAATAACTTCAATTATATTTTACATTACACGTGTTTTTAGGACTTCCCCATGCCATTTGGAGATACAAGGTTTAGTCTGTAACAAATATGACAATGTAACAGATATATATGTGATTGAATTTTTATTATTATTTTATAATACTGTTATAAATATAAATGTTTACATTGTGAAATACAATTTCCAAATTAAATTGCCTTTATATATATATATAATGTTAACTTAATCGTTTACTCTAGGCTCAGTCTGACCACAGCAGGTCTGCAGCGGTTGTAGAACAGGACTCTATAGTTACACTGTTCACACATTCCTGAAAGGCTGTGTTTATACAGATGCGATTCCATGGCCTATCTGAGGTGCTGCTCTCTGGCCAAGATCCTCTACTGATCAAAGCCTTGAATGCAAGAGCAGAGGCACTTGTTTGGGTCGCCGTTTTTGTCTGTGGGGAACCCGGAGCACAAATCTCCATCTGTTGGCCGTATGGATCTTCTCAGTTACCTCCAAAACGAAAGTGCTCCGAACTGCCATCCCTCCACATTCAGTTTACTCAGCTGGCCTCCAATCCTGTTACCAACTCTTTGTTTTCCTCCCACCAACATGTGTTAAGTTAATGCTCTGAAACAAATTTCAAAGGCCAGCTTAGGAGGGTCAACAACAGGTAATAGACCGATTTATTGATGTATTGGAACGGAGAGAGACTGAAAAGAATAAGAAAAAAAAAAAAAATAAATAAAAATAAAAACTTTTTTTTTTTTTTTTTGGTAAAGGACTATGTTGCTCTTTCACTCACTCGTGTTTTCTAGAGTTTGTGCCCGGCGAAGAAAAATATACAAGTCTCTTGCTTTACTACAACTTCAGACATTTTACAATAGGAAAATGTGGAACAGGCTTTGAAAACAGCTCACTTATTTCCTCCTAAATTCACCACAGACGTGTGCATGCTTCATTCGCACCTGGTCTACTGCAGCGGTGGTTCTGCTATTGTGCAATGTCAGGAGCCCATCCAAGTGCAAAGATCCCAGTCAAGCCATTTTCTGCTGTTGTGTCAACTCTGCCTGTAGTTACAGTGGGCTCAAGCTGTTTTTCTCGAGTCGCCTGAATGGATTAAGGCCACACACCTCTGCTCTGGTCACCAGCACCAATCAATGTGGAAACGACTTGTCAACACATCGCTATTTGCTCAACACTCACTTGTTTTTCTATAGGATTCCAAAGGTGACATCTGCACTATGAGGCACCAGCTGAGAGGAGCAGCCAGTTTTGAATATTTATACTTCTTTTAACCCATCTGTTAACGTTGTTTGCAAACTTTGGTAGTGTGTTTCTTGAGACACTCTGGAACAGCATTCTACAGCCCACATAAAAAAAAATCCTACTTACTGTAAGAAGTGAGTCTACAGACAGCACAGATGTGTAATTCTAACAGAAGGGTGTATAAAATCAATTAAAATGCACATTCCTCCCTAGTTAGTTTGTAAACTGAGGCTATTAGAAAAAAAACACCTTTGATTCATGCTAAATGCCTTTTCCAAAATTGGTTTCCATCGCTGCCAGGTATCTGCGGGCCTTTGCACAGTTGCTCTTAATTGAAAAAGTTATAGTAGCACATTACACTTCAGGGTTTTATAACCTGCGCTATAAAGCCTTGGCAGGCCTCAAAAGACGAAGCTGCCCATTAACTTATAGGGCCTGGGCCTTGGCAGTGTGATTGAAAAGCTCTAGGCCACTTTCATCACTTGTCGAGCTCATAGCAGCAGTCAGGGTTTCCTCTAGGATGCGGCTGTATCTTTGACAAGCTGGTGTTGGTGACATATTGCAGCCGACTGGAACGGTAGCGACAGGCACTTTTCCATAAGCCACATACACTTCCAGGGTCTGGACTCAAGTCCAGTGCAAGTGCTTAAACATGTGTGAAACCACACTTCCTGACCAATTCTCTACACTGTGTATTTACTCAGGGGGGAATACAGTTGTGCATATTGGTTGCTGACCAAAGAAAAAACATGGGTCTACATTATTGTTGATTTTATTGTTTACTACAGCATTTGAACACAGCAGCTGTCCTTCATGTTGTGTAAAATATTTATGATGAATGGACCAATAGAAATGCTCCAGACTTGCTTGGAATAAAATCTTTTTCCATTGATTTCTAGTGGAACTTACAAAGGTTTTTTCTTCTGCTGTAAAATTACTACTTTGGAGATACATGTTTTTCTTTGGACAGAGACAAAGAAAACATCCTTAATTTGGTGAACATTGCAAGTTAAGCATAAGAAACCATTAAAAATGTAATTATTAAATAAATAAATAGTTGCTGTCCAATTAAAATCATGTATCTCCCAAAATAGACACTTTACAGAAGCCTCCTTAACATTCATTGGAAGTCAATATAAAAAAGATTGGATTCCAAGTCATTTGGTAGCATTTTTATTGGTTCATTCTTCATGAAATTGCCACACAAATTGAAGGACAACTGCTGTGCTCAAATGACGTAATGAACTAAAATTCAACAAACATATCATAATATGTTTAATATATATACCATATATATATATATATACACACACACACATGTAATATTTCAGAACATCTCATGGAACAGTTTCATGTTCCAGTCATGAGATCAAAAAAGGTGCTGTCTTTAATTAACAGAGCTAAACACATTCTTCTGTCAGCAACTCAAGAGAAGCTCAGTCAATAAAACTGTCACTGCACACACCTTGTGCTCACACACGAGCTGAGAATATGACGAAGCCTGGCGTGACAGTCGCTTCACACTGTAGATGAGCTGAGCCATCAGCACAGCGCCTCTGGAAATTCAGCTGCCTTGAATTAAAGCCACCTGGCACCATGTTCCGATGACCAATATGGACTGCTTACTAGGACCTTTAAACCAAGGTTTCTTTGTAATGGACATTTAAACTGTTTGAAGTTCCTCATTAAAGTCTCTCAAGATGAATCAGCTGCAGATGTAGCTTAGCATCCTAAAACAAATACAATACTAGCAAACTGTGTACGAGGTACTGTTTATGCCTGAACCAGGGGCCGCAAAAAACTACAGTATTAATGTTCATAATAATTCTTTATCTAAATCATTTTATTTTCTTTCCAAATTAAATGTATAAACATATATTTCTAAAATTCCATACAGTTTAAATATAATACAGTTACAGTCATTTAAATGAAAATGTCCTTTTAAATATGATGGAAACACAACGATTTTGCTATCTCAAAAATAATTAATAATTAATACCCAGTGACTTCGTTTTCCTTCATGGAAATATATGTACTTTACGTATGAAAAAAAAAAACATTAAACTGTTAAATGCAAAATAATAATAATAATAATAAATGAATACTTTTTAAACCTATTGAACTCATTCAACCAAACACTCACAGTCTTATTTTTACTAAAGCTTATTCCGGGCCGAAAAATAGTGCACTGCCTTTCAGATATCCAAAAGCCAACAATGAAAAGCAACAACTACAATCCAAAAACAAAGCAGGTGCAGGTACTGTAAATAACATCACCACCTATTTAGAAATCATCACATGCTTTCAAATGAATGCTTGGGTGCATCAGCCTTTTTTTTCTTAACATTTCTAATAATGCAACAGCTCTATGCTAAGAGCCACACCACAGCCCTGTTCAAGACAAAGCATTCACAAGAGTTGAATGAATAAACAAACAAATTTAATATATTAAATTGACACATAGAAAAGAATGATTTCATTAATTCACTCATCTATTCATTCCTCATCTGTAAATGCTTCATCCTGGTCAGTGCTATGCTGGTGTCCTTGGCCTACCCAGGATATCTCTCATTATGAAATATCTGTATTACATTTTTAATATTGTTACAAAATACATTCACACCTGCAGAAAGGCTAAACAGGCCTTAGGTTTTTCAATCAACATGTAGAAAAGGGCAGTAGCTCAGGCCATCAGACACGGTTGAAATAAACTAGAAAGAAACCATAAAAGATCTTGCAACAAACCAAGCACCCCAATGTTGGTTTTCTGAAGAAATACAGTAACACAACCAAAACAGCAACAAAAAGTGCCATTCATACAAAGCACAATAGCATGTCCTTGTGGAGCAGTCCCTAAATGAGTCCATTTGTTAGAAACAGCACTCCTTATGAAGCAATCCCTAACCACGAGTGAGTACTTAAGTAAATGAGTGAGAGAGTAACAAGCCAGTTTCATGAGGTGTTTTGAACTAAATATCAGATATCAGCATGTCTGAAAGCCACAGGTAATGTATACTGTATCCTGCAAATTCAAAGATGGACAAATGTCAGTAAAATCACTTGAAAGACTGCACTGAAAACATATGAGGAAAATGGTTTACTTCTCTATGTTTCATTGTAAGTAAAATGACTGCTGCTAGTCAAACCCAGCGAGACGCAGGTGAGATAGAACATTTGTTTGTAGATTCATACCGTTTGAAAGAGAAATTTTATTAAGTTTTATTTACTGAGGGCTAATACCTGGTGAAATGTTAAAAAAAACTCCCTCCAGAGAAAATCAAGTATTTCATATTCATAAAGGGTACATATTATGAAAAACACTTGAAAGTAAACAGAGGACTGTAGTCAATTAGAGATGAAACAGGAATGAATAGGAGCTGTGGTACGCTCAGAAACTTCAGAGAGCTCAAAAGATAGGGTTGAATGAGAACATAGCTTCATGAAACTTCAAGATGTTCCCACCTCTGAATGCATTCAACCACATTAATATACCAGTCAGTTCAGTTCAGTTTGCAGCAGAATAAACACACAGTAAACGTATCCTAGGGCTCAAGTGGCTTTAAAACCAACCCGTCATTCAAGCTTCAGCATTTTCCTGTCCGGAAAGTAATCTAATCTTAACAAACTCCCAGAAAGGTAAAGTCAAGAGCGTTAACGAAGGTCATCTTTGCTTTTCATTCGAGTTCTCTGTTCCACATTAAACGCCGCCGCCTTAATATAACTGTTTAAGGTGGAAAGACATATTCAAAACGCAGCTTGAATATAAGAAACCATTCTCAGCGCCACAGGTCAATTCACCTTAAACTGCGTTCTTTGTCAGTAGTTTCGTCTCAGCTCTTCGATTTTCTAAGAGTAAAACACAACCAAGAGCACAGTGGTGTCTTAAAGCAAGTCAGTGTGACGGACAGAGAGTGTAAACAAGAGCCACAGAGGAATTTACTCTCAGGAGTTCAACACTTACTGCATAGACTCCCTCCTGCAAGCTCGGGCTATGTTGATCGCCATGTTTCCGCCGTCAACTCAGCGTGCAATCCTATTGGCTGGCGCAGAGCCGTCAGGTTAGGACACTTCTGATTGGCTGAGGGGCAGAGAGCACATGTCTGTGATAATTTAAAGGTGTAGGCATATATATATATATATATATATAATTTTTTTTAAGTAAATGTTATTTCATTCTATCCCTCTGTTCCTGTACAGCTCTTTCCTTTGCACAATTTTTTCTATTTATTTTGCCCCTTCTTCATTTTTGCTCTCCCTCTCTCTTTTTCTCTGCTTGTCCCTTCCCCTCTTTTTCAAATTGTGCTGTCTCTCCCTTCGTTTGTCTCTTTCGTTGCCCCCTCACTAACACTCTCTCTCTCTCTCTCTCTCTCTCTCGCTTTTTTTTTTTTTTTTTTTTTTTAACATACATAGTCATCACCAGTATATTTCCATAAATATCTATTGCATGATGATCCCCATTGTCATTTCTATGGGCAGGCACGACAGGAAAATAAGAGCAGGGAGCGCAGTGACACCACGACAGAGCGCTCCAGGAGCCCTGGCACAGCAGAGGCGAATTACTACTACTACCATCAGCCAGGTCCATGTGTGGCTAACAAATGACACGCAATATTTGCCATGATTAAGTCAGCAGGGGATTCTCTCCAAATGTCAGGATTCAAAAACCAGTTCCCTGGTTATGTATTAACTGTGTGCACGAGGCATTTCGTGGAGATTGGAGGACACTCTGCAAGCTCCACAAGAGAGCCGGGCAGAAAAATAGCCCATCAATATGGGAAGAAACTACTATCGAATGGGGGATCCTTAAATAACTGGGCTTTTTTTTGTTGTTGTTCCAGGACATTTTGAATTGATGTAGGCCAGTTCTGTCTTGAAATATATGTTTTATAAGCAAGATACAACAACACAGTGTTGTCTTGGACATTAGTTTCTATTAATGAAACCAATACTAAACCAAAGTAATCATTCATCATTTACATGTTAGTGATAAACTGCAACAATATACGTCAGAGTATTGCTCATTCTTGCCCTAGTAAGCAATAATAGCAAAGGCCAGTCTTTGGTAACAGCTATTCATTCAAATGGGTCAAGCTTATATTACAGCCAATTCACCTAAAATAAGTGAATTTGAGTGTCTGTGCAGCTGTGAGAGCAGTAGGTTCAAATGAGGCCTACTGTGCACTACTACTGCTAACACGCAAGTAGTGGCTCTTGAACAATAACAACCTTATTTTTCAATGTGTAACCGCATGGTTGTCACAGGTGATGTGCCTTACTTTCAATATCAAGACATTTCTGTCTTTCTCTCCATGTTTCCTACCACATTTAGTCATATGTGCTACAAAATTGATTTGAAAAACAAATAAAACTGGCATGAGAACCGATATATGCAATCAGTTTTTTGGGTCATTTTAATACAATATTTTGCAATATAATTTGGAAATTCCACCCATGGGTTGCTTGGACACTAATCTTTTCTTCCTCCTGCCATCATTAAACACAATTGTTGTCTGCTAATCCAGTTTTGATAGCATTTGGCACACTTTCTTTGGATCTCAGCAAGATGCTCAACTTCTATTCTGCTCTCCCCCAGGAACCACTGAGCCCCCAAAAGAAGCCAGAATTTGGTGGAGCCAAAAGAGGGGTGCGTGCCGTCTGATGAAAGTCATTCAATACTGCACAAAGTCATCGTGTATGTTATTTCGGCATGAAACTGAGGTACTAGCTGCATGCAGGTGATGCCAGCCTGAAACACAGAAAGCATTAACAATCTTAAAAGCAAATCCAAAATGTGACAGTAGAAATACACATCTCATCTCCCTCACCCTCCTTTTGTCCTCCCTGATACAAATGGACAATGCATCACTGGGGTTTGATGTCTCTGATGTCTGGGTTCATTAAAAATCTTGAAATAGTGCCAGCACTGGGGCCTGGAGATTAAAGGAATATAAAAGGATGACAAAATTTATGGATGGCAAGTCACCACCTCATTCTGGCATTTCTAATAAACAAATGGTTTCTGTTTCCAATTTAAATTTCTCATTATACTGTGACTTTTTGTAAATGTGTTTTGATTTACCAATATTTTATCTGTAAAACTGCATAATTGATTAGATTTACATGGCTCTGATATTCAGGTCCAACGTCTCTCAGAGAGAGAGAGCGAGAGAGAGAGAGAGAAATAAAGAAAGGAGGGAACTCCAGAGGTATAATCGCATGACATGAAACAAGCACATGTGAGTGGAAAAAATAATAGACAATTGCAGTTGCTTGAAACCGCTCACATATTTTGTTTCTTAAGAAAATTGTCAATGAGAGAAAGACTGAGAGTGAAACTATACACTTTGTGGAGAAGTGCTTTCTGAAACTACCTGCCATTTTAAACAAATCCGTATTTCTTTCGTATTTAGTAATATTTAATAAGTACTGATGTCACTGAAAATACTGTGAATATTTTTGCTGTGCAAAGAAAACATGTATCTAAACTTTTGTTGCTTTTTAATCATTTGAACATAACAGCAGTCCTTCACACTGTGTGAACATTCATGATGAAGGAACCAACAGAAATGCTTCAAAATTACTTCCAATTTACCTTCACTTCCACTGAAAATTAAGTTTTTCTCCTTCTCCTATAAAGTTACTATTTTGGGAGAAACATATTTCAATGACGATATGTAGTTTATATTGTACATTACAGTGCTTATGCAAACATCCACATTATGAAATAAGCATAATAAATAATTAAATAAAGCATATATACTAAATGTAACATATTTTGTTACACATGTACATCCCTTTTTTTTATATGCAGCTGTCGGTACTGATGCTCTTTCCCATTGTCATTAGTTATAAATGGTGTCTGAATCAAAGGGTTTTCTGAGCAAATGAATTTAAATATCTTGAACGTCCTGCTATCACCTACATGCTACATATAAAACTGACAAATAATATAAAAACCATTACTCTAACAATCATTTAATATTTATTCATATAATTATATATAATGAAATGTATGTGGTACTGTGCAAACATCAGTGACAGTTATTTAATTTCAACCCAGAATGGCCATTAATTATAAGCTGTTTATTCAGGAGCTATTTCTGAGGAGATAAAATGTAAACTAACCCCTGTGCACAAGCATATTCAAAAAATGATTTATAGATATGCGAGACTCTCATTTCCTAGGAGCTAGTGAATAACTGTCATATTTAGTTAAACAGAACTGAAAGCTGTCATCTTTGGAAGATCAATCTCCACTCACACTTAAGATCTGAACAAATTCACAGGGGTTTCTGTCCATCCTTCCGGTGTTAGAAAACAGCTCAACACTGTGGGTCTGAAAGGATGTGTAGTGCCCAAGAAGCTGTTACTGAGAAAAGAAAATAGTTGGAATACAAAACATTTGATTGATAGTTGGACGCATTGGTGCATTTGTCTAAGTGAAAAAGGGGTCCTCCAAAGAGAACAACCTTCTACACAATTTAATGTGCTGTTACTTTAAGTAAAATAGAAATAAACTTCATTTATAAAATATGCTACAGAATTTGGCAAAATAATTTAATGAAAATATAAGTAAATAATAAAAATATATTAGTCCCCACCCCCCAGTCATCAATTATAGACCTAAAACTATAACATATTTAGAAGATATATTTATACAAACCCTTCATGCACTAATTGTTGCTGATATGTAACTCAACACATTCACCTACATTCAGCAGGTCTAAAAATAAGCACAGTTCCCACATATAGTTAGCCCCTCCAAGTTTATGGGACGGGTTCCTCATGTTTATGATGTCAGAAACCATCGCTGTCTGAATCTGTCTATTCCTGGAACACCGCGGTTTCGAAGCAGAAAGGTTCTGCAATGAAAAGTGCAGCAAAATATTTTGAAAAGCATTTTCTGCTGGTAATATAGCTAGGCCTGTCACATTAGCCATTTTCTGAGATTGATACCTCGTCTCATAAATAATTCAAAATGTCAAGCAAGAACAATTTATTCATCAATGAAAAAAGCTGCAAAGCATGTACATCAATTTAATGTGTTTTGGGATAATACTGTATCCAATATTTCATGTAGAGTTTGGTTTAGACGATTTAAAGAAAGTGATTTTGAGTTAGTGGATATGAATATACCATATTTTATGAATTTTTTTTTAAATGAATGAATGAATGAATGAATGAAATGACAATGGCCTTCATTTTGAAAACTACACAACAATTACCATGAAATGGCGAAAGAGCGTGAGAATGTTTCAGCTTTGAATTACAATAGTCAAACATTATTATTAAAATAATAAAACTCTTTAAAAATATTTGTACATATATTTGTATTTAAAACATATTTATTAAGTATATTCAGACAGTGGAATAATACTAAATATATAATACATTCATCAGTTATAAATATATAAACAAACAAAGAAACCCACTGTTTTAAAACAAATCGACATAAAGGCTCTAGAATAGAGGGATCAAAAACTTGAGGACTGAAGAGAACTATAGCAAAACAACATTGGTGACGTTCATTTTCATGGAAACAAACAAGGCAAGTAAACACAATGGGCAAAATTGAGATCATCAAAAAGATAATGTCCAGTAATGTCCATATAGTGTAAGATATGTCAATGATGCAATTACTGTGACATTCCTGTTTCAAGGGTCATGAACTTAAACATATTGTTGGAATGTTTGATGATGCCGAGCTCTCGCAGTAGAGGGGGACACTGAAGCATATGGGCTCTAGGCTCATGTGTGTATGTGTTCTTGGGCAGTAAAGGGGCTTCCCTGAGCGGAGGCGGATGTGCGGTGTTAAACTGGGGTTCAGCTCGTACAGACAGCGGGGTCTGAAGAGCGGGGTTTAAACTGAAGTCAGCGCCCCGTGTCAGGAGCGCGCGCGCCACCCAGCCGCGGCCTCGGGAGCGCGCTCGTCTTTAGGAGTTGCCTACTCGCATTATCGCGCCTGCGGCTCCGGCTCCGCGGCCCTTCATTACCTTCAGCCGAGCCGCGCATTTACAAATGATATCATGAGGATTTTTCACGCTCTTCAGCGCGCTGATGTTTTACCGACTCATTTCCTGTGATACCTTGTTACGAATCCAGCTGCGAGGAAGAGATGGCCCCCCGCGGCGCCTGCGCAATGACCTGGAAGCGCGCGGCCTGCAGCATGTGCTGCTACACAGAGCAGCAGGACACCGTCACAAGCTCTCTACCACAAACTCAGTCCTCTCTCTCTCTCTCTCTCTCTGTCCCCTTCCTCTCTCCCTCTCTCCCCTTCCTCTCTCACTCTCTCCCCTCTCTCTCTGTCTCTGTCCCCTTCCTCTCTCTCCCTTCTGTCTCTCTCTCTCTCTCTTTCTCCCTCTCTATCTCCCACACACACTCTCTCTCTTCCCCTTCCTCTCTCTCTTCTGTCTCTCTCTCTCTCTCTGTCCCCTTCTTCTTTATCTCCCACTCTTACTCTCTGTCCCCTTACACTCCATCTCCCTCTCTCTCTCTCTCTCTCTAACTCTCCTTCCTCTCTACCACCCACTCTTTTTCTCTCATATCTTTTCCTGCCTCTCCCTCTTTTTCTTTTCTTTGTATCTCTCTCTTTCTGATATTCTGACTTTCTCCCACCACTCTCTCTTTCTGTTTTTATTTTCTCCCCTTCTGCTTTGCTCTTTCTCTCTCACCCTTGCTCTCTGTCATCTCTGTTGCATCTCTCTGTCTCTCTCTCTCTGTCTCTCTCCCCTTCACACTCTTCTTTCATGTCTTTCAACATCTCAGCCTTTCCTTATCCCCTCTCCCTGGCTCTCCTTAATCTCTCTCTCTCTCTCTCTCTCTCTCTCTCTCTCTCTCTCTCTCTCTCTCTCTCTGGCTTGTCTCAGAAATCAGGATTTGTGGGTCGTCCCTCATTCTTTTGGTGGCTTTTTCTGCGAGGGGCATCTTGCTGGTGCTGGTGATTATGGTACGGGGGGATTATATGTGGCAGGGTCACTGCTTGGGTTAAGCAACTATTCAGCCTTAAAGCAAGAGGGGCCCTGTCTTTGACAAATTGTTCATATAATAATATATCATCGCTGACAGAAAAGAAGCCTTGGTCCTCCATTTTGTGTTTCTCATTTTCTGACAGCATTTGAAGTGGCCCCTTACACGGGGTGAACATTTCATGATGACTGGTCTAGTAGAAATGTTCAGATGGATGGATGGATATATGGATTCATGAATACACATGGAGAAGCTGTCCCAATAAATTAGGTGTCCACGACCTAATGCCAAGAGTTGGCTGGTTTGGTATAAAGCCGCTCAGCACTGAACTGAGAAACAGTGGAACTATAGAGTGTTGGTGCACCATTAAAGGGGACATCTACAATTGTGGGGAAATGCAGTTCTCTCTGGTTTGCTTACGTTAAGAAGCTCTGCTTTTTTAAAGGCAGAGCGGTGTGTTTGAGGAAAAAATATATACTGTTGTTTTTAAGTGACTGAAGTTTCACTTGTCTGTAAGTTTTCTTCACTGATTGAATTACCGCACAAATTTATTTGTAAGACTGTTTGAAGGGCTGGGGGGAAAACCTATGATGCACCAAGCATGATAAAATATTTTTCAGACTTGATTTATTTAAATTTAACATTACAATATTAGGGCATTTGATTACACATTGCAAATATAAACTTTGGAAATGTTTATTTCAGCCAATAGGGCACTTTAGAATGCACTTTAAGTGACATTTTTTCAACCATGGTGGCACGATCTCTCTGATTCCATAGAAGAACCGTCATTTGGTTCCATAAATAACAACTTTTGCTAATAACGTTTTAATGGGTAAGGGGTATATTTCATGGGTATAGTTTTATTATGATCAAGTGATGGATTATTTAATCTTTAAAATGTTCTTCACATTCACACATTTCTTAAACAAACATTGTTCTTTATGGAACAAAAAATGGTTCTTCTATGACATCGCTCAATAAACCCTTTGTAGCCCCTTTCATTTTTAAGAGGGTTCTTGGTTCAATTCTTGCTTTGGGTCTCTATTTGTAAAATTTTGTGTTAAATGTGTCCTCACTTTGTTTGCGTGGGTTTCCTCCAGCTGCTTCCTTTTCCTCCCACACTCCAAAAGTGCATTTTTAGATTGACTAACAATACAAAAACATAGGTGTTAGTGGGTGTTGGTGAAATGGGGAGTTGGTGATGTCCTCAAAGTATTTCATTCCACCCACTCAACAAGATGAAACCAGCTTCAGCAGGAGTTTCTTAAAATATAGCATGGCTACACCCTCTGAAAAAAGTTACTGGTACTTTTAAAGGTACAGAAGTGTTTTTAAAGTCCAGTTGTGTTCCCCAAAAGTATATATTTGGACATTGGTGAGCTTTCAATACAGAAACATGAAAAAAAATCCTGGACATTAAGTGGGGCATACGAAATTAGCACAAGAATATGTACAATTATTATAAAGTAATATGTTCCCTAACTAAAGGTACTGAATATGTACCCTTGAGTGTACCACCACAGTGACAGTACACCTGCATGATGTCTTATTAATATTTGAATTGATAAAGGTTTGTCCTGGTCATACCATTGTGGTATGAAGTTTCATGATAATAAATAAAATTTGTTCATTTTACTTACCCCTAATAATACATAAAGATGTGTATTATGTCAGTGATAGCAGGGAGTGTTGTGAAGAGGCCAGAGCTTGATTAAAGGGAGTTGTGTTCAGGACTGTGGAGCCACTGAGCCGGCAGTGCCCGGCATGTTAACAGAATCACAGGAAATGCTGTTGGGGGGCATTCTTTTTTCCCCCTTTTATTTCCCTGAGTTTGGTTGGTTGACCCTGACTCCTACTTTCTCACTTCATTTAACTGAATTAATGAGCAGCTTCAGACCTGCTTAAAAAAATCCCCTTCTGTGGTAACCTTGTTTACAGAAAACATGTGGTCTGCGGGTTTGAGTCGAATAAACATTTCACTGCACACGTTCCTAAAGGCTGGAGAAAGAATTGGACAAGGATTTGTCTTACCCATGTGCACTTTCTATATATGCCACAGATAGAATTTCAGGCCTTATGTCTTTTAATCATCGTTTTTCATGACAAATAACCCCAAAACCTTAAACACTGCATTTAAGGTGACATTAAATATTATAATGTGCAAAAATGCGGTCTACAGTATAGCCTCCGGCCTCAGTGCTGTAACCGTTGCTTATCCATCCGTTTTGTTCAATATTAATGAAGTGAGTCTCTCTCTGTCTTTCTCTCTACATCCCAACCTTTCCACCTCATCAAAAAGACAAGGACAATATGCTGCCTTATTTCAATATGTACCATGTTCATGTGATCGCCGAGCTGATATGAGCTCATGCATTATTCATCTTCAGCTTTGCATAAGCATTTCCCCCATCATCCTTGTCACTTACATGGTCAACATTATGAAATTGGCTTGCCATAAGCACGACTTCACACAGTGGTCACAACTGGCTAGTTAGTAAGGACACGACTTGCACTGGGGACAAGCACCAAATGCCACTCCAGTGACCCGTGAATTTTAAAAACAAGCAAACACTGACAGTAAGACAAGTGAAGGCAGCGTTTGGTTATTAATACATTACTGAGACAGAGGGTCTAAACATGTCCCTCTGCCAAAACTGCGGCCAAGCACTGCCACTACTGAGCACGGACCAGCAAAAAAACAGTGTATAAAATTACCATACAAAAACAGATCACACGTCTGACTTGGCCCAGTTATTTTAAATCATAGAGCTAGTTAGCCTATATGGCCCATGTTTTATGTTTATTGACCCACGTACAATTTTCATAATAACCTATAATCAGAGGTGGCAAAAGTAAAATAATAATTTAAAGAAATATCCAGAATCTCATTCCAATTGGAATCACTGATCCTGATCAAAGCCTACACAAAATTATTGGGCAAAATGCAGGAACATACACACAACAAGGCACCAGTCTATCACAGGGCATCACACACTCACCCAATCACTCACACACTCACCCCCACCAACATGTGTTTATGGAGTGGGTTAGGAAACCAGGGATGTGGCAAAATGTATGCAAAATATTGTGACAGAAACTTGAGAAAACCACTATAGTGACTACTGTCCTATTAACGTCTTGTCAGTATGTGTCTTGTTTTGATAAGAGAGTCTGTAATTACATAGCTTCATACCACAGAGTTTACATATGTTGATTTATAACTTCATGACACTTATTCAACTCGGTTCCATTTGTCTTGACACACTGTTTTGTCCCTAGCAAGTGTTGGTTTTGCATTACTAAGGCCTGGCCCTCCGAAATGTAGTCAGTGACATTGCAAAATACTGTCTTCAACAAGAATCAAAGACCTTGTTATCTTCAACAATGGCAATAATATTTTTTTTTGTTGTGGCTCAGATAAAATGAAATGGAATCTCTACTGTAGGTTGGAGATTTTACAAGTATTTAAAATATGTACTCCCTAATTGACTCCCTTGGAACCATGAGTGAGCAGGGGGAGGAAAAAAAAACAGTTCCAGGTACTAGGAATCAAATTTATCTACTAGAAAGGCAAAGAAGCAGGACAGAGCCAAACCGAGTCAAGTAGGTGCCATGCGGTGGAAAAGCGCCAACAGTGACCTTATATTTTGAAAAATGGAACAAAACCATTTATTTACAAAGATCTATAAAACTTGTCCAACATAGCAACAATAGCTATGATAGAGCACATTTATTAGAAGAGCATATAAAAAGGTGCTTTGCACTTTTTTTCACCCAAAAGAAAATCAAGCTGTTTTCATTTTTGAAATCCATAAAATGTCTGGAAAAACAGGTCCGGACATTTTCCTGAGTTGCCGTTTTACACATGAAGCACAAAGCTGGAGATTTTCAGTGTAAGAAAGCTGGATATATTCTGCATGGTTCAGACATGGGGAGGTCCCAGTGTATCACAAGCCGTAGGTATGGCATGAATTCACTGTGAATTTTCTGGAATATTACAAGCTCTATTCACACACAGGCTCAGTCTGACAATACCCAGACTTTTTACAAAGGCACTAGTAGGACAAAGCCTGGGTAATGTGTGGTACAACTGTTACAGTCATTTGCACTCACATACAGTTCCCGAGAGTAATGTTCAGAAAAGTTCTGTGTTACTGTGTATTAAAATAAGGGTTTTAATTTCAATCACATCAAACTCTCTACCATCCTGAATGGGTTCCAAAAGCACTATGTGATTTTAATTGACACCTATGGGAAACAACCAGGGTGACAAAATCTAGCACTGAAAAAAACTAGTAGTGATGTTTCTGCCTGTCTGACTGAACAATGACCTTTCTATCACAGGTCCAACAAGCTGATGAGTTGCATACACACTCTCCTTAAGGCAAACAAAGACCAATTCACACTGTCTCTGAAGTCATTCACATTGCTGATAGGAATCACATAATTAACACATTCAAGTGCTCAAGGAAGCAAATCTTCTCTTGCCCCTTATCACCCCCAAAGTGTGGGCCAGTCTATAAAGCTCGTTTATGTTAGCACCTTTTTGATATAAATATCCCACTCTCCCTGGGCATGAGAGCAACTGTCAGTGGAACATTTGTTTTCCATTTTTCACCACTGAGGGCTGTTCTACAGGAGTGGAACTGTGACAAGGCGTTAAAAACATACACCAACACTTACTAGTTTGCCCTTGAGAAAAGTTTAGCAGCTCAGCAGATGGGGGTTAATCTGACACCATTTTATTTTCTCAGAGACTAATCAAGTCCACCAAGTCTCAAAAAAAAGTGTGTGATCATACTGAAAGAGTCAGCTATAGATTTACTCTCTAGTCCTCAGTGACATTAAATAGATCTTTAAGGGATGTTTTCACAAACAAGGAAAAGCCTAGTCCTGGACTACACATCAGTTTGAATTGTGATTTTTCACTGAAAGGAAAACGTATTTCGTGATTAAGCTTCAACCCTGTCTGGGAAACCAGACCTGTGTACTTCAAACAGTGTACTGTACAAAAAAAGTACGAAAACACATTAGTTTTGCTGTTCCTTGCTTTTGTTAGAAAATGTGAGTGTGTATCATCCTTGATACACAAAATGCATCAAAATAGTTCATTTTACTGCTTCATTTTTTAACCTGGAACAGAGCAAATTTGTAGTGCCTGTTAAAATGTATTATTATTATTATTATTATTATTATTATTATTAATAGTAGTAGTAGTAAATGTAGCTGCAGAAGGAATAGTATTAGAGGCAGTAATTATAAAAGTAGAAGTAACATGGGAGTAGTAGTTGTAATTGTGTAACAGTATTAGCAGCAGTAGTAGAAGTATTAGTAACAGTGGAAGTAGGAGTTGTAACTGTATACAGTATTAGCAGTAGTAGTAGTGACAGTAGTAGTACTAATATCACTAGTAGTAGACATTATAGTACAGTAGTAGTAGTAGTGGTGATAGTAGCAGTAGTAATAGTAGCAGCAGCAGTAGTAGTTATAGTAGTACAGTAGTAGTAGTAGTGGTGATAGTAGCAGTAGTAATAGTAGCAGCAGCAGTAGTAGTTATAGTAGTAGAGTAGTTGTAGTGACAGTAGTAGTAAAAATAGTAGTAGTAGTAATAGTGACAGTAGTAGTACAAAGAGGTAGTATCAGTAGTAGTATTGACAGTATAGTATTGATAATAATAGTAGTAATAGTAGTAGTAGTAGCAGTAGTAAAAGTAGTTTTAGTAACAGTAGTATTAATAGGGTAGGCTAGTAACATTAGTACCAGTAGCATTAATAGTAGTGTTGCTGGAAAAGCTGGAAATCTAATGTTTTTTAAATTTACTTTCTTGTGTATATCATGCAAATTAATTTGTGTTATTTTTAATTTAAAATGAAATTGTTTACGGTGAAGTAATTCCGCTCTTTTTCCTCCCAGCCCTTTACTACTACACTTTATAAAATCTCTTATGAGTGGATAAAACGACTTTCGGAATGAGTGCAGTGGGCGGGGCTTCTGCTGAAGCAGCCAATCAGCGCGCGGTCCTCAGAGCCGGAGCCTGTGTTCTTGTCCAGAGAGTGTGCGAGGCTGTCAGCACTGATGCTGATTGTTGTTAACGAGCGGCTCGCTGTCAGCGCGCATCTGCGCGTGCACGACACTTGTAGAATGTGGCAGACTCATAACCTGCTGCAATGAACGTTGCTGCACGCGCTGCCCGTCCAGAACTGACCTCGGGACGCAGGGACGCGGGAAAAATACTAGGGTGATTCCACAGCTAAGGAGCCATTTAGCGTTAACCCATATCTCTTCGCAATTTAACTTTATAATTAAGCTTTTATTCCACATTGTATCTGAGGAAATGTTTAAAAAATATGATATTTAAGCAATTTTAGGAGAAACATGACACTAAACTCTCTTTGCTGATGGTGGTTTATTGGTCCCCTCCAATAAAAAATAGGTTGTTGACCTTGTTAGCATTGAAACTACAGGGAACAAATATAGTTTCGGATGGGAAACTTCAGACAGTGTGTGGGTCACAAACATAAGGAACCAATGCCCTCATTGCGTGGGGAGGGGGGGGGGGGGGGATAGGGCACCAAAGCTGTAGGCAAGTATCAGAGGGCTACATGAATATAGCGTCAGACGCTAATTGTGTATACATAGATCCATAGGTACATAGTTACACCTAACCACTTATAAGGACTTATTATACAAAAGGAACACCTACGATTGTGGGGAAATGCAGTACTCTCTGATTGTTTACATTCAGAAGTTCTGCAACTTTTAAGGTGACTTAAGGGGATGATTTGTATGTAGCTTAAGTTTAAATTCCCTGGAAGTTTTTATTCACTGTTGTAATTACCCCAGAAACCCATTTGTAACTCGAATTGTTTAGTTTTGTAGCACTTTCGGTAATAGCCGTCTCCCGAATTTGGTGACATTTCTATCATAAGTGTTCAGAAAGAGCAAAAATAGGTAATATTAACTACCTATGGGGCAGGAATAAAGCAATATCTTCATCTTGGTTAGTGTGTTTCAACGTTTGTAGTCCTCTCCGTTCTCTAAAATATCTCCAGATGCCCCTGTCATGAGCAGAGACCAAGCATACCGGACCAAGACAGTTTGGATTTTTACTCATTTACAGACATTGGGGCTTCATAAGACCAAAGAGTTAGCAAAGGGTGAGTAAACTTCTTCTGATTTTTGATTACAATCGTGAATGTAAGCATTCAGGATGACAGGAGGGGGATTTCTACAATGTTGTGTTGTTAGCAGAATTAACTGGTGAAATAGCATTCTTGGCATAATGGCATTACTTTCTGTTTATATCCTCCAAATTTATATTTTAAATGATACATTTTCAGTCTACATAAAAAAAAGAAACTTTTTTTTATGATAAATGGTTGAATGAAATTAAAAATTCTACATACAGAGATTTAATTTCATGCAACCCTTTCGTGTAAAAAATAAGTAAATTATTTGAATACGAAGCCTGAAAGTGACCATATCATCTGAAGCATACAATATTAAATATTATATCTGAGATGTATTCATACCTGTATTTCACAATGAAGTGTAATTAAAGTTATTACAATATAGCTAAATAAGGCTTTATTATATAGGTAATTTATTTCAAACATATCCGTTATAAAAGACACTTTGTCTATGTCTCAGATGTACTTTACATTCATAGTTTGTACTTTTCTATTTATTTGCCACCCTTCTTTGTAAATGTAGCATCTCTAAGACAGAACTGGCACCCCACAGATTCAGCCACAAATAAACACACAGTCAAGCTGCTGACCATAGGGGTGGACACGCAAGCGTTACACAGCAGAGTGACCTTACTCAACCCTGAAAGCATGACCCTCATTCATGCTCTTGATGACCAGAAACCCTTCACAGCACCTGCTAGACCCTTAAAAATCAGGTGCCACAAAAGATTATTTGATGCCATGGAGGAGCCCATTATTACACTAAAATATTTATGAATGTTACAAACCTTTAATAGGGAAAGTAGATCTTCACAAAATGTAACACATAAAAAATAAATAAATTAATAAAGAATTCCTCCTGGACGTTTTACATTATGTGTTTTTTCTAATACAATATATGTCAAAAGCTTATAACAAACACATATAGTTAGTGATTTCAGCTACTTTAATGTTAACCCATTATGGAGAATTCTATTCAGAACATTTAGCTTGTTTAGAAGTTATAGTAAAAATAAAAGCATGAAACTCGTTGGGATGCTGGAATGCTGCATAAGCTTTCCAGCTAAGTTTGTGATCAAGAACTAATCACACTACATCAGTACCTAACCCCAGTAATGATCAAGTGATCGAGTGCCATCATATCCTCAAAGAAATTTTCCCACATATAGTGTATAACCTTGTCTGAATCGTAGAGATTTTTTTTAATACAGCAAAGACTAATGATGAACTACCTATTAATACCCTTCACACCAGGTATCCTCACGTTTGGCCATATGGAGACTTATTTAACCAGGCAAAGGACCTTTTATGCAGTCAGGAACTGTTGCCTAAAACCTATTTTAGGGACCATCATCACGTTGAGGTTCACTCACCATGCTGTGTGCATGTACTTACTAAAAGGCAGCTTTAATCTGGAGGAGACAGTGGACGTCTGGCCTAATCGGAGCGCAAGGTGAAGAAGGTCACGTTGAAGATCTCTGCAGAGGCGTCTGCGAGGACCAGCCTTCGCCCCGAATTCCTCCTGGGCACCGTTCTGGAAAATGCTACGGAGGTTTACTAAACATCATTGTGGCTGTGGCAGCAATTATAGTTAATATACATCAAATGGCTGGAGCAGAGGCCTAGGAACAGCCTGATCACTCCGATAATGCCAACTGTCACTCTGTTAGCCGCTGAGCAGTGCTGCTGGGATAATTAGTCCACGCTGGCTGAATAAAACAATATGAAAACAGCCAAAATGACATCCAAAATATGGGCCCTGGCTCAGATGACCTGAAAACCGGCAATCACACAGGCAGAGGAACACAGAGATGTCTCAGAACGCGGGGACCGGCGTACTGTATGCCAGCTTTGTTTAATAGTAATATGTACATGTTGTGGTGAAGGCAGCAGAGCCCAAAGCCGCTACCCTAAACACAGTGATTGTGAAGGCTGCTTTTGTTAGGGTCTGCTTCTAATGGGACTCAAAGTGAATCTCTCATGTAACCAGCACCTGCTCATGCAGCATGTGTGTACGTATGTCGTGTTTCATTATGGTGAACATGTCAGGGAGCACAGTAAAATAGCTGTACAGTAGATACAACTCAACCACTGCACTGGAGAACACTGGAGGTGTTGTCTCTAAAAACAAAACCCTTATTAATTATGTACTAATCTGTCATCTTAAAATTTATTTATGTATTTCTTGAGAATTGTATACAAATATCTTTTAAAATCTTCAATGCTTGAAAATAAATAAATAAAGAGGCTTGATAAAATGTTAAGATTAATACAATATTATTGTTTTTGTATTATTTTGTATTATTTTTATATTTTTATTTTGTGTATTTTGTCCATTTACTATAAAAGCCCTGGTGGAATTAGATTAATTAATTAATTAATTAATTAATTAATTAATTAAATAAATAAATAAATAAATAAAATTGTATTTTAGTGCCCCACAAAAAGCAGTTAAAAGTAAATTTTATCCTCATGGATGAGCAGAACTACAGGACACACCACACATTCACTACAGGCACTACACTTCCCCTAATGGCCCAGCCCAAAGTGATTCTCACGTATTCAAGTTAAAGTGCTCCATATCCCAAGGTTGGGGGCTCTTTAGCTGATGCGTGAGTTTGAGCATGGTAAACTTAGATTCATGTGCAGCTGCTCCAGACAATCACAATCCATTCAATGCTTTCCTAGCGCAGAGGTGTAAATTAAAATACCTGGGCCTGTTTCTTTTTGGTTGTCTGTGTTGTTGGTGAGATTGTGCATGTTATCAAGATCAAGAACTAAGAATTGCACAAGATATTTTGAATGCAAACCTGCAGAAGTCTGCAAAAAACCACTCTGATGATAATGATCTGAAACACACAAGCTCCCTTATGTGACAATACCAAAAAAAGAAAGCTAGTCTTGGAAAGATCTGTTTCAAAATACATTTGCACTTGGTTTGATCATTTATTTCCCAACACAAACATGTATAGCTTTAATCACAGCACAGATGTTTTATTTTAAGAAGAAGACAGTGTTGTCTATGGTAATCTGCCATTTGCTACAAATAAAGCTGAGATTAGGGTTCCTAACCTGGACCTTGTTCTTCTTTTGATAGCAGTTACAACTGGCAGCATGTGACCATGTGTAAAAGATGTCATCTGCCGTGTGACAATGATGGATGCTAAATATGGAAAAGGCACACACTCTAAGGTGCGAAGTCACCAGCAGTTCAACAGGACATTTATCTACACTAACTGCATCACATATTAGAAACCAAGAGATTAGAGTCACTATTATCACCTCAAAGCAGAACACCATACACGTACAAAATGAACATATCTTAATTTGAATATATTGCTTGATTTAAAAATGAAGTCTTCTACCATCCTATATACAACACCAGATGTGGGTAGCTTATCAGACACGGAAATACTTCCTGTCTTCCTGTCAGTCATGTTCTCCCACATACATGCAGTAACAAATGGTTTTTATACCATTTCAGGACATGGCAGTGAACCACAATTATACTAATATATCCAATATGTACTGAATGATCTAGGCTTTAATTTTGAGCTGTAAATGTAAATACTGGGGAGCAATATGGGGAAAATCATCTGTGCATGTATAAATGGTACTGTGCACTCTAAGAAAAAAAGGTAGTTTACAGGTACATTACTGTCACTAAGGAACAAACAGTGTTAATGTACCTTTAAAGGTACAGCAGTACTTTTAAAGTCCACTTGTGTTCCCTAAAGGTACATTCTTTTCTCCAGAATATATATCCTGGAGATGAAATGGGCCATATGAAATAATTAATTCATTATCTGTAACAGCTTTTCCAATTCAGGGTCATGGTAGGTCCGGAGCTTACCTGGAACCACTGGGCATAAGCCATGAACTCACCCTCACACACTCACACCTATGGACGTTTTTGAGTCGCCAATCCACCTACCAACGTGTGTTTTTGGACTGTGGGAGGAAACCGAGCACCTGGAGGAAACCCACGCAGACACAGGGAGAACACACCACACTCCTCACAGACAGTCACCCGGAGCAAGACTTAACCACAACCTCCATGTGCGACTGTGACACTACGTGCTGCACCACCATGGTGCCCTCAAATGAAATCAATACAACTTACAAATCTACAGTTAATATAGAATATAATACAATGTTGATCCCTAACTTAAAGTTCTGAATATGTACCACCACAGTGACAAGTTTTCTGAGCGTGTGCAGGTTTTTTTTTTGTTCACCCAAGTACTACAAATGTCCTAAGGTCTAAACGTGTATATTTATTCACGTTCACTAAATTAAAAAATATCTCATAAGTGAAAAGCGAAATAATATTAAAAGTAAAGAGTCAACGAATATATATATATATATATATATTTTTTTTCATTCATTCATTATCTGTAAGCGCTTATCCAATTCAGGGTCGCGGTGGGTCCAGAGCCTACCTGGAATCATTGGGCACAAGGCGGGAATACACCCTGGAGGGGGCGCCAGTCCTTCACAGGGCAACACAGACACACACACACACACACATTCACACCTACGGACACTTTTGAGTTGCCAATCCACCTACCAACGTGTGTTTTTTGGACTGTGGGAGGAACCCGGAGCACCCGGTGGAAACCCACGCGGACACAGGGACAACACAACAACTCCTCACAGACAGTCACCCGGAGCAGGAATCGAACCAAAAACCTCCAGGCCCCTGGAGCTGTGTGACTGCAACACTAAATGCATATATATGTGCATTTTTTTTAAACTTGCTTTTACACTGGTTGGAAAGATTTATTGTACACTGTCAGAAAAAAGGTACAGTGGAGGTACATTATTGGTCACTAAAGGTACAATCAGTTTAAATGTACCTTTAAAGGTACAACAGTGGTTTTAAGTCCAATTTATTCCTTAAATGTACATAATATTGTCTTCTCCAGAAGGAAATGTGAATGTTTGTAATATTTCCTTATAGAATGTTGTAAAAAAAAAAAAGAAAAAGAAAAAACCCTATAATGAAAAACCTGGAGATGAAATTGTTTGTATGAAAGTATAAATCTACAATTACAATAGAATAAGGTACAGTTATGTTCCCTAACTGAAAGCACAGAAATGTAGCATGGAAGGTATGACCACACTGAGTTTTGAAACATGATTAGACCACTGTTAGTACTCCCACTCAGAGACATATCAAGGACAATTAGAAGGTGTAGAGAGACATTTTACCTCAAGAAAAACACATCTCTTGTATGATTGTACTGCCAGTTTCTTAATAATGTTCATGAACTCATCTGACCTTCAGTCCAGCTCTTGATGTCCTAACCAGTGGTAGATCTCACTTTTCTGCATCTACCCAGATACAGCTTCAAATAATATATATATATTTTTTGAGTGTTTCAAGAATTTAACCTATTTAACCCCAGAAAGCCCCAAAACTGCATATTTCCATTATATGAACTGTTAAATCTAATTCATTTAAACTTAATGAACTTTAAATGATTAAAAGATATAGAATGAAAAAAATATATATAATGACAAGTACAGGAGAATTATCGTAGCTTAGTCATGCTTATCACTGCTTTAAACTATAAAGAAAATGCACAGAAACTAACACACAGATATAATACACACATACAATTATGCGTGTGCACACACACACACACAAGCACTGTGTGGCAGACTGTCAGGGCGCGGCTCATCTGTGTGAAGCCAGCTGGCTGCGGGGTCTCTGTGAGCTGATGTACTTGTCCCCTGCTGAGTGCAATTGAGAATCTAAACCTGCTTTAACTCCTCACACAGCCCTCAGCCAGCCTGCCAGACACTGTCAATCTATAGTACTACAAGACTATCCACCAGCTACACTGACTGTAGACACACCCCACACTTACACACACTCTGTCTCTCTGTCTCACTCACTCACTCACACACACAATAATTAAATACATTTACAGGAAAAAAAAGACTTAAATGGAAGAAGATTAAATTCAGATTCATTTCTATTGGCCCATTCATTAACACGTATTGAAACTTGTAAAGATATAAGTGTTATAAAACTTGAAGATATAAGTGTTTGATCTGACAGCAATGGTCTTCACAATCTTCAGCCACTTAAAAGAACCACACTCATTTTCAAATGTTCACATTTCCAAAAAAAAACTTCAGCATCCCACGCCTCATTGTGAAGGTTTCAGTCATCCCAACATCCTCTGCACTTCACCCCTTGTTTGTGCTCTGATATTTCTGCACTGTACATATGTATATTATCTGTACCAGTGCCTGGATTTATGTGAGTTCATATTGTCTCGTGTTCAGGGAGAAATCACTGACTGGGCAAGAGGGGCCAATAGTTAGGGGCCTCTCACTGCCAGAGGTATTAATAGGCCTTAAATAACACAACCTGAGGTAGTTCATATATTTGGGAAGATAAACTACTGATATGGGCGGTGGTGGCGCAGCAGGTAGGTGTCGCAGTCACACAGCTCCAGGGACCTGGAGGTTGTGGGTTCAAGTCCCGCTCCGGGTGACTGTCTGTGAGGAGTTGGTGTGTTCTCCCCGTGTCCGCGTGGGTTTCCTCCGGGTGCTCCGGTTTCCTCCCACAGTCCAAAAACACACGTTGGTAGGTGGATTGGCAACTCAAAAGTGTCCGTGAGTGTGTGTGTGTTGCCCTGTAAAGGACTGGCGCCCCCTCCAGTGTGTATTCCCGCCTTGCACCCAATGATTCAAGGTAGGCTCTGGACCCACTGTGACCCTGAATTGGATAAGCGGTTACAGATAATGAATGAATGAATAAATGAACTACTGATATAAAATCAAATAAACATACCAGCATTGTACAAATTTTAACAGGATGTGTTCATGCCATATGGAAATGGTATACTTCTGTGTTTTCAATAAGACCTGGTTTGGCTTCAGAGAAACAGAAAACAATAGTGTGAATATTTTTGAAACACACAAATCATACACAAAATAGTGAAAAGTTTTGAATGCAGACAGATCAGTATTTCCAAACCAAGATAGAAAATGGGGGTGGTATATCTGCTATACCTGTCTATCTGTCCATCCATCTAGCAATCCATCAAGCACGTTCAAAAGAAAAATAAAGAACCATGGATCATTCAGTCCTATATTAAATGTTCTATACTCTAGCTAATATATGCTTTGAAGGAGGCTTTATTTCTGTATTTTGTCTTGATTTTGAGGTAAAGAATAAGCTAGAACAAGGTTCTGCCACTTATTCAGTAGTAATCTAAAAATGTGGGGTGGTTTCACCAGACAAGGATTAATCATAGTCCTGGACTATGTCCCCCTTTCAATGGAAAAATCACTATTCTAAATGCAGTGTAGTCCAGCACTTGGCTTATTCCATGTCCGGGAAACCACCGCTTCATCTGTCTATTTACAATGTGAACATTTTACACTCTGAAATGTTTATCTATGTTACAACTACTTCTATGATTTTTTGTCTTTGCTTTGATCTGTAGTATCATCACATTTTGTGGTAGGAGCAATAAAGCATTACCCTGGTTTGCTCTGCATTTGGTCCAATGATCTGGATTTAGTATTATCATTAATAAATTTTAAACAATTACTTAGACAACATGAACAGAAATTGAATCTCTTTAAAATATTATGATTATTATTATTATGATGATGATACCATCATCATCTTTTCCACTTATGATAATGATGATTATTATTATTATTATCATTGTTACTGATAAATATGACTCAGCTTTAATCAACTGCAATCTTATTTTAGTCTATTAACACTCTATGGATTGTATGTCCAAGACTCAGACATTCATTTATCCAGTTTTCTACTTCTGAGGCCACCACACGGCACATACCCGCACACTGTTCCTGAAAACACCCTGTTCCTGAAAAGCACTGCAGGTGCTAGCGGCTGGTTTTGGAAGCTGTAACTAAAAGGAGAGCTAAAAGTGACAGCCAGCGAAATGTAGCGCAGGGCGTCTGCACGCGAGCAGAGCTGAGTGACATGGTCAGAGATGGGCATCCGGAGAGCTACGCGTAATTGGTGATGATGGGAACGGACACAAGCCACATGAGGCCAACGACAAAGGCCTGCCATCACCACCAACAAAGGGCCGGCGGGAGGTCCGGCCATATGCGCCGGGGCAGGGCAGCTTCAAAGGCAGCCAGTGCGGCGCTACTGTCCAATTTCACACCCAGAGAGCCCTCCCAAAAATAATAGTTCAGTGTATCATTATCCCTCATCCAGGACATGGGTGAAAGTTGAGGATCTAAGCAGCTGGGGGGTGGGGGGAATAGAGAGGAGGCATTTTCTGGACTGGATGCAACTGGATTTGAGTTACATATGGCAGGTTCCATAAAAACATTTGAATTGTACAGCACTTTTCACTTTTTTTTTACAGTTTATTAGTAGTGTTTTCAATCCTTGTTTTAGACAGTCTAATTGCATGGCTTTTCTCTTTGCCAGGTTGGAGAGAATTCACCACCTAATGGATGACTCTCCAACATTCAGTTCCCCCTAGTGGCCTCATCTGGAACAAACTGTTCATTTGATTTAAAAGAGCATGTAATTTTGACAACAGTTCATTTTCATATGTGATAATCAAGCATGTGTCTCTTAATCTTTAATTTCATTTCAGATGTATGCATAATTTGGAGGGGGGAGGGCGGGGGGAAATCACAAGGCGTTATCTGTATCACGCAGAAAGGACGGTCATGGCTGGAATGGTATATTTGACATTTGGCACGGCATTTTCCCCTGCATGAATAATTACTGTGATCCATGTCTTAGGTGCTCAGACCCCTGCTTGGATCACTGAGACCATTCCCATGATGATGACATGACACCCACCTAAAAATCAATGCTTCCTGTCTTGGACATTTTATGTTAGAGGGAAAACCTTCAATCAAATTCCTTCATTTATTAAATTTCATGTCAGACCCCTTTAGTGTTTCGGTAATCCAGCTCCATTTTATTTAACTTAATACTGTATTAAGAATTTCAATTGCATCTTCAGTTCATTTCAAGAGACTCACTTTAAGTTTTTAAGGCAAGATAGATTTCCACAACCCATTTTTCTCATGTTCTTGTTCATTTTAACCACATACTGGTACTGAGGCTTGGGCTCTGATGCCCATCAGTGCAGCTGTGTAATGTGGTGTCTGAAGCTTTTCAGGCATTGGCTAACCCTCAATGCTCTCAAACCTTATTCAGAATAAAATAAGGCTTTAGTAACATGCAGGACATTGTGTTGGTTTGATTTTATCATTTAAAAATCTTAGAAAATCTTGCTTTTACACTTTAGGTTTAGGCCCATTGCTAGGGTCAGTGAATATAGCACTGGCTACAACTTAGCATGTAGCATAACAGTAGCATAACATAACATTCTGACTGCATATGTTAGGATTAGTCACAGTGTATATAATATGGTACACACATTATACATTGACCATATTTTAAAAAACAGATTCAAATGCATTTTGTCTACTAAAATATAGAATCTTAAACCTGGAAGCCAATGCTAACAAGATTTACCATTAAATACACTAATGAAAACCTTCACCTCAAACCTGCCTCAGATTCCTCAGTGTAGTTCAAACAAAGTATTTTTTTATTAAATTATTTTTTTAAAAATATTTTGTCTTTAAACAAACAGGACTGGGACTAAATGTCCAGTCTGTCCATGCTGAGTTTCTAAAGGTAGATTTCAGAATACAGGTCCTTTTAAAATGTTTTGGTTGGGAAAAATACTTACCTTCTACATGAGAAAATATGCACTCTTTAAATAGTGGACATGTACAGATGAAAATATTTGCATCAGTGTTATAAGAAAATTGTGCTCTTGGTATCATTCCACTAGAAATGATAAACAAAAATTTTATTGAGAACCTCTTAAAGTTAATTAAAATGATTTTTAAAAACGCAAAATAAATGCTGAAGGACAATACCTTTATAACGTGTTAAAAGAAAGCATGCTTATGAGTGGTAATATTGTATATCAATTATTTTATGTTTTTTTAAAAAATACTCAGATATTTTTCACCCTGTTAGAACGTCATATTAGGAATAATTTATTAATTTATTTATTAATACAAAATTATTTAAAAAATCTTTTTAATTAAATTTCCATGCATTAGGATAAATAAATAATATCTGGTTTTACCTTCTCTCCCATGACTCTAACTATTACTTGGAAATCACAAAAACATAACTTTACAGGACAAGAAAATATGCTAAATCTTTAAATAAAAATATCTTTTTAACACAGGGTAACAGCTGCTGACATTTTCAATAAACAAACAAAAAAACCTAACAAATAAATAAATACAACAATTGTTTTGTTCCAACAGCAGTGATGAACTTAGATGGAGGTATTGTGTGTTATGTTTCTGAGTCACAATGACTTTAGTGACATCATATCATCATATCCATAATCACATCATTAAAATAGCAAGCCACAAAGTCACTAGACAGGTTCGCATGTAGCATTGATCGTGTCTGATCGGATGCTGGCTCAGAGCTACCAGTAAATGAATAAATGAATGAATACGTGCTGGTAGGTGGCTTGGCTGTTCAAAATTGTCCATAGGTGTGAGTGAATGTGTGAGCGCGTGGTGCCTTGGCGTAAAAGGATAAAAGATTAAATAGAAGATTAAATAAATATACAAATGAATGAATCAAATAAATGAATAAATGTTATTACAAATATAAGAAACTGCTCAGACAAAGCAGGAAACAAGCTTCAAAATAAAACAGTATCACATGCTTTACAAAACTTAAGAACTCGGTTAATGCTACTCCCATAGAACTATATACTATAAAGTCTGCAAAATTAAATCAGATTTGTTCCCACTGGTAGTGATAGGAACAAGATGTCTACCTCAAAAAGGTCCTCGCAGAAAGTAATTAGAAGCAGGGTACAGTGAGGCAATATATTCTTTAAAAAAACTATTTAGTTAAGATTTCCCATTATTGTCCAATGATCCATTTTCTTAAATTTGGGAATATCAGTGCAATTCCTCTGTAAGTCAGCTGCATTTTGGGCATTCTAGGCCCTCACTTTTTGGGCCTCCAGAGCAGTCACTTTCACTCATGAGCATAAACTTATTGTAGTGCATGTGGCGTAAGCACTCTCAAAATGATTTGCCTCCCGGGCCGGTTTTTTGAAGCTCGAGCTGCACCGTCTTATCATGTATAATTCCCTCCAAATCAGTTTCACCCTGAACTCCCTCCCCTCCTGAACAAACAGAAAAAGGTCAGATCTCTGAGAAGTGACTTTCATGCATGTCTCATGCTGGGTCGTCACTTTCAATATCCAAAAACCTTTTCTGTCACAGAGCCATCAGCACCAAATGCATGCTCACGAACAGTACAGCACACCAGCAACTTTTAGCCACGCCTTCTGAAAATTCTCACAAGGACTGGAAGGCTGTCCCTTTTACTGAAGGGACACCACAGAAGTTGCCATAGAAGAACAAGTTGTTATACTTAAGAACATTCTAATGTATTAATGGAAAACTCTTGGGGCTCCCTGTAGTGTAATTCACATTTACAGCACCTCCTAAAGTTACACAATGCAGCTTCTGCAGTGCTGAGCCCAGAGTAGCAACGACAGAGACTCTAATATCCCTATTACAGATCAAAGAAGCATTATAGTGATTCTAAAGCTGTAATTTTAAATTAAAAATATTACAAAGTGTTCCTTTAAGGGAAGACCGATGATTCTGGGGAACTGCTGTTCTCCCATTTATTTATGTTCAGAATCTCCATGTCTTTTAAAGTGAAACGATAGTTTGAGGGGGAAAAAATTGTATGTTAGATTGCAAGTTTCATATTTTAATTTTGATTAAGAGCAGGTATGGATCATTCTCAGGGCTGCGGTGACACTGACGTGGTGGTGATGTGTTAATGTGTGCTGTACTGGTACGAGTGGATCAGACACAGCAGGGCTGCTAAAAGTTTTTAAGTCTTCAATGTCACTGCTGAAATGAGAATAGTCCACCAACCAAAAATATCCAGCCAACTGTGTCCTGTGTCCACTGATGAAGGATTAAACGAAAACCAACACAAACTGTGCAGGAACAGATGAGCTACTGTCTCTGACTTTACATCTACAAGGTGGACTGACACTGTGTCTAACAGAGTGGACAGTGAGTGGGCACTATGTTTGAAACTCTGCAACACACTATCACCACACCAGGATCACAGTTGAGATGAGAATGATGAACCACTCAAATCATACCTGCTCTGTGGTGGTCCTTTGGGTGTCCTGACCTATGCAGGGCAGGGTGAATTTTGTTTGAATTTTGTTCATTCATTCATCATCTGTAAACTTTGTCGTCCTGATCAGGGCCACAGTGATTCTGGAACATACCAGGAATCACCAGATACTTCTTTAAAAATATCATAATGTAGATCTGTAGATAACCTCCAAGAATTATAATATATATATATATATATATATATATATATTAATCTGAAGAGAGTTGACTTAACTGTTTGGTTTAAATGCTATCAGACACAGAGAGAGAGAGAACATGAGAGAGAGAGAGAGAGAGAGAGAGAGATCCCTACTGTGCATGCAAAACAACTGTCATTTCGTTTGTGGAGTGATGAAAGTAGAGAGATGTTTAACTCTGTGCTGTAGATTAATGGAGCGTGAAATCTAGCACTGATCTGCAGGGTGTTAACTTGCAGGTGTCTACACAGGGTTGCGTGGTGTGACCTAAGTGCGTCCTATCATAACCACATGTGACTGGTGACCATATGTGACCTTTTGCTGGTCCAGAGCCATCCACTTCAATTAGAGCAGAGCTGGCCATGCTCTTGGAGGAAGCTATGCAGAAAGTGGCAGTGATCATGGCAGACTGTAACTGTAGCTACTGTAAATTACACTAACCTGTGTACACATGGCACTTGGCTAACCCCATCCACACAGGATTATTTTAGTGAACACTATTTCATCTCAGCCACTAGAGGTAGACATTTAACTCTTTACTGTTTCTGTGTATTTTGCTTTGTCCACTTCTTGTGGACACACGCTAGTCTACCATTTCTTTCTGTAATCACGTGTATTATTTGAAGATTTGTCACCCTTTGCAGCAGTAAGATCCATTATCATATTTTGGGAAAGCTTTAGAGTATTTGGAACACTACAGTCATCCCACAGTCCAAAAACACACGTTGGTAGGTGGATTGTCGACTCAAATGTGTCCGTGAGTGTGTGTGTGTTGCCCTGTGAAGGACTGGCGCCCCCTCCAGGGTGTATTCCTCATTGATTCCAGGTAGGCTCTGGACCATCCGCAACCCTGAACTGGATAAGTGGTTATAGATAATGAATGAATTGGCTCTAATATTGGTTGAATTAAATTGCTAATGGAAAACAATGCGCCAGATTGAGTTTACTACCTCATCATTTCTACCATCTTCTAGGAGCACTTTGTAGTTCTACAGTTACAGACTCTAGTGCATCTGTGGCTCTGCTTACTTTCTTTGCACCCTTTCACCTTGTTATTTAATGCTCAGGTGACCCACAGGACCACCACAGAGCAGAAATGTTTAGGTGGCAGGTCATTCTCAGTGCTGCAGTTACACGTGTTAGCTGTGTTAGCATGTGTTGAGCTGGTATGAGTGAATCATATTTTGGCCTGATTAGATTTTACATACATATATATGCATGCATGCATTTTTTTACTTGTGTCAGGGGTCAAGCCATCTCAGTACTCTTGGGTAAAAATATTAATCAGTAAAATAAAACGAAATAATTTATATTTATCTGAGACAAGTATTAACTGCATCCTGCCATTCATCACGTGGCATCAAACCCTGACTGCTTTGCAAGCTGAGCTTAATTCCACTATTATTTTCAATGTCATGAGCTAGACTAGATTTCTTTTCCTGTTTTCATCATGTTTAGTGACATGTGACTCAGAATTTTCTAGAACCAATTCTGACTCTCTGACTTCTGCTGGAGTTTACAGAAATAATGTTTAGACTTCATTTGATTTTATCCAAGATAGCAACAAAGCTATGGATAAAGCAAATATAAAACCATGCTGAATGTAGTTTACTCACCTTTAAACATTTGTGCCCTCAAATTTGCTCACCTAGAGTCAACCCCATCATTCAGATGTGTAAAAGTCAAAGAAATCTTTTGGTGTTGACTCCCTATCACTAACATTTGGGTGATAAGCAAGGCCTTAGTAAATAAACAGAGCAATTTGTAACACAAATTGACAAAAGACAGAGAAGTACAGTGTTTACATCACTTTTTGGAAGGGATTAGTTTTACCTGTGAAAAATGGGGTAAACAATTATTTACAGAGTACTCAGTGGTTTTAATCCCATCCGAATAGACAATTTCACAATTTTTCCTGTGTGTATGCTCCCATACATACTATAAAATGATATTTGAATATTTTTGCTGGGAGGTCTGTTCTCAAAACAGACAGTCTAACCACTCCAGTAACTCTGCTGTATATGCTCCATGTGATTGCAATGTCTGAAAAAAGACATTTTATTTTCAAAAAGACTTCTTATCAGTGCCAAAGGCCCATAAACTTTACTGATGTAATCATCATCATCATCATCTTTTCTGCTTATCTATTTCATGGTCGCGGTGGCAATAGAACGAGCAAAAAAGCCCAGGCATCTATGTCCACCGCAACTTCCCAGGGCAGCTGGATGAATTAATCCCTCCAGAATGTCCGGGGTCTACCTGGGGACCAGTTGCAGGTGCCTGGTATACCTCAAGTGGGAGGTGTCCAGGAGGCATCCTTATCAGATGCCTGAAGCACCTCAACTAACTCCTCACCCAATCAATGACACCCAGCAACCCATTGGAGAAAACTTTTTTGGCCACTTGTATCCGCGATCTCATTATTTCGGTCATGACCCAGAGCTCATGACCATAGGTGAGAGTGGGTACAGAGAGTGACTGGTAAATTAAGAGCTTGCTTTATGGTTCAGCTTTATGGCTCCATGATTGTTTGATACAGTGATCACATTTCTGCAGACGCTGCACCTAATTTACGGTCAACCTCATGATCCCTTTCCTCATCACTCGTGAACAAGAACCAGAGTTACTTAAAAATGAATGATAATAATAATAGCACCTTTCACAAATCCAAGGATGCTTAAACTCCTTGAACTTGAACCCACTACCTGAAGGGAGCATGTCTCTGTTTCCGGAAGATAACCATGGCCTCAGGCTTGGAGGTGCATAAGCGCATAAAGACCGCTTCACATTCGGCTGCAAACAGCTCAAGTGAACATTGGAGGCCTCCATGCGAGGAAGCCAGGAGAACAACATTGCCACCTACTGACCCCCTCATTGAAAGCCCTCCTGTCCCAGGCTACATCGCCACCTGGTCAATGAATATCAAGTGGAGACAAGGCACAGCCCTGACTGAGTCCAATTCCCACATTAAACAAGCTTGACTTACTTATGAGGATGTAAACACAACTCAAACTCTGAGAGTACAAGTACCACAAGTCTCACTGGAGCTACCCTGGCACCACCCACAGAATATCTCCGGGAACACTGTCATGCGCCCTCTTCAAATCTACAAAGCATATGTAGAGTGAGGGCGGCACGGTGGAGCAGCAGGTTGTGTTGCAGTCACACAGCTCCAGGGACCTGGAGGTTGTGGGTTTGAGTCCTGCTCCTGGTTACTGTCTGTGAGGAGTGTGGTGTGTTCTCCCTGTGTCCGCATGGGGGTCCTCCGGGTGCTCCGGTTTCCTCCCATGGTCCAAAAACACAATTGGTAGGTAGATTGGCAAGTGAAAAGTGTCCGTAGATGCGAGTGTGTGAGTGTGTGTTGCCCTGTTAAGGACTGGCGCCCCCTCCAGGGTATATTCATTCCTTGCACCCAATGATTTAAGTAGGCTCTGGACCCACCACGACCCTGAACTAGATAAGCGCTTACAGATAATGTATGAATGTGTAGAGTGGACTTTGCCTATTCCCATGCCCCCTTAATCAACTGTGAGAAAGTAAGGAGTTGGTCTATAGTTCCATGGCCAGGACAAAATCCTTTTTTTCCTCCATACTACTAATGTCCGTTGGTAAAATTACAGCACCCAGCTGCCCACATAAAACTAATCCCATCTGAATAAGGCTAAATCATTTAGATGCATGTTTATACAAGAGCACAGACAATAAGTAAAAATACCAACAAACCTGAGAATAAAGAGAAGTGAGTAAAATGGCTAAAAAGCATTACTTCTACTTAATTGCCTCTCACTGCAGTATACTTGTGTGGGTGTAATCAGGGGCTCATTATCATGTAAAGGAACATGTGCGTTTTCTGCACAGGACTGTACAGACATGAAATAACAATACTGTGGTGTTTGATCCTTGGGGCACTAATTTAGACCTTTTTTTTTTTTGAAAAGAGGTATAATATTGTTCCTGGGCAAACAATGTATTATGCGAATGATTTTATGTTGTGATTTGATATGCTTACATGGATATAATGACCCAGTGTGTATGCATGCTTATTTAACACTTTTACGGAGCTCATCTAAATGCAGATTCTGTGTCTAGAAAGGAATAAATACCAAGCAGACATGTTCTTTGTAATGTGCCCCAATGGCATTCTGAATCTGACTGGAAAAAGTCAGCTTGCTTATGGCTTATCACTTAAAATGAAGAGATACATTGCTGTGTCTAGCTTCACAAAACTCCCCAGTAGTTATGAATACCTGTTTAATTATTTATTTATTTCCTGGTTTTAAAATTGTTAATGTGGTTTCCAGGATCTATATGTGTTTACTTTAAATTGGCCGAAATGTATATTTCACAAACATGTATGACCACACTTTCCACTGAGATGTTTCAAGTGCAAATTTCTAAATTTATTATTGTAATACTGAGCTGTTATATCTGTGTCATAATGGCTACAAGGGAGAGTGAATTAAATGTTTGACTGATAGTAACAGTAACTACAGAATATGTTTTGTGGTACAGATAAAATAGGTGACATTAAAAAAATAACATTCTTGTGTTTTAAACAAATAAATTGAATGGGCATGTGACAGTATGAAGTATTGCTATCAGGCATATTTTAAATGTCAGTTAGAATTGTGTAAGTGCTGTTTCTGGAAGATTTCTGCACTGTGAACTGTGGGCTGGCTGTGCTGAGAAACACTGCAAACCACAGATATTATCAGTGTCGTAATTGCCCCTTAGCAATCTGCCAAAATTGAGTAATTTTCCCCAGAATCACATAAAGGTAGAGTTCTTTTTTTTGTCCTCTCTTCAGTGCTCTTCAGGTTTACCCAGTTTTACCACTGTTATATTTAAGTTACATACAAATTGTGAAGTGTAGTGCAATCTGTTAGATAATCTATGTGGTAAGCCCTTCATCATGCCTTGTTTTTTTTTTTGGAAGTTAGCACCTTTACCTCAACATCCTTAGTCTAAGTGGGTCAGGTATACAATGCCTGTGCATCGACATATATTGAATTGATATTTTCATAAAATGTACAACACTGAGAAGTATATTTGTACAGGTGTCAATGAGTTCACAGTGTATACTATATAAGCTCAGTGGGTATAGTCAGATATCACTTTGAAAATCACATCTCTGACATTTACTTGGGCTTCCCCCTAAATGACTAAAGGTAATCCAACTAAGTGATAATCAAAGCAGTACTGACTATGGTATGCCAGTAGTTTGTCAGAAGTCATTTATGCAATGTACAATCTGAGCAAAAAAATCTGTAGTAAAAAGGCCAAAGGTAAACAGTCAGGCACTGTTCACAAAGCAGGGATGGGCTTCTGCCAGTGTCACAAAACAAAGGCTCACACCAGCTTATCTCTAACTCACTTCACATATCACCTTCACAAGGCTGAGCATCTGCTGATGTGTAGTTGGATCCACCTACCCCACTGATCTATTTGTAAGTCATTTGAAAGCAGATGTGCTTTTTCTTTTAAAATTATCATAATATATATATATATATATATATATATATATATATATATATATATATATATCATAATAATATATAATATATAATCATAGCATCTCTAAATTTTGTGAATGAAAGATTCCAATATTGTATGTTTTGCTGCATTGGACGTTAGATCTTGCCTTGGGATTTTGTGCAATTCTATTGTGGTAAGTTTATTTTGCTTTTTTATTACTATAATTAATTTTATTGTTTTTATTTTTCTTTCCCCAGGACAATGGCCACTCAAGTCTTTTGGGTTTCTTCTACTGTAACACCTAATAAAACCTCCAGCCAAACTTGCAATGTTTTCATATACAAAGAGGTAGCACAGGTCTTCTTCCCAATATTCTACATTGTTGTATTCATTATAAGTGTGTCAGGTAACAGCCTGGTTCTGTACATCACCTGCCAGAAGAAGCAGAAGTTCAACTCCACATCCCTGTACCTTATCAACTTGGCTATCTCAGACACCCTCTTCACTCTTGCTCTGCCCGGTAGGATCACCTATTACATCCGAGGCTTCGACTGGCCTTTCGGAGACATTCTCTGCAGAATAACTGCCACTGTCTTATATTCCAACACATATGCAAGTATAGCTTTCATGACCTGCATCAGCGTAGACCGCTACCTGGCCATGGTGCACCCACAACGGTGCCTGAGGCTCAGGAACGTCAAAATGGTGCGAGGCATCTGTATCCTGGTCTGGGTAATCGTCTTTCTGGAGACAGCTCCTTTGCTCTTCAAAAGAATGGTGAAAAGTTTGGAAAATCAACACACTTGCATGGAATACTCCAGTTTGGATGAATCTCAAACAGTACCATATATAATTCTGTTCGCCTGCATCATTGGGTTCTGTTTTCCTCTGGGACTCATTCTGGGCTGTTACAGCCAGATCAACTCCAAACTTTCCAGGATGGCCAAAGACAACACAATGATTGGCAAGTCTGGAAAGAGCCAAAGGGCCAAGAATGTGATTCTCCTGATCCTGCTCAGCTTTGTCTTGTGCTTTGCCCCCTACCACATCAACATTATTCAGTTTGTCGTGCGCAGGCTTCTCCACAGTCCTTCCTGTGAGGAGCAGAAGGTCTTCAAGATGTCCCTGCAGGTCACTCTCTCCATGATGAACCTCAACTGCTGCCTAGATCCAGTTATCTACTTTTTTGCCATTAAGACATACAAGCAGAGAGTGGTGAGCCTTTTTAAGGGTTACATGACATCATTTTCCTCCAAGAGTATGCAGGAGCACAGCAGCAGCAACACCTGAAAAGCAGTGATTTGTGATTCATGGGAACACTGATGCGTTTATGAAATCCAGCAACTAGTTTTGATTGGACTGTGGAAAATTAAGACTGAAGAATGATTAATTCCTATTTTTCATTTTATCTGTTAAAGCAATATAATGTTGGATATAGCTTGGGTTACAAGATCACATTGAGACTTTGTTGACAATCTCAATTTAACAAGCTGAGAGTGGAAAAGTATGGGTTAAAAGTAAGTTTATTTTGTCTTATGTAATTTTGCTAAACTGACATCACAGAACTGAAAATTAATTTTGTTTTTACAAGCTTGTATTTTTACTTTCTGCATACATGAGTGCATTTTATGCTTTGCTTATCAGCAGTCTGGTTACTGAAAGAAATTTTCCAACACATATCCTTCACTTCCCTGTGACTCTGTTTACACATTAATCTTTTAATTAACAGTTAGGGTTCCAAAGATGTGATCTATGATTAGTGTCCTTCTCACTGCGTGGTTCATGAGTAGAGCATTTAATGAATTGGGTAAAGTAAAGCATGCAGGCTGCAGGTCATAGTAACCTCTTTTTAACTCAAAAACAAAGGCATTTGGTCATCAAACATTCATTAATTGTTAGTTAGGAAAATTAAAGTACATTTTTTATAAATATAAAGATATTTTAATCTATTTTAATATACTCCAATCATTATGAACAAATAGGTTCAGAGTACTTTGTTGTGAAATTGTACAGTACAAATTATTCACAGTAGTGCTGAAAGGAACCAAACAGAATTTTATAGCATTTAAAGGTACACAAAAGGCACTGAAAGCAAAATAAGACATTTTTCCCCACACAATTATCAGTATTTTACAGTATTCAACATTGCATATACACAAGTTAAATTCTAACTTCATTTATATTTATATATTTATATACATGATATAGATTATATTTGTGAACACCTTCCTGAAATCATCAAAATACACTGCATTGTATTACACATATGTCTGGAAGTTGGTAGTAACTTCCCTATAAAAGGCAGGATGTTTTCCCTTAAAAGAAACAGGGCATTAATAGGGAGTTTGTCCCCTTTGCAGAAGAAATGTATTCCACCCTTCTGGGAAATTTTAGACTAGATGTTGTACCGCTGCTAAGAGGCTCTGACTGCACTCAACAACAACAACAACATTAGTGAGGTCAGATACTGTTGTTGAATGATTACTTCTGGAATTTCTGGATCACAAACACCACTCCAATTCATCCCAAAGATGCTGGATGGTGCTTCACTTCTCCACTGCCCAGTGCTTGATACTGAACATGATGACCTCGGGCTCACATCAAGCATCTGATTTAATTTCATGCTTTTCTATGGAGATTATAATGTCAATTTAATGAATGTCTAAAATATAACGGGTGTCTATAGAATTTGGTCACACACTCTACTTCACTACGTAAGTAAACGAAAACCTACTACTGTTTTCACAACAGCCACATGAAAAAAACTTTCAATGTCGTATCCCGCAAAATGCAAGGGCAAAATTTTTGCTGCCTGCAAATACCGTACCACATCATGAGACATGCCCACACATCAAGACCAAATACATACCAATTGTCTGAAGCTGTCTAGGGAAATTGACTCAAGTTGAGAAACCAGAGGTGCTGTAAATCCTTGGAAATATTATTATGTAATCTGTATGTCAAGCAGATATGTTGTAATATGTTTATGGTCTGTTTTTTTTTTATTGTAATTTTCCTTCATACATTTAAGAGAGATTTGTAAATCATGCCTAGGTTTGAAGATAAGCTTTTTTGTGTAAAATGTATGGAATAAATAAATAGATCACAGGAAAGTAATTCAGTGTTACCAATGACCTGCATCTACTTTAAAAGGACTGTTGGCAGTTTTCATAGGTTCTCAGTTCTATGCTTATGTTCCTGCTTGTGTAAATGTTTAAATGTACTTTTATTACAATATTAATAAAATAATAAACCTAACTTACGGGTCAAACAGCAAACTTTTTTTTAACTCCCCACACCATCAGGAACATTTTGTACAGAAACTATGCTTTGAACTAGAGATCACATTACCAAAATATAAAGCTTGATGTGTATTATGGACAAGGACATTAATAAAAGTATCACTGAAGTAAAAGAGAGAATGAAAATGATTTAAATAACACCTTCCACTATTTAAGTGTCTGTTCATGAAAGAAACTTCCTCTAACAGTAGTAGACTGCAAAGTTATTTTGTGTTACAAAAAGATATTTTTCCTGATCTTTGTGACAGCAAGTTGTACTGTGAAAACAGTATCAAGATACCATCAGCTAAACAGTGGTAGCATTTCAAATGAGTCATCTCTAAGAATGTGTCACATTATGTAAACTCCTTCTTTTAGATAGTAAATCCTTCTTTATAGACAACTAATAAATGTCAGTGGAAAGTAAAAAGGAATTTGCATATCAACCCATTCTGATGTGATTATCACATTCTACATCTTTTCTGAGAAGTCTTGGCCTTAAGCCTTTGTAGTTTAGATATGCAAAACATAAGAGGGCAACGGTAAGTATTACTACGAATCTGTTGAATTCTTTGCCACATACCCTGAAGTCATCAAGGAGAGCAGGGAGCAGGCGCGTGCCTCTTTTTTTTTGAATGTGTAGGTGTTAAATCTACATGCTGGAGCGTGCTAGTGTTAGATCTACTCACAGGAGCGAGCTAGCTTCTCTTTCCTGCCCTATTTAGTTTCAGCTGAACCTACAGGATGGCATCAACCACAAACATACAGCTTCACTTCTTTTATAGCTACTGCAGGTGGTCTGTCATATACTACATATATCCACAATGCTATATATAGATGTGCAGTTTTAGTATATGTATGTCAATGTCTAAAAACAGACTGCGGGTTGAATTTGGATGATTCCAGATCTAAAAGCTTTTTTTTTTCTAAAACAAAAACAAAACAAAATGATAGAATATGTATACCAATCAACCATAACAATATGACCACCTCCATCAACTGTGCTCCATCTGTGGCTCTGCATACTTTGTTTGCCCCCTTTCACCCTGTTCTTTAATGGTCAGAATCCCAGATGAGCACCACAGAGCAGGTATGATTTGGGTGGTAGACCATTCTCTGCACTGCAGTGACACCGACATGGTGGGGCTGTGTTAGTGTGTGTTGTGGACCCTGTTTCCACTCACTGTCCACTCTGTTAGATACACCTTCCTCCTTGGTCCACCTTGCAGATATAAAGTCAGAGACAGTAGCTCATCTGTTGCCACACAGTTTGTGTTGGTCTACATCTAGTCCTTCATCAGGGGACACAAGACAATGTTGGCTGGATATTTTTTTGTTGGTGGACTATTCTCAGTTCAGCAGTGACATTGAGAGGTTAAAAATCTCCAGCAGTGTCTGATTTCACTTTTATTAGCACACCTTATTTATTTATTTATATTTAGACGTATATAAGGGCGGCACGGTGGCGCAGCAGGTAGTGTCGCAGTCACACAGCTCCAGGGGCCTGGAGGTTGTGGGTTCGATTCCAGCTCCGGGTGACTGTCTGTGAGGAGTTGGTGTGTTCTCCCCGTGTCTGCGTGGGTTTCCTCCGGGTGCTCCGGTTTCCTCCCACAGTCCAAAAACACACGTTGCAGGTGGATTGGCAACTCAAAAAAAGTGTCCGTAGGTGTGAGTGAGCCCGGACACTAGGGCTTCACCTAGTATAGAGAGCCAATGCATATCTAGGCACACACAAATTCACTCACACACATATAGCCATTCATTCACATAAACACTCATTCACTTACACACCAGGACGGTTATTACAGAAGCCAGTTCACCTAACCTCAATGTTTCTGGACTGTGGAAACCAGAGACCCTAGAGGAAACCCACACAGACACAGGGAGAACATGGAAACTCCACCCAGATAGGACTTGAACTCAAGATCCCAGTGCTGGGAGGCGAACGTGTTAACCATCAAGCCACCATGCCACCCAAAACAACTAACACACCCGAAAAACCTAAAACACACACCGACCACATCAGTGTCACTCCAGCATATTTTTAGATAAGAATATTTTAAGTCCCCCCAACTGGGGCACCACTTTTTATGGTATGATTAACATTTCAGCCCTCAGACCACATTGCATGAGAAACCATCATGCTACTGTGAAAAATATAGCAACTTGGGCTAATGAATTTAGTGGAAAATCTATTTTCACTTTAAACTGATTTAACCTGCAAGGAGAATTTGTATTCTATGCAGAAATGCCACCATTTTCTCTGGGCCCAAGTTCATCTCAGACAATCTGAAAACAAAGGAAATATCTGATGTGGTCAGATAAGCTCATATTCAGCTTGTTTTGTGTTCCAAAGATGAAACAGGCTATGCAGACTGTTATTAGTAAAAGGTGCAAAAGCCAACATCTTTCAAGGTATGGATGAGTATCAGTTATCATAGAATGACTGACTTGCAAATGTGTAAAGCTACCACAGAGGTGTCATTCATGATCACCATCATCATGAATCAAGAATAGACAAAAAATTCTCCTTGCAACAACAGCAAATTCTCAGTTCAGGTGCAGCATCTCACCTGTGGCATTTTAAAAACAGTATTTGAAAACATTTGGCGATAACAACTAAGGACGTTTCTGCAGTAAGGCATTTTCTGCATATTCCACATGAAAAAGTTCATTGAAACATGATACAGCTACACCACCCAAAGCAAGCAAAAATAGTGAGTAGGCTACATACTTGCCTTCCCATATGAAATGTACAAGAAAGGTCATGTAAATGTCAAAATATAATGTTAGTACACCAGTGGCAGCTCCTGCCAAATCTCTCAGGGGGGCAATGCTTGGTATGACGGCTTGTTTACTGGAAAAATAAAGCGCTAGCCATCTAGACAACTGGCACATTGTATTGTACAAATGAATCAGGAATCTAACTTGACAGTGTCATGTAACATTGAAGAGTTTTATTCCTGTGGTCAACCACCAGTATCCACTAGATTTATAAAGCTTTCTCTTTATCTACATACTGTACAGTATTTGTTTGTGGAGTGCTTTATCCAGGTGTTTATTATAAAGATTGTATTTAATAAAGTTACTTTGCCTCTATAGCGAATCAACAATCTACCATGGTCATAAACCAATAGATTGCCATTGAGTTGCCTTCATTGATATTTTGAAGAGAGACCAGTTTTATCAGTACTCATATAAAATTCTATACATTCTTCACTCTTCAGTCTTTAGATATTTTATTTTAGGTGCAGGAGTTTCAGAATAAAGCATATTGTGAAGTTTACGGAAGTCACACTGTCCAGGTGGCTAGCTGCTCTCTCTACAAGGCTCTGGCTGCTCTGTGTATCTGTAGAGGGTTGTGCTAAAACGTAATCAGTGACCTATTTACTATACACTTCACTACATAGTGAGCAATTTAGGTAATAGGATAGGGGGCCATTTGTGATACACCTCACCTTGTATAGGATGAAAGTATGTTGTGGTGAGCCCTCCCAGAACCCACTGAGAATGTACTGAAGGCTCTGCAGCTCTAAAGAAGGAGCCTTAACATGAGAGAGGAGTCTGGGGCAATTTTGCACCACCTTGAAATTGCTTAAAAAAGAGATGGGACTTCACGGAACAAAACTTAATTCTGATTGAACTGTGATACTTAGAGTTGGGACAAACCATCTGGCAGAGCTTGGTTAATACAGAGCCATGGGCTTTACTGCAGTAGAATGAAAGGGAAAAAAATTCCTCTTTTTACCTTTTGGCGGTGTCACACCATCACCCTAATGAATGAACCACTCATGTAGTACACATAAACGAAAATCAAAATGTGTTAGATTGCAACTTGCTTTCCACAAACTATTTACAGAACCAATCCATTACTGTTGATTATTTCAGATTATGAAGATTGAAAATGTTCGCAGGTGGTGTTCCTGAGAGTGTATAATTTTCTTTCTCAAATCTATTCTGACATTTTTGGAGTTTCTGTTGGTCTAGCCTTTTAATAGGCACATATGTAATATGTAATGTATGTATATGTTTGTTCTCAGGAAACATATAATACATTTAAATCGGCGCACAAATTTTGTGAATGTTTTTGTAATAAAGATGTCTTGTGTCCAGTCGTCCTCCACAGAAAAAGAGTAATTGCAGAAATCATTAAAGCCTAAGTGTGCCATCTGCCAAACAACTTGAGCTAAAGGCAACATCTAATATTGTGGGGAACTGCTGCTCTCTCTGGTTTGTTTAAACTCAGAAACTCTATGTTGTTTACAGTGGAATAGTATGTTTGAGGAAAAATATGACTGTTCATGGCTGACATTAAAATTGTCTCTTAAATGTCTCAATTCACTTTTACAATTGCCACAGATAGGGGCGGCACGGTGGTGCAGCAGGGAGTGTCGCAGTCACACAGCTCCAGGGGCCTGGAGGTTGTGGGTTCGATTCCCGCTCCGGGTGACTGTCTGTGAGTTGGTGTGTTCTCCCCGTGTCTGCGTGGGTTTCCTCCGGGTGCTCCGGTTTCCTCCCACAGTCCAAAAACACACGTTTGTGGGTGGATTGGCGGCTCAAAAAAAAGTGTCCGTAGGTGTGAGTGAATGTGTGTGTGTCTGTGTTGCCCTGTGAAGGACTGGCGCCCCCTCCAGGGTGTATTCCCGCCTTGCGCCCGATGATTCCAGGTAGGCTCTGGACCCCCCGCGACCCTAATTTGGATAAGCGGTTACAGATAATGGATGGAATGAATTATCACAGATACCCATTTGTAACTTGTACTGTTAAGTTTTATAGCATTTTTGGTCTGTGTTTACAGTTAGTAGTCTTCCAAATTTATAGTCAGTTCTACCTTAAGTAATCTGAAAGAGCGAAAAAATGTCAAAATTCACCCAAATGTTATTACCCACCTATGGAGCAAGAATATAGTAATATCTCATTCATTGTCTGTATTCACTGATCCAGTTGAGGCTCATGGTGGGTCCAGAGCCTGGAATCATTGGGCACAAGGCGAGAACACATCCTGGAGGGGGTGCCAGTCCTTCACAGGGCAACACACTCACTCACACCTATGGACACATTTGAGTCGCCAATCCACCTACCAATGCATGTTTTTGGACCGTGGGAAGAAACCCACGCGAACACAGGGAGAACACACCAAACTCCTCACAGACAGTCACCCGGAGTGAGACTCCAGGTCCCTGGAGCTGTGTGACAGCAACACTGTCTGCTGCACCACCGTGCTGCCCTTATGGGAGATTCAGTGAATAGACAAATTATACATGTATCAATATACACTGCTCAAAAAAAGGGAATACTAAAATAACACATCCTAGATCTTAATGAATGAAATATTCCAGTTGAAAATCTTAATTCCTTTCATAGTGGAATGCATTGAGAACAAAAATGATCAATGTAAATCAAAATTATTATCCCATGGATGTCTGGATTTGGAATCATACTCAAAATAAATGTGGAAAATCAAATTGCAAGTGGAAAATTGCAAATTGCTCCTCAAGACAAGTTAAAATGAAGCTCAGTAGTGTGTGTGGCCTTCACGTGCCTGTATGACATCTCTACAACACATGAGGCCTAGCATTGTCATGCATCAGAAGGCCCACTGCACCAGCATATGCTCTCAATGGGTCTGAGGATCTCATCCTGATACCTCATGGCAGTCAGGGCACCTCTGTCTAGCACATGGATGGCTGTGCTGCCCTCCAAAGAAATGCCTCCCCACACCATTACTGATCTACTGCCAAACAGGTCATGCTGGAGGATGTTGCAGGCAGCAGAACGTTCTCCATGGCATCTCCAGACTCTGTCACGTCCCTCCTACCACTCTCATGGTGTCTGTTTCTGACAGTTTGTGCAGATACATGGATATTAGTGGTTTGCTGGAGGTCAATTTGAAGGGCTCTGACACTGCTCCTCCTGTTCCTCCAACAGGCCATACTGGCCTGTCTCCGGGTATCTCCTCTATGCTCTGGAGAACAGAGAATAAACTCTGTGTAAAATTTACATTAAGCATTTTTATTAGTGAAAGTTTAACATAAGTAGTATTATTACTCAAAACTCATTAAAAGCAGCAGTATGCACATAGCATTGAAAGACAAATGGGAATTTATTGAAGTTGTGTATGGACCAGGTGTCTCAAGGTTGAGTGAGAATGAGGTTTTCCAAAAGACATCAAAGAGAATGAGGTTTCCACCCCCAATTGGGAACACCACATCAGCCCCTTGGAGAAATCGTATAGTCAGACTGATGAGCTCAGCTTTTGGGAAATGGTTGAAAAGAGGAGTCTGGAGTCTCTGCTGATACTTATTCTGTGGAACTATTTTTCTCTGTCATGGTAAAATTTTCTGCGATATCTTTTTTTTCCATTATTGAGAATCCTGGTCATTTGATAGGAACCTCTATGTTATGAAATTCAAACAAGCATTCACTTTGGGTGAGCTTTCTGTCTCTATGCTTGAAGCGCTAGGGCCAGTAGGATTTCCCACTGTAGGTATGCTCTATCCACCATAGCCATAAAAACTAGTTAGCTAGCTCAAATTTGCCTCACTCTCTACCAAGGTGCATCACTGGTTCTGTACGGACCAGAATGTGTCTCAGGGCTGAATGAGAATGAGGTTTTCCAAAAGACATCAAGGAGAATGAGGTTCCCATTCAGCTTTTGGGAAATGGTCAAAATGCTCACCCAAAATGAATAATATTCACTTTGGGTGAGCCTTTTGCCTGCATGCCTTAAACTCAACCCTGTGTGAGCAGGGGCAGTGGGGTACAGCGTCAATTCATCTTGGGAATGATATATACAAGTCCTCCACAGTGGTCAGAGGGATTGTAAGCCATTCTTCTTGCAGGATAGTGGCCAGGTCACTACATGATGCTGGTGGAAGAAAACGTTTCCTGACTCACTCCTCAAAACACCCCAAAGTGGCTCAATAATATTTAGATCTGGTGACTGTGCAGGCCATGGGAGATGTTCAACTTCACTTTCATGTTCATCAAACCAATCTTTCACCAGTCTTGCTGTGCGTATTGGTGCATTATCATCCTGATACATGGCACCGCTTTCAGGACACAATGTTTGAACCATTGAATGCACATGGTCCTCCAGAATGGTTCGGTAGTCCTTGGCAGTGACGCACCCATCTAGCACAAGTATTAGGCCAAGGGAATGCCATGATATGGCAGCCCAAACCATCACTGATCCACCCCCATGCTTCACTCTGGGCATGGAACAGTCTGGGTGGTACGCTTCTTTGAGGCTTCTCCACACCGTAACTCTCCCGGATATGGGGAAAATGGTAAAGGTGGACTCATCAGAGAACAATACACGTTTCACATTGTCCACAGACCAAGAACTGTGCTCTTTGCACCATTGAAACCGACGTTTGGCATTGGCATGAGTGACCAAAGGTTTGGCTATAGCAGCCCGGCCGTGTATATTGACCCTGTGGAGCTCCCGACGGACAGTTCTGGTGGAAACAGGAGAGTTGATGTGCACATTTAATTCTGCCGTGATTTGGGCAGCCGTGGTTTTATGTTTTTTGGATACAATCCGGGTTAGCACCCGAACATCCCTTTCAGACAGCTTCCTCTTGCGTCCACAGTTCATCCTGTTGGATGTGTTTCGTCCTTCTTGGTGGTATGCTGACATTACCCTAGATACCGTGGCTCTTGATACATCATAAAGACTTGCTGTCTTGGTCACAGATGCACCAGCAAAACATGCACCAACAATTTGTCCTTTTTGAACTCTGGTATGTCACCCATAATGTTGTATGCATTGCAATATTTTGAGCAAAACTGTGCTCTTACCCTCTGCAAATTGAACCTTCACACTCAGCTCTTACTGGCAATGTGCAATTAATGAAGATTGGCCACCAGACTGGTCCGATTTAGCCATGAAACCTCCCACACTTTGGACAGATTCCTTTCCATTCAACATTTGACCCTCAGCAAAAATAATAAAATCATACTTTTGTCATTTCTTGACAGTTTATTATCATTGAAACCTGTTATTTTTTGTTCATATCAAACTTCAAAACTGAAGCCCTGTGTTAAAACGACTTGTTTACATAAGAAACTGACGAGTTTATTTTTAACTGTGTTTTTTAAAAGTAAGTAAAAGCAAGCACGACATTTTATCAACCAGAAGTAATATAGACTTGATAAATGATCAGAGCATTGTTGGGATCCAGACATTTATGCAAAAATACTTATATTTCATATTTTATAAGGTCTGGCTGATAAAATGTGCTGTATGTTATAGTTATAATTCAGTCTCTCCCCTGTTCCGGTTTCAGTGAGTTGGCCTGTTTTCTTCTAAAGTGAATGTTAAACAGAAAAATTGCACAGAAGTAACTTGATTAACTTATCAGTAAATGTTAGGTGTGGTCATCTATTTGTGTCGTTATAGGGACAGAATTAACGACTTATAGTTTTTTTTTTTATATAGAGCAGAAAGTGAAAGGCTCGTGTGACACACTTCTAAATACGAAGAAGAGACTATGATAAATTACCTTAACAAATTTCAACATATTTCTGTTCAAGACTCCAATAAAACACTGTGATGTGGAGTCAATCTTGGCTGAAAGTGATGTAAGCACAAGAAGGTGCGCGAAGTGTATCCCATTTCTGCTCAGAGCTCCGACCTTTGAACACTTCATCCCGGCGCGCCACTTTTGCTCACCGAAACAATGTAATCGAAGTGCACACTTCAAGAAAGGGATTAGGGCTTTTTGTAAGAATTGGGACAGAGGAAAGACTGTGGACAGCAACGTCCCAGACAGGTTTGGAATCCCGGCCGAACGCATTTATTGGGTTCCGAAAAGAGGACGTGTCCGGTGAAAAGAGGACGTCTGGTCACCCAAGGTTACATTGTTCCCCTTTGTTAAACACTGCAGTTAGGCGTCGTCTTTCACCCAACACTTTGAAAATGTATTTTTTTCTACTTGTCCAACTTTAATAAAACTAGATCATTACTTTCTCTGTTTTCTGCCAAATCTCTCATTCATGCTGTTGTTTCTAGACACTGGGAGCATTTCAATTTTTACTTCTGAATTTTGAAGCATTTCAAATGGTTCAAAATTATACCCCTGCCCCTCCTCATTTACATCCTCTCAGCTTAATTCTTATCTGTTTGATCTCTTTCCTTCCGCTTCAAGCCCACCTCTTTTTTCAAATCCTCCCCAGAAGGTGTACAAGATGTGTCATCTAACCATCACACCTTTTGTGTGTCTGAATTTCTTTGATTGGCCCAGTGTTTTTTTGGAATTTTCTCCCCCGCACATGCGACTACCCAGTTATGACTCCACATATACATATATATAAAGTTGACTTTTTGATAATATTCTAATTTACTGAGATGCACACACCCACACACACACACAGTGTGTGTATAATCAAAAAGTTTCCTGAAGCAGGACTTGAACCCACAACCTCCAAGTCCCTGGTACAGCAATACTAAAAAGTTTATTTATTTCAGTGATTCAATTCAAAAAGTGAAACTCATATTATATAAATTCATTGCAAACAGAGTGATCTATTTCAAGCATTTTATTTTCTTTTAATGTTGATGATTGTGGTGCCCCCTCCAGGGTGTGTTCCCGCCCCATGATTCCAGGTAGGCTCTGGACCCACTGCAACCCTGAACTGGATAAACGGTTACAGATAATGAATGAATGAATGAATGATGATTGTCTTACAGCCAATGAAAACCCAAAATTCATTATCTCAGAAAATTTGAATTTTATAAAAGACCAATTTAAACAATTATTTTAGTACAGAAATGTTGGCCTACTGAAAAGTATGCACAGTATATGCATTCAATACTTGGTCGGGGCTCCTTTCGCATGAATTACTACACCACTGAGGTGTGGCATGGAGGTGATCAAGCTGTGGCACTGCTGAGGTGTGAGGTGTTATGGAAGCCCAGGATGCTCTAGTAGCGGCCTTTAGCTTGTCTGCATTGTTGGGTCTGGTGTCTCTCTTCTTTTTCTTGACAATACCCACAGATTCTCTATGGGGTTTAGGTCAGGCCAGTTTGCTGGCCAGTCAAGCACAGTGATACTGTGTTTATTAAACCAGGACTTGGTCCTTTTGACAATGTGGACAGGTGCCATGTCCTGCTGGAAAATGAAATCCACATCTCAGCTTGTCAGTAGAGGGAAGCATGGAGTGCTCTAAAATTTCCTGGTAGATGGCTGCACTGACTTAGAACTTGATATAACACAGTGGACCAACACCAGCAGATGATATGGCTCCCCAAACCATCACTGATTCTGGAAACTTCACACTAGACTCAAACAGCTTGGATTGTGTGTCTCTCCACTCTTCCTCCAGACTCTGGGACCTTGATTTACAAATGAAATGCAAAATTTACTTTCATCTAAAAACAAGACTTTGGGCCATTGAACAACACACCAGTCCTTTTTCTCTTTGGCTCAGGGAAGACACTTATGGCATTGTCTCTGGGTCATGAGTGTCTTGCCATAAGGAACACAACAGTTGTAGTCTATGTCCTGGATACATCTGTGTAATGGCTCTTGAAACACCGACTTCAGCAGCAGTCACCTCCTTGTTAATCTAATCCATATCTTTGAATGGCCATTTCTTGACAATACTTTCAATCCTGTGGTTATCCCTGATGCATATTAACTTTCCATTAATATGCTTGGATACAGCTCTGGACATCTGTCAAGTCACCAGTCTTCCCCATCACAGTGTAGCCTACTGAACCAGACTAAGGGATTTTAAAGGCTTAGGAAGTCTTTGCAGGTGTTTTGTGTTGATTATTCCAATATTCTGAGATTCATCCCAAAGTTGCTATATTGGGTTGAGGTCAGGACTCTGTGCAGTCCATGTCTTTATTGACCTTGGGTGCTTTCCCAAATCATAGTTGCTAACTATGTTAGCAGCTTACATAGTTTGAATGATGCAGTCGCGATGCAAGTGTTTCTCAAAACTGTCGTTGGAACTATCGAGGTAATTACGTTGGTAATGTAGCACCTTTAATGTGGACCAGCGTAATCTCAGGTACTAGACATCTTCTAGGTCCGGTACTAGGAGTAATTTAACTTAGTCACCACAATTTATTAAACGGATGAACCAGCTGTGGTTTATTGCCTCACAGGACAAATAAAACAACTGTACAATGCTCAAGAAATAAAATACAAAAACGCTAAATAAAATAGAAAATTCCCAAAATAAAATATGTTTCCCCAAAAAATGAGTTTGCGTAGTGTTCAAAGTCTTGGTTGCAACCGTTACTACCCGGGTAGTGTTTTAGGGTGCATCTTATCTGTAATCCAGTGGACAATATTCAGTTCAGGGTTCTCCTGGGAATGGGTGTTCCGGCTGGCCACACCGTCTCACCATTCGCAATCACCGTGGGCTGGGCTCGCCATCACAGAATGAAGATCACTATATCAAAAAAAAAAAAACAATCTACACAACAATGTAGAAAGTAAATATCCATGTCCACATCTAGTTTTTACAAGACTTCATCTAGTCCTGTTACTCTCAAAAGAGCAGCAATGTTTTATCCAATACTCAGGATAACTGCATAACAGTAAACATATTTCTTTTACAACTTTAGTGCAGCTTAGACAGCTTAAAATTATGATGAACCATCATAATTAGCAGTACACATCCATACAAATACAATGGTTTAACATGTATATAATATAAACAGAGAATGCAATATTAACTAAAATAAGCTTTTTAAACAGTTTTAACCATGAAATTAAAATGTTTACATTTTTAGAACTGTTTTAAAAACAGGCTAACAGCACGTGTAGTTTCACCACTATGCTAATCTCAACTGCATAAGCAGATGCTATCTATGCTATGAGGTTAGCATTAGCATACATAAAATATTGATTTCTGTAATTAGCAATGATACAGCAAGCACCAAAGCGTGGCAAACATTAGACAACATTCATATAAACTCCCGATTGGTTTTGTATTTAAAGTGTCTGGCAGTAGTATCAAGATAAAATTACATTTTATCAGCATTAGCCATTAGCTTCGGGCTAACAGTAAACAGGGTTGAGACTAACCGGGACTTCCTTGTGTAATTTCCTCATCTACTTGCACTCCTGTGGTCCAGACTCGTTTATCAACTCCCGCTTATTTATCGTTTTTATTTATTTTTCATAAGCTTTTTATCACTTGTGAGCTTCAGCTAACTGCTGGTTGATTCTGGCATTGTCAAAGTCAGAGTGAGGCGAGTGCTGTGGCGTGCTCTCATAAATATACATCACCAAGGCGCACTCTACTGGAACAAACAAGTATTGCAACTTAAATAACATAAACAGGCTTAGTAGCCCGATACTTCATATGGGTTACAGTAACTTGCATAGTCCGAACCATCGTTAAATGACACAGGTGTTTTCCAAAACCCTAGTTCCACCGAACGTTCGCACACACTGTCGTTAAGTTGTGTAGTTGGAACTACAGCTTCAGACCTGTGTTTGTAAACTTAGCTCCTGGTGACGACATCATCAATGACGGAAGACACAGTAGAATTAGGGTACTGTGTAGTGTGTGCATAAGTAAAATTATTTTTATCTAAGATTTACATCTTGTCCCACTTGAAACAATATAACAGTGAAACAGTTTGGTGCGTTCTCACTCTGTCTGCGTGGGTTTCCTCTGGGTGACTGTGAGGAGTTTGGTGCGTTCTCACTCTGTCTGCGTGGGTTTCCTCTGGGTGACTGTCTGTGAGGAGTTTGGTGTGTTTTCCCTGTGTCTGTGTGGGTTTCCTCTGGGTGACTGTCTGTGAGGAGGGTGGTGTGTTTTCCCTGTGTCTGCGTGGGTTTCCTCCGGGTGACTGTCTGTGAGGAGTGTGGTGTGTTTTCCTTGTGTCTGCGTGGGTTTCCTCCGGGTGACTGTCTGTGAGGAGTGTGATGTGTTCTCTCTGTGTCTGCGTGGGTTTCCTCTGGGTAACTGTCTGTGAGGAGTGTGGTGTGTTCTCCCTGTGTCTGCGTGGGTTTCCTCTGGGTGACTGTCTGTGAGGAGTTTGGTGTGTTCTCCCTGTGTCTGCGTGGGTTTCCTCTGGGTGACTGTCTGTGAGGAGTGTGGGGTGTTCTCCCTGTGTCTGCGTGGGTTTCCTCCGGGTGACTGTCTGTGAGGAGTGTGGTGTGTTCTCTCTGTGTCTGCGTGGGTTTCCTCCGGATGATTGTTTGTGAGGAGTGTGGTATGTTCTCCCTGTGTCTGCTTGGGTTTCCTCTGGGTGACTGTCTGTGAGGAGTTTTCTATGTTCTCCCTGTGTCTGCGTGGGTTTCCTCCGGGTGACTGTCTGTGAGGAGTTTGGTGTGTTTTCCCTGTGTCTGCGTGGGTTTCCTCCGGGTGACTGTCTGTGAGGAGTTTGGTGTGTTCTCCCTGTGTCTGTGTGGGTTTTCTCTGGGTGACTGTCTGTGTGTCTGCGTGGGTTTCCTTCGGGTGACTGTCTGTGAGGAGTGTGGGGTGTTCTCCCTGTGTCTGCATGGGTTTCTCTGGATGACTGTCTGTGAGGAGTGTGGTGTGTTCTCTCTGTGTCTGCGTGGGTTTCCTCCGGGTGATTGTCTGTGAGGAGTGTGGTGTGTTCTCCGTGTCTGCTTGGGTTTCCTCTGGGTGACTGTCTGTGAGGAGTTTTCTATGTTCTCCCTGTGTCTGCGTGGGTTTCCTCCGGGTGACTGTCTGTGAGGAGTTTGGTGTGTTCTCCCTGCGTCTGCGTGGGTTTCCTCCGGGTGCTCTGGTTCCCTCCCACAGTCCAAAAACACAAGTTGGTAGGTGAATTGGCGACTCAAAAGTGTCCGTGTGTGTGAGTGAATATGTGAGTGTGTGCTGCCCTGTGAATGACTGGTGCCCCCTCCACATTGTATTCCTGCCTTGCGTCCAATAATTCCAGGTAGGCTCTGGACCCGCCGTGACCCTGAACTGGATAAGCGGTTACAGATAATGAATGAATGAATGAATATTACTTTTCCTGCAGAGCCCTGTTGGACTAGATACATCTATTTCCTACTCCCCACCTCTAGGATGAGGAGTTGGGGGGGCCACACGTAGAGCTGATTTACAGGTCTTTTTTGAAGTAGGGAATAGTTAGAAGGGACTGGATGCAGTAAGGATCAATCAGGGTCTGTAAAAGTGAAAAAGGTTACTCATTATACAACCAGTACATTAATACAAATAAAGAGCTATATTAATTACTCTCTGGTGGGTGCGGAACACAGGGGATCTGAGGAGCTATACACCGCATTGGCAGCAGATGCTTCAAAGCCAGTGGGACTGGGTGTCAGGGCCTCTGTGTTGAAGGAATGGGGGAATGGTTCTATATAGAACTCTAAATGCTTGAAGAACCTTTGTAAGATTAAAGGTTTCTTTGCATAATAAAAGAGTAATAGATGGAGAATGTGCTATAGATGGTTCTATATAGCAACATTTAGAAAAGGGGTTCTATACGGCACAAAAAAGTGTTCTTCTATTACTATGATTTCAAGCTTGTAACAGTAAAGCAGTCGTTTATGGTGCTGTACAGAAGCATTTTTTACAAGGTGCTCTATAGAACCATCTATAACACCTTCTCCATCAATCTGAAGAACACGTTCATGATGCAAAGGTTCTTCAAGTGTTCAGGGTTCTATATAGAACCATTTTCTTTGCTAAAGAACCCATTATAGAACTTTCATTTTTAAGTGTGAGATTAGGGCATAAACATATAGCAATTGTTTTCTCACAGATTCCCACCGTCTCTAAACTGTTGAATTACTACAGGACTCACCCAGAGGTAAAAAGTTCAAACAAAGCATGAAAATAGACAGGGTACAACTGACACTTTAACTGTACCATTTATGTGTGTGTGTGTGTGTGTGTAAAAAGACGTTATCTTGTTGGTGTTTACAGCACATATATATCAGAAAATGCAACATAGAATACTTTACACAATCAACGTTTCATCAGTGAGAGCTTCAGTTGCTGTTATGAATATGACACAATGAGCGCTCTCAGGTCTCGAACCCACCTCTGTGCGACACAGAAATGTATAAACTTAATATTTATTTTTTATAATAATAAATACAATGAAATATATATATTTATAAAAAAAAAAATATATATATATATATATTTTTTTTTTTTTTTGCATAATTTTATAAAATGCATGAGTTTTTGCAAGTTTCCCGCTGTGAAAACCAGATAAAACATGTCTGGAACCATTGTAGTTTGGACTACGGTGGTTTAAACCAACATGGTTCAAACTACTGTGGTACTAACAAAGTATGACGGTTTTGGGAAACGGTCAGACTTCAGATGTTGGTTAGTTTAACCATGTTGGTTCAATGCTAGGCTCCGTTGCTGTACGGGAAACGCACCCCACATCAGCTCTTGAAAATAGTTATTAGATAGGGAGGGCTACATTCTTGGCTTTTAAGGCAAGCATCAAATTTTAAATCTGATGTGGGCAGCTACAGGAAGCCAGTGAATAAGCACAGCAGGGAAGTGGCATGAGTGATCTTGCGAAGATTTAAGCTGGTCTTCTGCATTCTGTATCGGTTGAAGGGCCTGATGACTTGCTTGTGTTTTGGAAGTTGTTTGAAGGCCAGTGCAGCACACGCATGTCTAATACTTTATAACTTTGACTGCATTCTCTAGATATTCAAAAGCCAGAATTTAATATCTGGAGTTTGCCACTGCAAGGACCCAAACAGACTCCAACCCACAATCTTTCCACAAGTTTATATTTTTAGTTAAAATTATTGTGTAGCACTAGGAAAAGAGGGATGACGAGTCAGAAACTCTCATTTCTGATGATAGTTTCACTTTTGCCTGGCTGCGCACATCAAGAGCCTGAAGCTATTCACAGACTCTTTCTTGATGGTCTTTAAGGTGTAAGGGAGTTGTGCTGATGTAAAGACACACCAAAGCTGCCATCACTGCTTCATGCAATAAAAAAATGGATAAGCTTCATTGCCGGTTTTTGTATTTGCTCCTGGATGTTTTGAGAGCTTCAGTTGGGCAGTTTCTGACAGTAAAAACTGTTTGTCTTGACTGCAATCTCACGGCATGCAGATCAGTGGTTTGTTTTTTTCAGCACTCTATGTGAGCAAAACAAGGAAATATATGTAAGCAACCACATTTTGGTGCATTCAGTAATAAGATGTGGTTTTCTGCTTTATCCCCCTTGTGTGTAAAACACCACATTTAGCATCCTGTGTGGGTTTTTGGGACCCATAAGAGAGTGGTGTAACACTTGTGCTTATCCAGTAAATGGCATGTCAGTGCTAGATAGGCATCCATGTTTGTTCATTTTCACACAGTTGAAGTGACATTTGGGTACTGCAGCATGTAACACAACAGGTAGTGTTGTTTCACACAGTTTAAGGGTCCTGGGGTTGTGGGTTTGAGCCCTGCCCTAGGTGACTGTGAGTTTGTGTTCTTCCTGTGTCTGCATTGGATTCCTCGCATAGTTTAAAAATTCACGTCGGTAGATGAATTCACTCAATAGATGTGTGTGAGTGCCCTGTGATGCACGGATGCCCCCTCCAGGGTTTGTTTTTGCCTTGCACCCTGTGTTTCTTTGTAGGCTCTGGACCCACTGTGACCTTGAACTGAGTGAATTATTAATGAATGAATGGATTAACATTTTCCACTTGAATTTCTACAAATTCTTTGTTCATTCCCATTTTTGGTTTTTGGCTTATATATAATTTAAATTTAAAAGTAAGGGTAGTATATTGTTTTATTATTGCAGTATATAGTCATTGACAGATGACATAACTTGGACAAGACGTTTGTTTTCACCACCATTTTGGCAGTTTACTCTGGTCTGTACTGCACTGGAACTATTAAATTGGGCCATTTCTTTTCACTTACTTGCTTTTACCAGTGAAAAAATACATATGAAAATATGAAAGACTAAAATATTATAATATAATATTATATTTAAATATTTAAATTTTTTTATTAATTATTAAGATGGCATGGTATTGCTTTTTTGTTGTTTTGTTTGTAATGTATACAATTTTGCTTTAATGCAGAGGTGTCCAAACCTATCCGCAGATGACCACTGTGAATGCAGGCTTTCACTCCAATCATGGAGAGAACACCGGATTCTAGACTTATAGGGCCAGTTTCCAAGGGCTAGATTAGGCCTTATTCTAAACTAAAAAGGATTCCTATGAGCAATTCACCACTGTCGCTGCACTTTAGTCTAAAACTACATATAACATATATGTTTCACAGCAGCTCAACTTGTCAAAGCAAACCTGGTATCCAACCACATTGAAGCTTCCTGTGGCTAACAACACCCCCTCGCTCCACCACTTATGTTTTTTTCCCTTCACATCAGGGGCTTAAAGTGTAAGGTCAAATGAAGTGGAAGACATTTTTGGCCAGTTTTTTTGTGCAGCTTCTTTATGTAGGTAGATATAAATATCCCCACAAATTAAGAACAGAACAAACCTTATGAAAAATGTCAATCTGTTTTTCATATAACAGAAAAAAGCAAATAGTATTGTATGTTATAAGACATGTTTCCATGAACAACTATAAAATAGTATCAAACACCTGTGTCCTCTGTACGTCATTTTGGTGGCAATGTCACACTAATTTTATCTCAAATATTCACAGGTAAATCCATACAACCATAAGAGGGCACACTAACAACTGTTGGCTTTATGTTAAAAAAAGAAAAATATCGTATAGGGTCATAATATGGCAAAAAAAAAAAAAAAAGACAGACACATTGGTGTGTGTCTAGCGCTTATCCTGGAATCACTGAGCACAAAGAGGATGAAGCAGTGGTGTTGCACATATAGTTGCTGTCACACAGCTGCAGGATCCTGGGATTTTGGGTACAAATCCTGCCCAATGTCTGTAAAGTTTGGTGTGTTTTCTCTGTGTCTGTGTAGGTTTCCTGCAGCCACTGTAGAAGTAGTTAAAGAAAATTAACGAATAAAAAAAAAGCAAGAAGTAGTTACAATAAAATGAATGAATGAATTAAAGTTAGATTCAATTAAAACTGTTATACACACAACTATTCAGTATTTGTGATTGAATGTATAGAGACAAACATCTGCTGTAACACTGTCCAATGTAACTCATGCAAAAACTCATGTAACATTGTCCAATAAGCTAACCTCAGTAACATCACAGAAGAAGAGTGATCCACTGATAGAGGAAATTAAACAAATATTCATATCATAATTAGTTTCCAGTTGTTTGTTCAGCCCTATTAAGAACATTTACTTAAAATTATGTTTGAAAATGATAGCTTGAGGGTTCAGTGGTACATTTACTCTCTCTCTCTATGTACAACCCCAATTCCAATGAAGCTGGGACTGGGACGTTGTGCAAAACATAAATAAAAACAGATTACGATGATTTGCAAATCCTTTTCAACCTATATTCAATTAAATACACTACAAAGACAAGATATTTCATGTTCAAAGGGGTACATTTTTTTTTTTTTTCCAAATATTCACTCATTTTGAAATTTAAAGCTTGCAACATGCTCCAAAGGAGTTGGGACAGGGGCAGCAAAAGACTGGGAAAATTGAGAAATGCTCAAAAAACACCTGTTTGGAACATGTGAACAGGTGAATTGGAAACAGGTGAGTGTCATGATTGGGTATAAATCCCTGAAGGGCTCAGTCATTCACAAGGGTGGGGCAAGGTTCATCACTTTGTGAACAACTGCGTGCGCAAATCATCCAACAGTTTAAGAACAATATTTCTCAACATACAATTGCAAGGGATTTAGAGATTTCATCATCTACAGTCCACAATATCAACAAAAAATTCAGAGAATCTGGAGAAATCTCTGTAAGTATGCGGAAAGGCAGAAAACCAACACTGAATGCCCATGACCTTGAATCCTTCAGGTGACACTGCATTAAAAACCAACATCATTCTGTAAGGGATATTATCACATGGGTTCAGGAACACTTCAGAAAACCAATGTCAGTGAACACAGTTTGTTGCTCCATCTACAAGTGCAAGTTAAAACTGTACCATGCAAAGCGAAAGCCATATATCAACCACAACCAGAAGTGCTGCCGGCTTCTCTGGGCCCAAGCTTATCTGAGATGGACTGACGCAAAGTGGAAAAGTGTCCTGTGGTCTGACAAGCCCACATTTCAAATTGTTTTTGGAAATAATGGATGCTGTGTGACAACGGAGACCCCGGAATATTGAGCAATTACTAATATACTTAATATCTATTTTTTTTATAATAATAAATACAATGAAATATTATATATATTTTCTCTAAAGTATAGATATATTTTCTCTATAAAATGTCTTTGTCTATTATCAGTTATTTCTTTTATTTTAAAATATGCATTTATTTTTAATTCAAGTAACGCTGATTCTGAATGATTACAATATGAGCAATTTCGGTCACAACTCTCATATTTTTGCATAATTTTATAAAATGCATGAGTTTTTGCAAGTTTCCCGCTGTGAAAACCATATAAAACACATCTGGAACCAATGTAGTTTGGACTACGGTGGTTTAAACCAACATGGTTCAAACTACTGTGATACTAACAAAGTATGACGGTTTTGGGAAACGGTCAGACTTCAACGTACCATGTTGGTTCAATGCTAGGCTCCGTTGCTGTACGGGAAACGCACCCAACATGAAAATAGTTATTAGATAGGGAGGGGTATATTCTTGGCTTTTAAGGCAAGCATCAAATTTTAAATCTGATGTGGGCAGCTACAGGAAGCCAGTGAATAAGCACAGCAGGGAAGTGGCATGAGTGATCTTGCGAAGATTTAAGCTGGTCTTCTGCATTCTGTATCGGTTGAAGGGCCTGATGACTTGCTTGTGTTTGGGAAGTTGTTTGAAGGCCAGTGCAGCACACGCATGTCTAATACTTTATAACTTTGACTGCATTCTCTAGATATTCAAAAGCCAGAATTTAATATCTGGAGTTTGCCGCTGCAAGGACCCAGAATTTGATCCAAAAGGACTGTCTGGATTGTTATCAGTGCAAAGTTCAAAAGCCAGCATCTCTGATGGTGTGTTAGTGCCCATGGCATGGGTAACTTACACATCTGTGAAAGCACCATTAATGCTGAAAGGTACATACAGGTTTTGGAGCAACATATGCTGCCATCCATGCAACGTCTTTTTCAGGGACGTCCCTGCTTATATCAGACTGTTCTGCCTGCCAGTCTCACATTGAAAATGTGTGGCACATTATGAAGTGCAAAATATGACAAAGGAGACCCTGGACTGTTGAGCAACTGAAGCTGTACATCAAGCAAGAATGGGAAAGAATTCCACCTACAAAGCTTCAACAATTAGTGTCCTCAGTTCTCTAATGTTTATTGAGTATTGCTAAAAGGAAAGGTGATGTAACACAATGTAAACATGCCCCTGTCCCAACTCTTTTGGAATGTGTTGCAAGCCTTAAATTCAAAATAAGTGAATATTTGCAAAAAAAGAAGAAAGTTTATCCATTTGAACATTAAATATCTTGTGTTTGTAGTGTATTCAACTGAATATAGGTTGAAAAGGATTTGCAAATCATCGTATTCTGTTTTTTTTTATGTTTCACACAATTTTGTTTATTTACTTGGCCTCGCGCAGTAATTGCAAGACATAAACTAAAATGTGCTGCCCCCTTGTGATGTAACCTGGTATTACAGATTCTTTATTGGTAATTGAAAGTCTCAATTGAATGATAGCACTGTAAATTGGATTTCTCTTCATTCTTTCCTGCTAATGTATAAACCTGAGGGACCTATGGTTAGAAATACTCAAGAATTATTATGCCACAACATACTGAATTATGATATTAAATTAATATGCAATTAACACTTCTCTGAAGAATAAAAATTGATGGTAATACTGAGGATTCAGCTTCCACAAAATCAGGAGTACCAACTTGAATATCCCCCAATTTAAAAACACATTAATTTATTTATTTACTTCAATATTCACTGACATGAAATAAGTACTCAAACACACCCCCACACTTCCACTTTACCCCTTGATTTTGGGACAGTGCTGTAAAAACAAAGTACACTCTGCAACTGTAGGGAGAGCCCAGGAGCAAAAATGTCCAATTGTACCTACAGTGTTGTTTTAAGCATTATCACCCGAGAGCTTGTGCTGGTCTACTGAGTATCGTCACAGCTGTGATTCAGTGTAAGGGCTTTTCCCAGATGCACTCCACTGTATGTGATATTGCTTACATATAATTATTAGTAAAGGGCACTTGTATAACTGTTATTTAATTAAAAAAAGGCTCTGCCAAGCCCACATACTTCTGCTTCTGTTCTGGGACTGGGCTATTGCCAAGCAACACAAACATTTCCCTGGACACTAGATAGACAAATAGATATATAATACTTTATTGTCAGATCCAAGATCTGAAATTTGTCTTGCATAGCAACAGTAGCTCTATTAAGACACAATACACTAACATTCACTAGCATTAAAACAGCTTTCATATATAAGAATTAAACTTTTTGATTAGTTTAAGGATTGACTGATTTACAAAAGAATGTTTCAGTCTAACCTTATTAAAGCTTGGTACTTTGTACGTCTCTGTCTCTGTTAAGCCCAGCTGCTGACGCAGTATCTTACCCTCCTTCAAAAGTTACGTAGTGCTGTTTCTGTTGAGCCAGAAGCAATTAGAGAGATTCTTTTCTGCTCATTACAGATCAGTAAAGCATCACAATGATTTTGAAGCTATTATTTTAAGGTAAAATTATTACACAATGTTCCTTTAAAAGGGGCAAATGTAGTTAACTTGAAAATGTAGGTTAAACAATAGCTGTGACCTAACATGCCTCCTACTGTTGTGCCACAGGAGTCTGGAAAGTGAGATAGTGTACTTTGAAGACGAGGAAACCCCCTTCTGATAACATATCTTGAGTATGTGGAGTTTTTTTTTTAAGTACTTTTGGAGGGGTGTTAAATGAGGGCAAACTGTTTAAAAGGTGTTCATCTTTCCCTTTTTAGCTACTGAAGCAAGAAACAAGATAGCTGTTGTTTCTGCTTGGAAGTTAAAATAATCCCAATCCCACTTAATAGTGACTGTAAAAAATGTTTTTATTTTTGTAGCTCCAAATAAGTTCCTGAAAAATATATCAATGCATTTCCAGCAAATATATAAGTAAGAAAGTGTGTCAGTGAAGTATGTGCAGTGTCACATGTTTAGAGTAAACTGTCACATGACCTGAACTGTTTAAAATTGCAATTATCTCTCAAAATGAGTAAGATGCTGTCCTCAGTGATTGCGATAGCGATGGATCAGACTTGGAGTAAGAAGGGGAGACAGGTCATTTGCCAGCCAGGCTGTTACATTCATGTTCTGAACTTATGTACATTAAAGGGTTCATCCATCCATTATCGGTAACCGCTTATCCAGTTCAGGGTCACGGTGGGTCCAGAGCCTACCTGGAATCATTGAGTGCAAGGCAGGAATACACACTGGAGGGGGCGCCATTCCTTCACAGGGCAACACAGACACACACACACATTCACTCACACACTCACACCTACGGACACTTTTGAGTCACCAATCCACCTACAAACATGTGTTTTTGGACTGTGGGAGGAAACTGGAGCACCCGGAGGAAACCCACGCGGACACAAGGAGAACACACCACAGTTCTCACAGACAGTCACCCGGAGGAAACCCACGCAGACACAGGGATAACACACCCAACTCCTCACAGACAGTCACTCGGAGCGGGAATCGAATCCAAAACCTCCAGGTCTCTGGAGCTGTGTGACTGCGACACTACCTGCTGTGCAACGTGCCACCCTGTGATTCAAGGGTAATAACTGAAAATGTCAGCATCCAAAGTTTTTACTGGAGAAGAAGACATTGTCTATGATTTTGTAGAATTATTTATGAATATTTATAAGGTTCATTTATAAAAGCTATGAGTTAGGACAGGACACAAATAAAACACATTAAAAATATTTTTGACAATAAATACATTGCATATTGTATGCTGAGGTAACATCACTGTATGTGATGGAAAACTATGGGATATATGTAACATTATTATAATTATATTTAACAATACAACACTTTGCCAGCAGAGGGCCTGGTTGTGTCCAGTAACTGCTACTGCTTTACATTCAGTGCATTTGTGATTATATATAAAAAGATGAATAATATTATAACAAAATGAACACACACATCTAGAAAGTGTAAGGAAGTATTTCACTATACTTTAACCATGTTTATTAATTAGCTTTCCAGTTGGCTAATGAATCTAATACTGTATGAAGAACAACTATGAAAAAGTTTTCACTCAGTCCTAAAAAACATGTCCAAAGGCCTGTTACTCAACAACCAGTGTATGAAAACGTCAGCAGAATGAGCCACAAACATTTGCTTCCGCTGAGGTGTTGTAAGTTTGTCTTCACCATACTGCTGCAGCAAAGGCAACAACTTTTGCATAGTGCCTTTAGTAAATAGACAAGCTTTAAAAAATAAATAAATAAAAGACTCACAACACAAATTTATAATACACAGTTAAGCTAATTGATACATAAATAATATTAGATGTCAAAGGTTTTGTGACAAAATGTATGAAAAACAAAACATCAAGTCAGAAAACATCTCAACTCTAACTGATACCAAATGCAAACCATCCATGTGCTTTCGCCTGTACAGCTGCAAAGTTCAACAGATATCAAGCAGGATATCCTCTGTTTAACAACTTCCGTTTCACAGGTCCTTTACTCCAGTTTGTTGTACATTCTCTTTATCAATAACAACTATGACAACAATTCTAAGAACCCCTAGCACTTGTGACATGACATAAGTGAATTCACTATCTTCTACTACTACTACTACTACTACCACTACTACTACCACACTACACTGTAGAGAGTGTCTCTCTATTTGAAGACCCCTGCTCGTTTAGAACTTCGTTTATGTTAAGTGAATTAAGGATATTTTGTTTTTCAGTATTAACAACTGCTATGCAGAGTTACGAAGATTTTACAAAATATATTGGAAAGAAGCTGTGAGGATTTGATGACATTCAGCCATTAGAACTTTAGTGAGGCCAAGTAGAGAAATTTTTATGAATAGCTCTGAATCACAAACCCCATTTCAACTCATCCCTACTACTACAACTGCTAATGTTCCTAATATTAAAACTACTACTACATTTCCTACTGCTCAGTTCTTCTGCTACAAGCTACTATTATTACTACTACTAATAGTCATAATAATAATAATATTAATACTTTGGCACTTTTTTAAAAACAAATGTGATTTGTTGATCTTCTTTGACCTTTATATTCATTGACAAATTACAAAGAAAGAGTTCCATGGATTTCACCTGTTTATATTTTGTATATTAACAAATAAAAAATTGTATGCCTGCAGCACACTCCAAAAACAGAGTAATATTCACCACTGTTGCATAACCTTTCAATTATTTGAGAGCTGAGAACACTGAAGGCTGGTTCATGATTAATGTGGAGGCACGTGAGGGCACATAATACAGAAATATGAAACAACAGTCGGCAGAGTGACGCAAGCACCCCTTGTTCACGGATTGGCTAGAAAGTGTGTTGCAGGAGATGGGAAAAGGTGGTCAGACCATGGGGAGTCTGCTTTTCACACATACAGTAGAAGGTAGAAGATCTTTATGCTTTGCAATGTTGAGAGATTCTTTCTTAAATCTTTGACAATTCATTCACGAAGCTTGTCACAAATTTGTGAGCTATGACACTTCATTTCTTGCAGATGCTGAGCTGGTTGCTCCCTTCATGACCATTCATAATACTCCATTGTGAAATGTTTGAATGTTTCCTGAATATTATATAAATGATTTCCTTTTAATTTGATTGTGTTGCTATAAACAATCAAGTTACTCATTGGAAATGGTTGTTTGGTACCACTTTAGAATAAGACTACATGTATAAAGGTTTATAAATTCTTTACAATCTGTTTATTAATGGTTATTAATTAGTTTGTAAATGCATTAAAAGTAATTAATAATCATTTAAAACTCATAGATAGAGAATGCAACAGTGACCTGCTGTTTGCCACATAGTGAATCCACATCCATCTACACTGTTATGTCAGATGTCTCCATCAGTCAACATTAAGCCAGTCAGCTTCAGCACATTTGTTAATATGTTTAACTCTTTGACAACCAAATTTAATCAATAAACTAGAATGTAATTTTAGACCTAGAATGTCAATTTTTTCAGTAAGTTTTGACACTTTCACTATTAGACGAGAAAGAGGTCACTGTTTCTCTTATTATCTCTGTATTACAAATGATCATTATTGGCCTATAAGCTGTTTACAACCTAATTAATAATTATTTATTAAAGTTTTTATAAGTGTAGTCCTAGTGTGAAGTGGTACCATGTTTTCTGTGTACTTTTGTCAGTTAAATAAAGATTCAAAAGTATTAACAAATTACGTCTTGTTTTCCAATACAGAGTATTTGCATTTTACAAATGATCTTTTTCTCGATAAGTGGTTTGCATATCGTAGGTGTCCAAAGCAAAACATGTATCTCAAAAATAACTATAGAGAAGAGTGAACAAACCTTATTAATATTCAGTGAAAGTCAATGTAATAAAATTGATTAAAAGTAATTTTGGAGCATTTCTATTGGTCCATTCATCATAATGTTTTTCACACAACGTGAATAGAATGCTGCTATGTTCCAATGATTTAGTAAACTAAAGATGGAAAAAACTGAGATACATGTTCTGCTTTGGACTGCAGTTATCTGCTCTATAGTATTCTAAATATCACTTTAGAAATATTTCTTATATATGACTTCTAGGAGCATTACAGGTATGGTCTATTCTTTTGACTGACTTAGCAAGGTGATACACCTTGTAAGTCTTGTCTCTCTTACTATTTTTCTCAGGGTTTGTTTCATGATGTCATGTCCGTACAACAGATATATAAACGAATGATATTGCTTTTTTACTTTTTGTATGACTGGCATTTGGTTGAAGAACATGAAACTGAAATAACTGTGGCCCCAAAATGCCTTCAGATATGTGGCTGGGATCTCTGAGTCAACTTAATCTTTGATCAAGTCTTTTTTTCTTCTTAGAGCGCTGAATTCCACGAAACAACATAGCAGAAAAATCCTGTAGGCTGTGTTTTAACAAGTAGATTTGAATATTTTACACACTGGCATTTCACTCTGATTCTTTATCATTAGCTTATCTTTACATTAATCTTAAAGTAATTAGTTCCCTGAAATGCTGACTACTTATGCAACTATTTATCATCAAATATCACTGTAAGATAGAATGGATTTAAATATGTTTACATTGCCCCAGTATCCACTTACACCCCTCTATCTGACGTTTTATTATTTTGACTTTTTGTTTGGAAATGTAAATCTTTCATGCAGATGTTTTGGCATGGGAACCCACAGCATGAAGAGCTGGGTGCACAGTTTTTGTACTAATGATAACACCAAAGGGAGTTTGCAGTTTTTGAATTAGCAGAGCATTGGCACTTAACAAACTGTGCACCTCAGCACTCTGTGACCCCGTTCTAGAGCTTTACATGGTCTACCACTTTGTGGCTGAGTTGCTGTGGTTCCTAAACACTTCCTCTTTTCAACAACACCACTCATAGTTGATTAAAATATATCTAGGAGGGAAGAAATTTCACAAAATGACTTGATGCAACCCTGCTTTACCTCAGTGAGCTTTCTAGAAATATCCATTGTTTCAAAAATGTTTGAAAAGGCAGACTGCATGGTTTGGTGCTTTAATTTATACAGGCATAGTGGTGGGATTGAATGAAACACATGAATTCATTGATAAGGAGGTGTGTCCCTATACATTTATCCAGATAATGTGTGAATAATAATTCATCCATCCTACATTGCGTAGAATATTTTCCTAAATTTTCCTGATTGTGTCCACCGACAGTAAGGGGCACTTCCATAAAATGGGAGGGATCTTCAATAAAATGAAGTAAGTTTCCAAAGTTTTTTTACCCAAGGGTAAAAATTTCACAGTTGGCCCCACCACCCCAGGATATGTCAGCCCAAAAAAAAAAATGTAGCATTTGATGAAAGACTGATACTCTCCATATGAAAAATTCCGAAGACCATATTTTACAGTTTAAATGTAATTTTAATTGTACAATTATAGAATGTATAATTAACATTAAGTAATAACATCTTAAAATTGAACTTTATTATAAAATAATATCATATATAGAAATGGATAATCAAACTGTTTTTTCAATAACAACACAGACCAGCAGCTTGTCATTAGCAAAAATAAATTAGCAAAAGCTGCTCCTTTCTATCCTGGTAAAGGGCAGAGGCAGCTCATTTAGTAAGTATAGCTGCTAAAAACTTTACCTACTCTGATTAAATGTTGGTTAAAAAAGAGTGAAATGTAAACACTGACGTTTTGTGGAAAAAAAGAAAAACAAAACCTAAGACTCTGGGCTAGTTTCCACCACTACTTACAGACTACACCCACCTTTCTTCCTGAAAAACTGGGTGACATGCTGTCACCTTTTACTTTCTCTTTTTTCTGCCTTTCTTTTTGTTTTTGGCAACCAGATTTTTTCTTTAAACAGTGACATTATCCTTTCCAACTCACAGCAGCGTGCATTGCACCCCCTGCTCTGTTCACACCCGATGAGTGGGTGGACTAACCATGATATGCAATCAGAGTGGGAGAATGAAATCACAAAGAATGACATTTTAATAGTTTAATAATGAGTAAAAAAAAGTTTTAATATATTTTTAGGGCCCCTCTCACTCACAAGTCCTTTGAATCATCCTAACCCCACCAACCCACCCACCATTCGGCGACCCTAAAAAAGATGCTGATGCTGATGTCTTGTTTTGTATTAGTGACATTGTAACTGGATGAGGTCCCTATATTTATTCTCACTTTTCTTGAGAGTGTGTTGGGGTAAATTTTATTTATTTTGGTAGAAGAACTGCAGTACACACCAATCAGCCTTAACATTGCTACCACTGCCTTCAATGTCCACTTCTTGTCCATTTTAAACTTCTCAGTGTCACTGCAGGACTGAGAATAGAAATGGCATGTGCCCCTCAAAAAAATGATTTCATGAAACCCTGCGTACACACACCGGAACACCGTTTTTTCTTCATAAATCACATGCTTCTTCAAAATATGCACAGGTGAAAACAGTAATGCTCAAATTTACCCATAAATGATCCGATCACTTCATGAATATTTAAATATGGCCTTCCCCATTCATTTTTTTTGAGTAGGAAAATGGAGACAATGGAGGATAGACAGACAAAAAAAACATACAAACAAAATATAATTTCTCATTTCTGAGGTAAAAAAATGTGTTGTTTGGTGGCCTCAGTAGTGGCATTACAAACAAGCTCAAGTTAGCTGAGTGTCAACATATGACTGCAGCAGTAAACAGTGTTAAATCTGCTGAATTTACTGTAGTAAATTTTGTACTGAAGTTACTGTATAGACATTTCGGCTTGTAATTAGCTGCAATTATTACCACCATATACCACTAAATAATTAAAATGAAATAAAACAAGATAGAATACTGTTTTTAACACAATAAAACATATTAATCAAATCAGTTATAGCAAAATATGAAGATAGAAATACAGATAATATAAACATTTTCTGTATGTGTGTATGCACCCTTTATAAATAAGGCCCCAAGTGGTCCTTTGTTTTAGAGGAGCAGCTTTGGAAATAAGATTGGATATAGGAAATGAAAAGATGGTTAGGTTTTTTTTAACTGGCTTACACTTACTGGTTCCTAAAAAACCACATACTCCAGTGTTAACTTAACTTTTTAATTTTCTCAAAGTTCCAGTGCAGTAAGGAACCAGCTTCAGCACTGCTACAAGTTGTTCATAAACACTAGTTCACAGTTGATTTTCTGTAGAACTGAAGTGTTAGCATTTAGCATAACGATTGTTACTGAGATAAGCAAAGACATGATTCTTCAGACATTGCCTTGTGAGAGTGAGTCATAGAGGAAGTCACTAACTGGACTCATGTCTGTCAAAGCTTCAGTACCCGTCTTTTTTAGATATAGGTCCAAGAATTATGATGTGGCCATGTGGATCAAAATGTGCTAATGCAGTCTGAAAAAAATATATATCTATGGGATATATAATGATGCTAACACCCTCTTAGAATGGATTAACCATTATCCCAAATGAAACATGGAGAATGTTTTCAACTGGAAAAATACAATGTAACCCTTTTTATATTGAGTTGGTGGGGGTCTAGGTTCCCTAAACATGACTGTGCCTCAGACCATTCAAATTCAAAACAACTGACACCCAAATAATTCAAATCTACTATAAAGCACCATAAATCTACGGATTTGCACCTTTACATTTACCATAAATACATGTGCCTCAGTGGACCTATCACAGCATGGTGTAAGAGGTGTGAAACTGTTCAGTTGAACGTGTTTCGGATAGTTGCAGAATGTGTTTCAGATAGTTGCAGAAAGGTGTGAAAATAAAGAAGAAAGCATATGGCTTATGTGTGAACTTAACAGCCCTTACAAATAAATATGTTTGAAATCACTCCTCATAAAAATGCTGCTCATTTATACATTTAAACCAACCGTTGTCCTAGAATGACTGTTTACAGTTGTAACGGTTGGAGGCTATAGTAAAAGCTAAACATATTATGTTATTTTTCCAGTAATGACTAAAAAACAACATCAGTGTCTTAAAATTTAAAACTCGTCTAAAACATCTAAAACTTTCAAACACCATAAACTCTCAGCTGATATGTGGTTAGGAGAACATACCAGTGTGGGGTTTTGCTGGTTAAACACAGCTTATTTGATTTATTTTGCCAGGTGTTTCTTTCAGTTTCCGTCACAGTTTCAGGTCAGAGGTGATGTGCACTCAGCTTCATCTTCCTTACACCTTTGCATTAACTTACGTGGTGTACTTAAGTGACAAATTGATAAGCCTGTACTTTTTAAAATGTTAAGACCTTTGTCTACTCAAGAATATTGGTGAGCAATGAAATCTACGTTTTACCCCATTTTATTGTACTCATTCATGTTCAGTTTATCATTTGGGCGTAATTGTTATATTTTACTGGAGCGCTGCTTTGTGATTGGAGTTTTACCAGTTTATTTCAGAACAAAAGGATCCAAATCAGATGCCATAGAGTTGTAGAAACTTTAATGCATATGCAGCTAGATTCTGGATGTAGAAAGCAATGTCTCTGCGGTTCTTGGTATTTAGGTTGTGGGATTTTTTGCTGGGTATTTTCTACCCTGTTATGAGCTGATTCAGTTGTACTTGTAGTCAAGGTTTTTTTTTCGTATTTGTTTGCTTTCTTTTTCGTGTTTTGTATTTCTTTTTAAAAAAGGTACCTTTACTTATTTTCTACTTTTTTTCTACTTCCCCTACATAATAATAATGAAACTTGAATAGAGCTATAGGCTACTCTTCTGTCATCAAGTAACTTGTATTTTGATAGTGTTATTGGAGGGAAATTATTGGAGAGGTACACCACATCCTGTCATATTAGGAAAAAGACTATTTTCTCAGAAGCTTCACAATTATTTAATATAAACTGCACATTTCATGGCTTACATCCAGATGAGAGAATATATATATATATATATATACAATCCTTGTCTATCAAGGATCTCCTTATTTTTATACACTGTTTGATTAATGGCATCAGTTGGGATGATTATGTCCAAGCCACAAATGACACTCTTTTTCAATTCAAAAGTATCTCATGGAAATTCATAATTCCCAAGCACATGTTTCCACTGAGTCACTTACAGACTGCCATACTTCAAGAGATGGTGTAGGCATGAGCCTGGTTGACATTCAAGACTTATGTCAGGGGTCGCATGCCATCTCCGCAAACTGCATTCTTGTGTATACAAGATTCCTCAGTAAATTAAAATGTAATAAAATAATCTATATTTATATATTTGATTCAAGTATTAATATTATCATGTCAGTCACCACATTGCATCAAGCACTGATGTTTTTTTCTTAATATTCAATGGATTTGTAATGCCATTAACTATTATTTGTTATTTGTTTTCATTTCAATGTTGCATGGTTACAAGTTTCGTTTAGTCATTCATTACTCTAGCTTTTACGGTGGTAATGCCTGCTCCTAGTGCTGATGAAACTGAATAGTTTACTCACTTTTAGCATGTAGCGTAGACTCCTGCGCCCAGACATGACAGAGAGAAGTGGGACCAGAGCTTTAGAATGAGAGACATAGAAGACTGAGAGAACTTAGACCGAGCTTCTTTACCCAGTGTGTGTATTGAAGAAGAAGAAGAAGAAGAAGAAGAAAGACCTTTATTGATCCCCTTAGGGAAAGTGCTTCTATGCATTTAACCCATCCATGATAGTGAACATACAAAAACACACTTATGAGCAGTTCTTCACACTCTACAGGCAGTGGACACACAAACAAACCAGAGCAGGGGGCTGACAACCACCCTGGCACCCGGGGAGCAGTTTGCGGATTAGCTGCCTCAGTCAAGGGCCATGAATTAAATTTCTCTTGTCCCAGGAGGTGAAACGGTGACCCTCCGGCCTCAAGTTCACATCTTTAATCTCAAGGCCCCATTGGCTGTTTTGCTGCTGAAATACCACATCTCTGTTTGCAATCTTTTCCACATGTAAAATTACCAAAGCTTAATTTCTCTTCTTGATGGTGTTCTATGATCAGAAAAAGCAGAGATTCACAGATAATACCCTAAACTCTAAAACTCTAAAGTCTTCTGCTTTTAAAGCAGCAGTTTGTTTGACATTTGAGAGAGATGCAGCACACACATAGCCAATTGGGTGACTGTTAGTAACCTTTTGCTGTTCCTTTTTTTTATTTTGCAGATACAGAAACACTTGGTAAAAGCATAAAGTTACAACACATATATCATTTTGATGCTCAACTGTCATGTAATGTGGAGACTAAAGCCTCTGTAATTACCACCCTGGGATCAGCACTGCACTATGTAACTTCAGAAGGAGGGTAGGATATCACCCTCCACACACAAACATAGATTTCAGGAGAGTGTTGTAGTGTGAATTACACTCTTCAACAGTTCATTTAATTAAATGAAAAGAATATGTGAATAAAAATTAATGCTTTGCATTGAATATTTGATTTTAGTAGTGAGTTGTAATTTACATTTAATACTCATGCCCATAGTTGACCTCCAGAATGTAACTTAAAACTAAAAAAGCTAAAACCACTACAACTAAGCATAAAACAAGTATAAACAACCCCAAGTTTATAGAACCATGTGTGGCAAACACAAGGGAAATGGTGTAAGACCAGACAAAGCATGCTGAAGCAAGTGGGCTCCTTTTCCAAAGATAAGATGGCAATTTCCTGGAAGAAGAAGTTATCAGCTAAACACAACTGGAAGGAATAATGAGTAGGTAGAACTACGAAGGAAATACTGGAAAAGGTGAAGCCACAACAGGCCTTTTTCATGTGTTTTTGACATCATGGAATTTATACCCGCATATGTCCAAAGTTTGCAGACACCTCTTCAAATGAATGATTTTTACTCCTTTTTTACAGACCAAATAAAAGAGAGAGACATTGAAGTCATATTTAAATGGCTGTTCACAACCAAATCAAATCAATAATGTGCAGAAAACATGTTGTGCACCCCTTTTCTTCTCCAGACAAAGATGCTAGATCTGTGGGTGTGACCAGATAGTACCTAAATGTTGCAGGAAGTCCTTTAGTTTCCATGTGATAAAAAAAAAGCACAGTCTTCTTTTATATGAAGAAGCTCCAAAACACTGTGACAGCAGATGTGCTTGAGTAGTAATTTACACACATGTCGCACAACCCACAACCTATATGTGGTCTCTTATTGACTATAATTGAGTTTACATGTCGATGTGACATACAGGCCTTCTCTTATCTTTATATGTTTATTTATTTATAAATCCAAAAGCATAAAACTAGAAATAAGATCCTAAAATGATTGTTATTTAACCACTATCATACAGATTGTATTATACAAATGCAGCATAATCCATAATCATTCATACCTTTGAAAAAAATATGTAATATGTATTTGTTGTTTAGAACAGTGTTTCTCAACTGTGATTATGGAGGAACAATGCCCGGCACTGGCCTTCCCCGAACATACCTGTTTAATCTAATCCGTAATGGTAAAGTCTTTTGCAATTTGCAGTGACACCTACTTAGAGCTAAAGCAGGGATTGAGAAATGCTGGTTAGGAGAATGAGAGAAATGTGGCTGCCATATGCACATGCAATCAGTTTACCAACTGGTGGTTACTTAATTAACCCAACTATTAATTGCCCCATGCTGTGAAGTCCTATCTTAAAAAACTAACAGCTAGCAGCCAAGGATAGTAATATGAGATATTAAAGCTGGGGTTTGGAGGATTTGGAGATCTATCTGTTGTAAATATGGTATTGCATGAAACCTGATGAAGAACTATGGTATGAGTATAATGGAACCAATGCTTGTGGATGTATCTGATGATTATATGCATAATGGAAAATTATTTGAGAGGTCTTAGTCAAAATATGATGACTGTTATGTTTAAAAATCCAGTTGTGTTCTCTAATGGTGCATCACATTCTCTTCTCTAGAAGGAGAGGTGAATATTTGTAAGTTTTCATTATTGAATTGTGTCAAATAAATGAATCATAGTAAGTCCTGGAGATTAAATAGGGTGTATGAAAACAGCACAACTTTAATATCTACAATTATAATACAATAATGTACAAATATTTATGTACAACCACAGAGAGAGCAAAAGGTACCACCACAGTGACAGTGTATATATAAATAGCAAACCCACCCCACCCACCACAAAGTTTTTTTTTTTAATAGCTGTTTTTAGCTTTGCATGGTTAATCAAATCAGCAAACACCTTTTCTTCCTGATTCATTTATCCTGATTCTTCTAACTTTAATCAATAAATATTACATAGTGCAGTTTTAATGTAGTACTTTCCCACCAATCATTCTAGTTTTGTTGTTGTCTTGCCCTGTTCCGGAAGTTTGGAAACAATAACCTGGACTATGAGTGCACATTGCTCTATAGAGGCACATTTTGGAATAGCACCTTCTCACAGGCATAAATCTGTTCCTGCGAGTTCAAGCCCAGTAACTGGAAAATATTGATTCAGCTTTGAGGTCTTGAGTATGTCTGTCTAGACGTTTTGACTGCTGGAATAAAGAAGTCTCCCAATTATAAGTATGGGAAATTCCAAATCTAACTGGTCACCACCAGTTTCACAATCTGTATTATAATCACTATGTAAGCCAACTCAAATCCTGTATCACCTCTCATTGTATCTGAGGGTCTTCCATTTTGGTGAAACTCACTTTGTGTATGCATTTGGTGTTTGTCATGTCTGAAGTCTGGAGTCTGAGGCCTTTCAGCCATGTCTGAGGTGATCTGACATTTCATGATATTTTAATAAATTTCAGCTACCTAAATTAAAATCCTGTTTTCAGTTAATTAATTAAGTCTGGTCTCACACACTCAATTATTGCTACTTATTAGCATGAGCCCTAAAATCATGAACTATAACATATAGCAGCAAACAGGTACAGTCTGAGTACAATCTGAGGCACATTGGTGGAACACAGTGTCGCATAGCTTCAGGTGTCTGGGGTTGTTGGTTTGAGCCCACCTTGGGTCTGTGAGGGATTTGGTTTGTTCTCCTCTTGTCTGTGTGGGTTTCCTCCCACAGTACAAAAACATGCTGATATAGGGATTGGCCATACTAAAGTGTCTTTGTGTAAGTGAGTGTGCGGTGCCTTGTGGTGGACTGTCACGACATACAGGGTGTGTTTCTGACCGATTGTTCTGGGTTAGCCCTAGACCCATCACCAACCTGAACTGAATAAGTGGTGGCAGAAAAAGAATACTAAAACAACCATCTAATTTTCTCATTTATTATTATTATTATTTTTTTTTTGTAAAAATTAGCTACATTTCATTATAAACAGATCAGTAGATAATTCCCATAATAATTTAAACCTTCAAACCCCATTTCCAGAAAAAAAAGAAAAAACAAACAAAAACAAAACAAAACAAAACAAGGAAAATGTTTGCAAAAAAAACAGTTTTTTTATTTGATGCATGGAACACATTCAAAATACCTGACAGGAACAAGATTTAAAGATTCGATAAATATATAGCCTATTGTTAGCCTAAGGGAATGTCTAAGATTGTGAGAAACTGCAGTTCCCTCTGGTGTGTTTACTTCAGAAGCTCTGTGTTAAGGTGGAACAGTATGTTTGTATGTGGTAACATGCCTGTATATTTTTATCCACTGTTTAAATTACCACAGAGTCTCATTTGTAACTTGAGTTGTTTAGTTTTGTAGCACTTTCACTGTGTTTACTGTCATGAAGTTAGCACTCTCCTGAATTTGGAGATATTTTCCTCTTAAGTAATCCGCAACAGGAAAAATAAGTCAATATTACCCATCTATGGAGCAGGAATAGAGCAATATTCTAATCTTTTTCTCATCTTGTTTGTCCTTTCCAAAGTTTGGAGTTCTTTCTGTTGTTTAAAATCACTCTAGATGCCTTTTCACTGCCATGAGCCTAGCATACATTTTTTTTAACTATTTACTGTCACCAGGGTTTGTATTTTATTATAAAAAAAATTGTCTTTTTTTTTTTAAGTGTTACCTTTTTAAAAAAAACATCCTTGATAAGAAAACGTGTATAAAAAGGATTAAAAAGAGCATCAACCAAAGGACCATTCCCAAATCATGATAACATTGCTATTATGTCAAAAGTGGGAGATGTTCTTTCAGCTGAAATTGCTGCAATCAGGCCCCATTTGAGGGTTTACATACACTTTCACAAGCTGCAGCTGCATCAAGAAATGCAAAACCATACATCTCAATGTAGAAATGCCGCTGAGTTCTCTCAGCTCAAAGTAATTTGTGGAACATGGAAACATTCTGTGGTCAGATGAAACTACATTTTGGCAAAAACCTATGTCAGGCTTTCCATGCCAGATTGGAAAGAGACCAGCATAGCTTCATAGACAGAGTGCATGTGCTTGCTTGTCTGTCTGAAGTACAGCTCTGTCTTCTATGGCGCACCATGAAGTGAAGGACTGAACAATGACAAACACAGACTGTTGATCAGCTGATGTCTGGTACGAGGCACAAATTCCACTTGCAACCCTTCAACTTTGAAGCTCTACCATTACAGAGTGTAGTACATTTGTTTCTTTGCATACTTTCTTATCACCATTTCATCCTGCTCTTCAATGTTCAGGACCTCCACACAGCAGATATGATTTGAGTGGTAGGTCATACTCAGCACTGCGGTGACACTGACATGGTGGTGGTGTGTTAGTGTGTGTTTTGCTGATATGGGTGGATCAGGCACAGCAGTGCCTCTGGAGTGTTTAAATCCCTCAGTAATCACTGATGGACTGAGAATTGTCCACCGACCAAAAAAATTCAACCAACAACGCCCTTTGTCCACTGATGAAGGGCTAGAAGATGACCAACACAAACTGCGACAACAGATAAACTACTGTCCCTGAGTTTACATCTAGAAGGTGGATCAACAAGGTGGGTGTGTCTAACAGAGTGGACACTGTGTTTAAATCCTTGTTCCTAATCCAGAGACCCTTCAGTGTATATATATAATTAAAATTTTTGCTAGTAATATAACAGTTAAGGACAATTACCAAATCACATATTGTTTTTAATTGAATTAAAAAAACATTTAAATGGGATTTTTATATTGAAAGCACAAAGCTTTTTTTCCTTTCTTATTTTAAGGAAATGTTTTGAATATTTAAAGTTGTTTTTTTTAAAGGCTTTTTACAAATTTTTTCAACATTGAGATTTGAATTCTGATTTAAGCTTAAAAATGAAAAGAAGTCAGGCTTGATGTACAAGCCATATGAATCGTGCAATTAGGCTTGTCCCATTTTTATATCTCACTTAAAACACCCAGACACGCGCATTTATGAATGACTAATGGTCAGCTCTTTTCCTCAAGAATTAAAGTAATAAACCCAAATAATAAGCATTTAGTTTAACATGTGCTTAAAGAGGGGAAAATGAGTTATCTATGTCAAGCATATGTTGCTCCTGAGGAATTCCACAATTTCAAAGGGAGATAATGAGTTTAAAAAACTTTGCTGTAAAGAAACTATTGCCAAATACTAAAGGCTTAGGTAACAATCCCAAAGCCACGTGTTGGCATGTGAAAAAAGAGAACACTTGTGAAAAAAGGAAAAAAAAAATGGGCAGACCCTTAAAAAAGCAGTACAGGAAATTATGTCAGTCACTATGGTTACAGCACCACACGGGAAAGGTTGCTCTCTGATCATTTGCTCTGTACAAGAAACGTGGTCCACACTGGACCAGCAAGACACCACCCTGACTGCCATGCCGACAGAAAAAACACACACACTGACAGCTTGGCGGGAAACAAACTGTTGGTGAGTACTCCTTTTTAGTGTAATCTGTTTTTTCTGAAGTTTTAAGGGAATTAAGTTAGTGAAAGATAAAAAAAAGTATATTAAATTAATTGCATATTACTTTTTACATATTACTGTACATATGTGTATGTATTTTTATTATGTATGATGTCCATTTTCTGAGTAATCACTAGTGTTGTGCTGTAGAAAATGCTTATGTTCAGGTAATTCATGATTGGATATTACAAAATTAAATGACATGTATAATATGATTCTACAAAGTAGATGACAGTGTTTTTGTAGTTTTGCAGAAGTTGTATTCATGACCAGTCTGAGATCATTGCTTGAACTAAGCTCTTAAACATTTGTCAGATTCAATTCATGGCTATACATGTAGCTATTATTTTATGTACAATAACCTAAAAAATAAAACAAATAATAATAATAATAATAATAAAAACAGAATAATGACAAAGATTACTGTGTACAACTCATCCCCACAAGCATAGAGAGAGTTTCTCAACAGGTATCATTACACAATCACTACTGCACTGCCCACAAGTCTGCATGTAAAATGAAAGTGTAAAGAATTTTCCTGTATGGCAATCTCTGTCATTCAGTTACTAACAAGTTCAAACACTGATCTTAGAGTGGGTGTAGATTTCTCCATCAGAAATGGCGGGACAGGAAACACATTTCGCTTGAGTCCAGGTTTGCTCGAATGGGCCAGGGTTGTTTTGGGACCACCACTCATTGTGTTGGAGCAGTGATGACTGAGGTGGAACTTCCTTAGCCTACATTCCTATTGTACTGTAGACTTCCTTTAGACGCATGGGCAGCAATGGCATTTGGAGACTATGCATCCAGCGCCATGACTAAGTCATGGTGCTCTTCTCTTTTTATTTATTTAATTTTTTTTTCCATCAACCACACTAACCTCCTGTGGAGGGGAAAATGTCAGACTGCTTTAGGTACTTCCTCAATGAAACTGTACACCATGTGCCAGGTTCATGACTGTTAATATATAATTGTGTTGAAAAGAATACTGACTCTTCTGCATTTCTTCCTCAGATCCAGAATCTTTCCAAAACTCATCTTCAGTATGGTTACAATGACAACTCTAAACAACACTGGCAGCCTTGCTGTCACTTCTCACAACTGCACCAACCTGTATGACCATCGAGGATGGGCACGGGTGTTGCTGCCCATTGTTTACATCTTGGTTTTTGCTGTTGGTCTGTTTGGTAACATGCTTGCCCTGCATGTGATCTGGCCTAATTTGAAGAAGATAAACTCCACCACGATGTACTCTGCCAATTTGGTGATATCTGACACCTTGTTCTCATTCGCTCTTCCTCTGCGTATAGTCTACTATGCCATGGGATTCCACTGGCCGATGGGTGAGGGCCTGTGCAAGGCCACGGCTCTCTTGTTCTATATCAACATGTATGCTGGGGTCAACTTCATGACCTGCCTGAGTGTGGATCGCTTCATTGCTGTGGTGCTGCCACTTCGGTTTTCAAAGTTCCGCAAGGTCCACAACGTGCGGTACATTTGTGTGGCAGTGTGGGGGGTGGTGATGATTCAGACTCTGCCGCTGCTCTCAATGCCAATGACACATTTGGAGCATGATGGCTACATCACATGCATGGAGTATCCCAACTTTGAGCAAGTGGAGGGCTTACCCTTCATGCTGATTGGTGCCGTTTTCCTGGGCTACGGAATGCCACTGATCACCATCCTGGCGTGCTACTCAGCACTCTGCTCAAAACTTCGTCTACTGGCTAAAAACAACCAACTGACAGAAAAGTCAGGTCGCAGCCGCAAGGCTATAGGGGTCATCTGCTGCGTCATTTTGGTTTTTGTGGTCTGCTACAGCCCTTACCATATTGACTTGCTTCAGTACATGATACGAAAGCTGCAGTACACACCTGACTGCGGGGAGTTACATGACTTTCAGATATCTCTGCATATCACCGTCTGCCTTATGAACCTCAACTCATCTCTTGACCCATTCATCTACTTCTTTGCCTGCAAGGGCTACAAGAAGAAGATAATGAAGCTGCTCAAGAAACAAGTGAGCATGTCCTTCTCTAGTGCGGTGAGGACGTCCCCAGAAGGGTCTTCCCCTGATGGTCTCATCAACAACAAAATTCACATGAGCAGCAGGGGCTGTACTAGAGAGAGAAGCAGCATGATAACAAATGACTAATAAGAGCACAGCCTGCGTGTTAAGGACAGAACTTGATATGGAAACCAGATCTGCTAGATGCTGAGCAAACCACCAAAACAAACCAAGTGTCTTGTAAATGATGTTAGTCACTATCAGACAGTCCACAGCTTAACTGATGGTCCATAGTTTAACTGATGCTTCTCAGCTTCACTGTATATATTTTTGTGTCAACATGGATCTGTCCTTTGCACCGGGAATGTATTCCATCACTCCTCATAAATAAGAATACCTGGTTTACTTCTTGTTTTGTAGCCATTAATTACTCAAGCATGAGGCACCACATGTTCCACGTCACAGTCTGCAAACAAACAGCGCCACCTTCTGTCAGTATTGTTAAATATGTCTGCAGTAGTCCTTGACATAGACGACAAAAAAAAAAATTGCATACCGTATATATATGGTATGAAATTTTCTTTTTGTCATTTTAAATTTTATTCGACTTTTACACATAGAAAAAAATGCCAAATGACTTGGAGTAAGCATTATGTGTCTGCTGCATGTATTCATTAAAAACATAATTTCAAGTTGCCATTTTGGACATGCAAATATTTGTTTTGACGAAAAAATATAGTTGCTCTTCAGTGAAAAACATGTATCTCCAAAAAAGCAACATTAGAGCAGAAGGAAAAAATTCTTAATTTCCACTGGATGGTCCATGTGAAAGACAACTGCTGTATTCAAATGATGTCGTAAATTAAAAATGGGCAAAAATGGAGATACATGTTTTTAAATGGACAGCAATGATAAATAAGTTATGTTATACATTTTATTTGTATGTATTGTTAATATTCAGTATGTTTTCCAGCTTTGTAAAAATGTACAGACTAGTTCTAGAGTGGCCATTTTTTTAAATACTAAATAAATTGTTAATGAAATGTATGCACTTTTTTTACATTTATTTAAACAAGGTCTTCCTTTGTTGATGAAATTGCCCTGAACAGAGCTAACCATTTACTCAGAAAATCTGCAGAAACTGTATCACAGAAATGCCTGATGAGGGCAGTGTAATTTAACTTCACAGAAAGCTTTACATTACTTTGCCGTACCATTTTTTACCATAGTGGGTGCAGTGTAAAATTTACCAATGAGACAGTTAATGTGTAGATAGATTTAATACTCATCATCATCATCATCATTGTCTTTTCTGCTTGTCCATTTCAGGGTTGTGGTAGACTTAATACTGGCTTAGATATTCTTGCAATGTTAGATAGCTAAACCGTTTTATTCTTTCATTCATTGTCTTATAACTGCTTATCCCATTCCGGGGCCTACCCGGAATCACTGGGTGCAAGGCAGAAATACTCTGGAGGGTGTGACAGTCCTTCGCAAGGCAACACACTCACACATTCACACTTTTGAGTAGCTAGTCAACCTACCAATGTGTGTTTTTGGACCCTGGAAGGAAACCAAAGCACCCGGAGGAAACCCACACGGACACAGGGAGAACACACCACACTCCTCACAGACAGTCACCCGGAGGAGACCCACGCAGACACAGGGAGAACACACCACACTCCTCACAGACAGTCACCCGGAGGAAACCCATGCAGACACAGGGAGAACAATTTACTCCTTTTCTGGTCCATATCTTAAAGTTATTTTTCTGAAAGAACAGAGAATCAACCTATATTTCTTTTAGGAGAGAAGAATTCCTCTTGCCAAATGTATAGAGTGAATAATCTAAGGGTTGTTTGCTGCTGCTTTTATTAACTTAATTATTATTATTATTATTTTTATATGTGCGCTGTGATTAACAGACTTCTTTTACAGATTTACAGTTTTGCCTTATGTACAACAAAAAATGACCTAGCCAAAACAGGAATACTGCTACATTTGTATTACACCCAAGTTACCCCTTGTGTACACAGAATCAACATCATGTCACTGGCAACCTGTGGCAAGCAGCAAGCACAGAGATCTACATAATCTGTGCATATGGATATTTAAGTATATTTCTAAAGATGCAACTGACATGAAATTCTCACCAGATGTCGGTAACAACCCATCCAATCCACACATTCAAACCCTAGATGTCCATGAATTAAGTTATGTGTAATATTCAGAAATGACACAGGGAAAAAGCATTGAACACATAAAGAAAGAGAGGTGCAAAAATCCATGGAAAGTCATGACAGCAACTGAAATCAATCAGTAATTAGAAAGCAATTCTGCCACTTAGTGAAAATTAAAATCAGCTGGTTCAGCTGATGGCCTATTAAAAGGTGTCTCATTAACAAGATGCCACACAAGAAACATCTCATGATGGGTAAAACCAGTAAGCTCTCTCAACACCTTTGAAAATGTATTGTTGCAAAAACATACAGATAGCATTGGTTACAGAAGGTTTCAGTGAGCACAGTTGGGGCCATAATCAGGAAGTGGAAAGAATATCAGCCCCTGGCGCCCCCTCCAGGGTGTGTTCCTGCCTTGCACCTAGTGATTCTGTTTAGGCTCTGGACTCACTGCAACCCTAAATTTTATATTCGGTAACAGATAATGAATGAATGTATGAATATCATTTCACCATAAACCAGCTAAAATCAGATGCTCCCCACAAGATTTCAGACAGAGGAGTGAAAAGGATTATCAGATGAGTTGTCCAAGAGCCAAAGAATACTTGTGGAGAGCTACAGAAAGACCTGGAATCAGCACTTATAATTGTTTCACATAAACCAATAAGTAAGGCATGTAGCCGCCATGGCTTGTATGCACGCTCACCATGCAAGACTCTACTGCTGAAGAAAAATCATGTTGAAGCACATTTAAAGTTTGCTCAACAACATTTAGACAAGCCTGTGAAATACTGGAAGAATACAGTCTGGTCAGATGAGAACAAATTTGAACTCTTTGGATGACAAAATACACACCATGTTTGGGGTTTACAGCATATCACCCCAAAATACCCCATACCATCGCTTAGGTTTGGAGGTGGGAACATCATGGTGTGGGCCTCTTTTTCAGCATATGGCACTGGCACACTTCATATAATTGAAGAAAGGATAAATGGACAAATGGTGGCGCAGAAGGTAGTGTTGAAGTCCAGTTGCTCCAGGGACCTTGGGTTATGGACTCTAGTCCCTGTGTCTGCGTGGGTTTCCTCCGGGTGACTGTCTGTGAGGAGTGTGGTGTGTTCTCCCTGTGTCTGCGTGGGTTTCCTCCAGGTGACTGTCTGTGAGGAGTGTGGTGTGTTCTCCCTGTGTCTGCGTGGGTTTCCTCCAGGTGACTGTCTGTGAGGAGTGTGGTGTGTTCTCCCTGTGTCTGCGTGGGTTTCCTCCGGGTGACTGTGTGTGAGGAGTGTGGTGTGTTCTCCCTGTGTCTGCGTGGGTTTCCTCCGGGTGACTGTCTGTGAGGACTGTGGTGTGTTCTCCCTGTGTCTGCGTGGGTTTCCTCTGGGTGACTGTCTGTGAGGAGTTTGGTGTGTTCTCTCTGTGTCTGCGTGGGTTTCCTCCAGGTGACTGTCTGTGAGGAGTGTGGTGTGTTCTCCCTGTGTCTGCGTGGGTTTCCTCCGGGTGACTGTCTGTGAGGAGTGTGGTGTGTTCTCCCTGTGTCTGCGTGGGTTTCCTCTGGGTGACTGTCTGTGAGGAGTTTTGTGTGTTCTCTCTGTGTCTGCGTGGGTTTCCTCCGGGTGACTGTCTGTGAGGAGTGTGGTGTGTTCTCCCTGTTTCTGTGTGGGTTTCCTCCGGGTGACTGTCTGTGAGGAGTTTGGTGTGTTCTCCCTGTGTCTGTGTGGGTTTCCTCTGGGTGACTGTCTGTGAGGAGTGTGGTGTGTTCTCCCTGTTTCTGTGTGGGTTTCCTCCGGGTGACTGTCTGTGAGGAGTGTGGTGTGTTCTCCCTGTGTCTGCGTGGGTTTCCTCTAGGTGACTGGCTGTGAGGAGTGTGATGTGTTCTCCCTGTGTCTGCATGGGTTTCCTCCGGGTGACTGTCTGTGAGGAGTGTGGTGTGTTCTCCCTGTGTCTGAATGGGTTTCCTCCGGGTGACTGTCTGTGAGGAGTTTGGTGTGTTCTCCCTGTTTCTGTGTGGGTTTCCTTTGGGTGACTGTCTGTGAGGAGTGTGGTATGTTCTCCCTGTGTCTCCGTGGGTTTCCTCCGGGTGACTGTCTGTGAGGAGTGTGGTGTGTTCTCCTTGTGTCTGCGTGGGTTTCCTCTAGGTGACTGGCTGTGAGGAGTGTAGTGTGTTCTCCCTGTGTCTGCATGGGTTTCCTCCGGGTGACTGTCTGTGAGGAGTGTGGTGTGTTCTCCCTGTGTCTGCGTGGGTTTCCTCCAGGTGACTGTCTGTGAGGAGTGTGGTGTGTTCTCCCTGTGTCTGCGTGGGTTTCCTCCGGGTGACTGTGTGTGAGGAGTTTGGTGTGTTCTCTCTGTGTCTGCATGGGTTTCCGCCGGGTGACTGTCTGTGAGGAGTGTGGTGTGTTCTCCCTGTTTCTGTGTGGGTTTCCTCTGGGTGACTGTCTGTGAGGAGTGTGTTCTCCCTGTGCCTCTGTGGGTTTCCTCCGGGTGACTGTCTGTGAGGAGTGTGGTGTGTTCTCCCTGTTTCTGCGTGGGTTTCCTCCGGGTGACTGGCTGTGAGGAGTGTGGTGTGTTCTCCCTGTGTCTGTGTGGGTTTCCTCCGGGTGACTGTCTGTGAGGAGTGTGGTGTGTTCTCCCTGTGTCTGTGTGGATTTCCTCCGAGTAACTGTCTGTGAGGAGTTTGGTGTGTTCTCTCTGTGTCTGCATGGGTTTCCGCCGGGTGACTGTCTGTGAGGAGTGTGGTGTGTTCTCCCTGTTTCTGTGTGGGTTTCCTTTGGGTGACTGTCTGTGAGGAGTGTGGTATGTTCTCCCTGTGTCTCCGTGGGTTTCCTCCGGGTGACTGTCTGTGAGGAGTGTGGTGTGTTCTCCTTGTGTCTGTGTGGGTTTCCTCTAGGTGACTGGCTGTGAGGAGTGTAGTGTGTTCTCCCTGTGTCTGCATGGGTTTCCTCCGGGTGACTGTCTGTGAGGAGTGTGGTGTGTTCTCCCTGTGTCTGAATGGGTTTCCTCCGGGTGACTGTCTGTGAGGAGTTTGGTGTGTTCTCTCTGTGTCTGCGTGGGTTTCCGCCGGGTGACTGTCTGTGAGGAGTGTGGTGTGTTCTCCCTGTGTCTGCGTGGGTTTCCTCTGGGTGACTTTCTGTGAGGAGTGTGGTGTGTTCTCCCTGTGTCTGCGTGGGTTTCCTCCGGGTGACTGTGTGTGAGGAGTGTGGTGTGTTCTCCCTGTGTCTGCGTGGGTTTCCTCCGGGTGACTGTCTGTGAGGACTGTGGTGTGTTCTCCCTGTGTCTGCGTGGGTTTCCTCTGGGTGACTGTCTGTGAGGAGTTTGGTGTGTTCTCTCTGTGTCTGCGTGGGTTTCCTCCAGGTGACTGTCTGTGAGGAGTGTGGTGTGTTCTCCCTGTGTCTGCGTGGGTTTCCTCCGGGTGACTGTCTGTGAGGAGTGTGGTGTGTTCTCCCTGTGTCTGCGTGGGTTTCCTCTGGGTGACTGTCTGTGAGGAGTTTTGTGTGTTCTCTCTGTGTCTGCGTGGGTTTCCTCCGGGTGACTGTCTGTGAGGAGTGCGGTGTGTTCTCCCTGTTTCTGTGTGGGTTTCCTCCGGGTGACTGTCTGTGAGGAGTTTGGTGTGTTCTCCCTGTGTCTGTGTGGGTTTCCTCTGGGTGACTGTCTGTGAGGAGTGTGGTGTGTTCTCCCTGTTTCTGTGTGGGTTTCCTCCGGGTGACTGTCTGTGAGGAGTTTGGTGTGTTCTCCCTGTGTCTGTGTGGGTTTCCTCTGGGTGACTGTCTGTGAGGAGTGTGTTCTCCCTGTGTCTCTGTGGGTTTCCTCCGGGTGACTGTCTGTGAGGAGTGTGGTGTGTTCTCCCTGTGTCTGCGTGGGTTTACTCCGGGTGACTGTCTGTGAGGAGTGTGGTGTGTTCTCCCTGTGTCTGCGTGGGTTTCCTCTAGGTGACTGGCTGTGAGGAGTGTGATGTGTTCTCCGTGTCTGCATGGGTTTCCTCCGGGTGACTGTCTGTGAGGAGTGTGGTGTGTTCTCCCTGTGTCTGAATGGGTTTCCTCCGGGTGACTGTCTGTGAGGAGTTTGGTGTGTTCTCCCTGTTTCTGTGTGGGTTTCCTTTGGGTGACTGTCTGTGAGGAGTGTGGTGTGTTCTTCCTGTTTCTGTGTGGGTTTCCTCCGAGTGACTGTCTGTGAGGAGTGTGGTGTGTTCTCCCTGTGTCTGTGTGGGTTTCCTCCGGGTGACTGTCTGTGAGGAGTTTGGTGTGTTCTCTCTGTGTCTGTGTGGGTTTCCTCTAGGTGACTGGCTGTGAGGAGTGTGGTGTGTTCTCCCTATGTCTGCGTGGGTTTCCTCTAGGTGACTGGCTGTGAGGAGTGTGGTGTGTTCTCCCTGTGTCTGTGTGGGTTTCCTCCGGGTGACTGTCTGTGAGGAGTGTGGTGTGCTCTCTCTGTGTCTGCGTGGGTTTCCTCCGGGTGACTGGCTGTGAGGAGTGTGGTGTGTTCTCCCTGTGTCTGTGTGGGTTTCCTCCGGGTGACTGGCTGTGAGGAGTGTGGTGTGTTCTCCCTGTGTCTGAATGGGTTTCCTCCGGGAGACTGTCTGTGAGGATTGTGTTGTGTTCTCCCTGTTTCTGTGTGGGTTTCCTCCGGGTGACTGTCTGTGAGGAGTGTGGTGTGTTCTCCCTGTGTCTGTGTGGGTTTCCTCCGGGTGACTGTCTGTGAGGAGTTTGGTGTGTTCTCTCTGTGTCTGTGTGGGTTTCCTCTAGGTGACTGGCTGTGAGGAGTGTGGTGTGTTCTCCCTGTGTCTGCGTGGGTTTCCTCCGGGTGACTGTCTGTAAGGAGTGTGGTGTGTTCTCCCTGTGTCTGTGTGGGTTTCCTCCGGGTGACTGTCTGTGAGGAGTGTGGTGTGCTCTCTCTGTGTCTGCGTGGGTTTCCTCCGGGTGACTGGCTGTGAGGAGTGTGGTGTGTTCTCCCTGTGTCTGTGTGGGTTTCCTCCGGGTGACTGGCTGTGAGGAGTGTGGTGTGTTCTCCCTGTGTCTGAATGGGTTTCCTCCGGGAGACTGTCTGTGAGATTTGTGGTGTGTTCTCCCTGTGTCTGTGTGGGTTTCCTCCGGGTGACTGTCTGTGAGGAGTTTGGTGTGTTCTCTCTGTGTCTGCATGGGTTTCCGCCGGGTGACTGTCTGTGAGGAGTGTGGTGTGTTCTCCCTGTTTCTGTGTGGGTTTCCTCTGGGTGACTGTCTGTGAGGAGTGTGGTGTGTTCTCCCTGTGTCTCCATGGGTTTCCTCCGGGTGACTGTCTGTGAGGAGTGTGGTGTGTTCTCCCTGTGTCTGCGTGGGTTTCCTCTAGGTGACTGGCTGTGAGGAGTGTGGTGTGTTGTCCCTGTGTCTGCGTGGGTTTCCTCCGGGTGACTGTCTGTAAGGAGTGTGGTGTGTTCTCCCTGTGTCTGTGTGGGTTTCCTCCGGGTGACTGTCTGTGAGGAGTGTGGTGTGCTCTCTCTGTGTCTGCGTGGGTTTCCGCCAGGTGACTGTCTGTGAGGAGTGTGGTGTTTTCTCCCTGTGTCTGAATGGGTTTCCTCCGGGTGACTGTCTGTGACGAGTGTGGTGTGTTCTCTCTGTGTCTGCGTGGGTTTCCGCCGGGTGACCGTCTGTGAGGAGTGTGGTGTGTTCTCCCTGTGTCTGACCCACTGTGAACCCGAAATGAATAAGTGGTTACAGAAAATGAATGAATGAATGAACAAATGTACAGAAACATTCTTGATAAAATTCTACTGCCATTTACCAGGATGATAAATGAAACGAGGGTGGTTGATCCCAAACACACATCCAAGGAAACTCTGAAAAAGAAAATAAAGATGCTAGAATGGCCCAGCCAACCACCTGACCTGAATCCAATTGAAAATCTATGGAAGGATCTAAAGCTCAGGGTTCATAGAAGGAGTCCATGGAACCTTCAGGATTTGAAGAGTGTGGAACAATGGGTCAAAAATCAAACCTGAGCAATGCATGCCACCAGTTTCACCATATAGGAGGTGTCTTAAAGCTTTCTTCACCAACAAATGCTTTTGTACTAAATATATGTCGGTAAGTGCGTTCAATACGTTTTCCCTGTGTCATTTCTCATTATTACACATAATTTATGGATTGTTTTCTTTGTATGTGTGGATTGGATGGCTTGCTACTAATACCTGGTGAGAATTTCACATCAATAGCAACTTTAGAAATATAGTTACTTCGAAAATTGGTGATGTGTTCAATACTTATTTCACCCACTGTACATGCAGGCCTATGTATCCACCAAGCCAGTCCAGGCTTGAAAAAAAAGTTTAGTGAAATATGCAGTAGATCGAGAACAAAGAGTGTGTTCTGAATAGTATGCTGTTTTAATGATGACGGTTGAAATCCCCTAAGGTCTAAAAATAAACAGACTAGGAGGGGAAGTGCTTTGTGTGAACAAATGGTATAAAAATATGTTTGGTCTGGTTTTGCATTAGTGGGGGCTGATAAGTGTAGCTATGGTCTTTTTCTATCAAACTTGACTGTGTATGGTGTTTCAGAATTTGTCCAGTGATGTTTATCAGATGAGGCATATGGAAGGAGATTAGTGGGGGATAAATGAACAATCATAAAACAGAAAATGAAAAGGGAACAGCATTGCTATGTGTGAACTAGCCAGGACTGCATTGCTCAAGAACAGACATGGGGAAAGTACAAGCAGTTTCATTTCTTTAAACCCTTGATTTTAAAGTCTTCATTTACACACTATCATCTTTATAGTTCTAATAGTTATTAACCATCATAGATCTTGCAGACCATAGTCACTCAGTTACTAAGTCTGTTTTATCACCCCAACATTGAGATGGGTATTGAACTGTTAAAACTAATTTCTCCATAGGCGGCACGGTGGCGCAGCAGGTAGTGTCGCAGTTACACAGCTCCAGGGACCTGGAGGTTGTGGGTTCGATTCCCGCTCCGGGTGACTGTCTGTGAGGAGTTGGTGTGTTCTCCCCGTGTCTGCGTGGGTTTCCTCCGGGTGCTCAGGTTTCCTCCCACAGTCCAAAACACACATAGGTAGGTGGATTGGTGACTCAAAAGTGTCTGTAGGTGTGAATGTGTGTGTGTCTGTGTTGCTCTGTGAAGGACTGGTGCCCCGTCCAGGGTAGGCTCTGGACCCACCGTGACCCTGAAATGGATAAGCGGTTACAGATAATGAATGAATAATTTCTCTATTTTCATTTGGTTTTATGTTTCGATAATATGAAAATGGCATGTTCCCTGTACATTGCTTAAGTAGACCAATGTGTCCCATCCTTCCAGTCAGTCTGTTACACTCAGATCTGCGGGAGTCACTACAGTAATGAAAGTATTATTATACTCTTTTCTGCTGCACTCAACCAAACTAATTGCTTCTCTTTATTGTTTTCTGAGAAAATGGAAGCCCACTGATGGGAGATTGTCTGCTGCTCACGTCCATCTACTGCTGCCAGCCTCGGACTAGTCACCTTTCTCCACCATCATAAATCACTCTGAAACCGAATTTGACTCATATGATCTACACTCAAGCTGATGCTTCTAGGAGTATTATTGTGGCCCCAGATTGATGTTAATTTCACTATTATTATTATTATTACACTTTAGCATAATTATGGCGGCACGGTAGTGTGGCAGTCACACAGCTACAGGGGCCTACAGGTTGTGCTTCGGGTGACTGTCTGTGAGGAGTTTGGTGTGTTCTCCCCGTGTCCATGTGGGTTTTCTCCAGGTGCTCCGGTTATGGTCCAAAAACACACATTGGTAGGTGGACTGGTGTTCATAGGTGTGAGTGTGTGAGTGAATGTGTGTGTGCGTGTGCGTGTGCCTTGTGAAGGACTGGCGCCCCCTCCAGGGTGTATTGCTGCCTGTGCCCAGTGATTCCGGGTAGGCTCTGGATCCACCGCGACCCTGAACTGGAAAAGTGGTTATAGACAATGAATGAATGAATGTAGCATAATGACAGGCTTAACTGGTGATACTGTAAATTTCTATCCGTAGTTTCTTCCTCCAGCTTTGAAGGAGTTTTTTCATGCCACTGTGGCCTTCGGCTTGCTCGCATTGGGATTTGATTCAAATAATTTTTTTGATACTAATTATGTACAGCTGCTTTGTTTGCAACATTAGTTGTAAAAAGCGCTATTTAAATAACTAATTCATTATCTGTAACTGCTTATCGCAGTGGGTCCAGAGCCTACCTGGAATGATTGGGCGCAAGGCAGGAATACACCCTGGAGGAGGCACCAGTCCTTCACAGGGCAACACAGACACACACACGGACACTTTCGAGTCACCAATCCACCTACCAATGTGTGTTTTTAAACTGTGGGAGGAAACCGGAGCACCCGGAGGAAACCCACGCGGACACAGGGAGAACACACCAACTCCTCACAGACAATCACCCAGAGCGGGAATCGAACCCAAAACCTCCAGGTCCCTGTAGCTGTGTGACTGCGACACCTACCTGCTGCGCCACCATGCCTCCCCTATTTAAATAAATTTTGATCAATTGATTGATTATTTCCCGTAAAGAAATTGCTAGGGAAAATTCTAGGTATAAGAGTAACAGACAATGAGATACAGCAGATAGAAATATGACTGATGTGTGAAGTTCTGTGTCTCATTATTTGTCACTTCAATGCCTGGAATAGAGCAGATAAAGAGATTATGACGGAAGTGTGATAATCTGTAGGCAGAGGAGGAGTTAACAGAGTTAAAAAGGTTTTTTTTTAATGTTGGCAAAAGAAAAACAAAAACCCAGAACACTAACAAATCAAATTCATAAACTGACAACAGAAATGTACACTGAACACACTCTCTGGTAGAAAAACACTGCACATCAGGGAACAGAACCAGACAAAGGGGTTTAAAAATACCCAGATCAATTACAAAACACAGCTGAGACACTGGATATGAGGTGGTGTAACAGCCTACACAAAACAGGAAATGATAACCAGGGGGTGGAGTTAAGGCGGCAAGACAGGGAACAAAGGAGTGAAATAGCCTAGTAGCTTGAGTATTGTTTGTCTCCAGAGTATTATGGAATATGCTGAATGTTGTATGTACGAATTGATTCAGTATTCAGACACCAGATTTACTCCAGAAATTGTGTTATACTCCATTCCATATCAAACATATAAATATACTTCTGGAATTGACCATATCTGAAGTATACACACTGTATTACATTATTAGTCCCATCCTGTATTGCCACTTTATTAATGGAATAGAATATTTTAAAAAGTGTCTCCACCATATTCCCAGATATACCAGACATTCTTTCGCTCTTTTTTTGGGAAACACATGGGCATGGGGAAACACAAAAGCTTTCAAACAATTATTGAAAGAAAAAAAAGTCTAGAAGAATATGTGGAATTAAGAATGAAAATTGTCATTTTATATATAAAAAATAAATAAATAAAATTATTTAATTATAAAGTATTAATTTACTGTGTACATGTTTGCTAACATCAAAATCACCATCTTCAAATAATCTAAATCAAATCTCACACATACTTTTGGATACAATATTATCTCCAAGGACAACAAAAATTAATGCACAGGTTTTTACAGTTTTTAACAACAATTATCATAATATAACAATAGAGGAGATTTTTACCAAGTTTTAATTAAGAGTTATATTAATTAATTCATTCATTCATTATCTGTAACCCTTATCCAGTTCAGGGTCACGGTGGATCCAGAGCTTACCTGGAATCACTGGGTGCAAGGTTTAGTCAACCCTTAGTTTGAAGCATATAAAGGCATGTAAAGGAGTGCATGGGAAAGCAGCAAAAGTGAATTTGCTGTAGTTCATTTTAGTACCACTGGGGTGAGCTGTAGTGGTGTTATTGATCTTGACCTTCCATCCATCCATCCATTATCCACCGCTTATCCGGGTCCGGGTCGCGGGGGAAGCAGTCGGAGCAAAGAAACCCAGACCTCCCTCTCCCCAGCTACCGCCTCCAGCTCCTCCGGGGGTATACCGAGGCGTTCCCAGGACAGTCGAGACATGTAGTCTCTCCAGGGTGTTCTTGGTCTGCCCTGGGCCCTCCTCCCCATTGGACATGCCCGGAACACCTCTCCAGGAAGGCGTCCAGGAGGCATCCGGACCAGATGCCCGAACCACCTCAACTGGCTCCTCTCGACGTGGAGGAGCAGTGGCTCCACTCCGAAATGTGACTCCACTCTCCCGGAATTCCGAGCTCCTAACCCTGTCTCTAAGGGAGAGTCCAAACACCCTGCGTAGAAAACTCATTTCAGACGTTGTACCCGCAATCTCGTTCTTTCGGTCACTACCCAAAGCTCGTGACCATAGGTGAGGTTTGGGACATAGATTGAAAGGTAAATCGAGAGCTTTGCTTTTCTGCTCAGTTCTCTCTTCACCACAACAGACCGGTACAGAGCCTGCATTCCTGCTGATGATGCACCGATCCGCCTGTCAATCTCACGCTCCATCTTTCCCTCACTCGTGAACAAGACCCAAGGTATTTAAACTCCTCCACTTGAGGCAGGATCTCACTTCCAACCTGGAGAGAGCACTCCACCCTTTTCCGACTGAGTACCATGGACTCGGACTTCTAGGTGCTGATCCTCATCCCTACCGCTCCACACTCGGCTGCAAACTGGTCCAGCAAGAGCCGGTGGTCCTGGCTCGATGAAGCCAACAAGACCACATCATCTGCAAAAAGCAGACATGGAATCCTGAAACTGGATAGCTCATAGTAAAGAGCCCAGTACCCCATACTCCCTGAACACCCCCCACAGAATACCCCGAGGGACATGGTCGAATGCCTTCTCCAGATCCACAAAACACATGTAGACTGGTTGAACAAACTCCCATGCACCCTCCATGATTCTAGCAAGGGTAAAGAGCTGGTCCTGTGTTCCAGACCCGGATTACTACCTCTCTCACAGGTGGTGGGCCCATGGGAGAGTGGACCCATGTAACTCCTTCAGGCTAAGCCCGGCCGGACCCCATGAGTGAAAGTCCGGCCACCAGGCGCTCGCCAAGGAGCCCCTCCCCCAGGCACGGTGATCTTGACCTTATCCCCCAAAATCAGTACGTGACCTCACTATCTTATGATTGAATGCAATAAACCCCTCACAGTAATGTTCCAATAATGTTCCCAGAAGTGTAAGAGCTTTTGCTGCAGAAAACAGGGAACACAAGTCCTGTTGATATCGTTTTTTAAAAGTAAATTTGTATGAGCAAAATTGTCTAAATGCAAAACATTTTTTGCCATCTTTTGTTATTTGAAATTGAAACTTGAAGGGTAATTGAAGTTATTTTTAGTTGGGGGCTTCTAAAAACCTCACCCCCTCTGGAATTTACATCAGACCACTGGAGGGCTTAGAAAAGTCCCTGATGCTGGTAAAATCTCATCATGCTTTCACATTAATATATTTTTACTTAACTGAGAGCCAGTTTCCTAATGAATGTCTGTTTTAAACAAATCCTTGTGTATAGTTGTTTGAAGTAGTATTGAGCTGATTTAATATCACAACTGAAGCTGGGACATTGCTGTAAACATCAGTGATGTCAACATCCTGTAGATCAAACAGGAGTCTACAGAAAGAATAACCTTTTGCCTGTGGTGTAAAGGAGAGGTCATGTTGTGGTAGTAAGGTGGAGGCAGTCAGATGGTGAAAGTGTGGGCGTTACACAGATCTTCTTTGAGCTGTGTTGCTCTTAGTGTTTTTACCCAGATAGGAACTGCAATCATGGAGAGAATGATGTGTGCTACATTAAGTGGGCCAGATTACACATTGTAGTTCTTGCTACAGACGCACACTCTATTAAAAAAAGCTTCTTGGTGGTATATGTGAAGGTCCTTTAAGGGTGTTCTTCACATATGCCCATCTAATTTACATACATATGTCTTTAAAGAATCAAACAACACTGATGTTCTGATTTTGCTTTTTAAATTGTAAGACGTTATTAGCCCTCCATGCTTTTACTTCATCAAGGCAATTGCTAAGGTGCCTACCAATGAAATGATAAATTGCATTTATGAAATGCTTCCTAATGGGAGCATGTATAAGAAGAAGATGATTGGACATAAAATAGAGCCTTGTGGGACACCAGCATTTTGTAAAAGTGCCTTGGAATTATTCATTTTAATTTATGTTTCTGAAAAATGATAGGCAAACCTGAATTACTAGCTAATTTTGCTACTTCAGAGTGGACATGTATTCAGAGATTTAAAGTAAAATAGCTTGCTCAATGTCAAGTGAAGCCATCCAGCATTGGGCTACAGAACAATGGAACTTTGGTTAAGGATTATATCTGACTTCATTGTACTGACCAAAACAAACAGATTGTTTTAGAATTTTTACTGAAACTTTGGATATACTATATAATAAAAGCTAAAGTGGGCGGCACGGTGGTGCAGCAGGTAGTGCTTCAGTCACACAGCTCCAGGGACCTGGAGGTTGTGGGTTCGATTCCTGTGTGTTCTCCCTGTGCCCACGTGGATTTCTTCCGGGTGCTCCGGTTTCCTCTCACAGTCCAAAAAATACACACGTTGGTATGTGGATTGGCGACTCAAAAGTGTGAGTGTGTGTGTTGCCCTCTGAAGGACTGTTGCCTCCTCCAGGGTGTATTCCTGCCTTGTGCCCAATGATTCCAGGTAGGCTCTGGACCCACTGCGACCCTGGACTGGATAAGCAGTTACAGATAATGAATGAATGAATGAATGAATGAATATTATTCCAGTACGTTTTTCCAAATCTCTCCTCATGGCAGTCTGTATTATTTGAGGTCATCATCCAATACCTAGTTTTACCGGTTAATAAACAATGATTTTAAATAATGTGTGTTGCTGATTTAACAAATTCATACAATCGAAGATAATCTGAACAAAACATTGTTCTTAAAACTCATCCACACCTACTACTTTAAAGAAAAAAATCTTATATTTTATATTTGTTTAATATTTTTATTTTTTTGTATTTACAGTGATTATATATAACTTTATACAAGCACAACGCTTAAATATATATAACTATCTTAGGTGCCTAAGACTTCTACACAAACACACACACACACACACACACACACACACACACACACACACAAACGCACACACACACACACACACACATTGATTTAACAAGCAAACTCTAGCAATTAAAATGCGAAAGTAAAAAGTTTAGACTTAAAAACTGTAAAAGAGGGAGCAGACAATATCCAACAGAATACTCACCAGAAGCCTCAGTGCTGCAACAGAAAAGGCACGAATACCCCCCACCCTCAGACGAGACCGCAAATGGCCTACATTGCATAGCAGAAGCAGAGTATGGCTTGAGTAACTCAACAATATATGAAGGTGCTTGCCCCGTAAAATCTTAAGAACAATAAAAAGTACTTTGAACTGAACCCTGTAATAGACAGAAAGCCAGTGGAGTGAAGTTCAAACCACGGTGATATGCAACTTTTTATAGTGCCAGTCAACATTTTTGCAGCTGCATTTTTTACAATCTGCAAATAAGCCAATGACTTCCTGTTTATTCCCATGTACAAGGAATTACAATAGTCTATTTGACATTATATAAAAGCATGAAGTGCTTGTTCTTAAGCAACAGGATTCTAACAACAGGACTGATTTGCAGATCAGATTTATAGTTGTCTGCAAGTTTAGAGAAACCAACTAATAGAATTTCTGAACTTTGCTCATTTAACTGAAAGTAGTTATTAGCCATCCATGCTTCTACCTCATCAAGGCAATAGCTACAGAGACTTACCAAACACAGTTCATTAAGTTTAAAGGCAAATAAATGTATCATCAGCTTAACAATAAAATGATAAATTGCACTGATGAAAAATTGCTTCCTAATGGGAGCATGTATAAGGAGAAGAGGATTGGCCTTAGAATGGAACCTTGTAAGACACCAGAACCAATAGTAGCAATATATGGAAAAATAAATTCTGATTTTAAAGGCTTAGTCCAATAATGAAAAAACTTTTTTCAGAATTCAGAAGATGTTCCCTCACACATATGCTAGCTCTCCATTCTGTTTGCATGCTGGAAACCAGTCTGATGTGTTTACAAAGCCCCAGTTTCGATAAACCAATTTTATCTGTCAGATATGCTAATCTATCTTTCTCTCTCTATAATTATTCATTCATTATCTGTAAGCGCTTATCCAGTTCAGGGTCGTGGTGAGAGCTTACCTGGAATCATTGGGCACAAGGCAGGAATACATCCTGGAGGGGGCGCCAGTCCTTCACAAGGCAACACAGACACACCTCCGGACACTTTTGAGTCGCCAATCCACCTACCAACATGTGTTTTTGGACTGGGGGAGGAAACCGGAACACCCGGAGGAAACCCACGCCGAAACCCACCAACTCCTCACAGACAGTCACCCGGAGCAGGAATCAAACCCACAACTTCCAGGCCCCTGGAGCTGTGTGACTGTGACACTACCTGCTGCACCACCGTGCCACCAGGGGCGTGATGGGTTCAGAGCACTACCTGGAATCATTGGGTGCAAGGCAGGAATATACCCTGGAGGGGGCAACACAGGGGGGAACACAGACACACATATCTCTGTAATCATGTCTGGACTATTTTAGACAATGGATAGGACACCAAACCTTGAAAAGCATGAACCAACCGGAAATCGATCCTGATTGATCCATAGGTGGGTACTATAGACTTATCTTGCTGTTTCCACTTAAGTTGGAAATGTCTCCAAACTTGGAAGGTGACTAACCACGTACAAACAACATATTTTTGTAATTTTTATCCCCCTCAAACACACCGTTCCACCTTAAAAGGTGCATGGCTTCAGAATATAAACAACCAGTGAGACCTATTATAATCCACAATTGTAGATGTTCCCTTTAACATAAGATTTAATCTTATGATCAATCTAGGACTGTCACATGTAGGCCAAACCTGCCCTTAAGGCATTTAATGAGAACACTAAGATCAACTGTTTTGAAAGCAGCATTAAGATCTAGTACAGCACATTATCATGAATCAATGGCCAGCAGCAAGTCATCAGTTAATTTTAGCAAGGCTGACTCAGTACTATGCAGAGTTTTGAAACCTAAAATATATATTTAAAAAAATGTCATTATGTGGTACATATTTAAAGAAATTTGCCCAGGTCTAGATCACTAAAAGCAATAATGTTAAACTTCCAAATTCTAATTTAATTTTTTTTTTTATGTTTATTTTCATATTGTTCAATTCAACAAACCCCATTTCCAGAAAAGTTAGGAAGGTGTGCACAATGTAAATAAAAACAATGCAATGATGTGTAAAAGTATATAAACTTTTGTGTTTAAAAAAAATTACAAAGAAAACAATATATATTTATCAGGTAAGGCATTGCTTGTGTTAGCAAGTCCCCACATCACTGTAAGTCCCCATTCTTCATGGACTACAACAGATTTGTCCTGTAGTAAGTGAGGGGTGCTAAACTAGTTCAGATCCATTGATAACATTTGCTGCATTATGAAGTGACAAATATAATATCAGAGACCACAAACTACTGAGCAGCGGCATCAAATTCTAAATGTGCAAATAAAAAAATAAAATAAAATAAACAAAAAAAAAGGAATTTCTTACTTTCAGCATTTAATTTTTTTTTCATTTTTATATTTTTAATTTACATATTGCAGTGTCCCAAATTTTCTGGAAATGGGGTTTATATGTTAGGTAGGTTTTTTTCAGCCCACTGACTACTAAAAAGAGGAATCAATAATGACTAAATTAGTTTCAAAACACAATCTCCTTCCACATTCGGGAAGTGAAATCAAATGTGTACAGGTAAATAATGAGAGATGTGAAGAAGTGTTCTGAAGGATTGGATTTAATATGGAATCATGGACAGAGCTGATGTGTTGTTATGTGTAAGCAGAGAGTTTTGATCTTAATATTTTGGTGCTCATCTTCATAGGTACCCTGAAATGTATAATGAACTGAAAAGGGGAAAAACTACTTCAACTATAGCTGTGCAAAAGTGCATCGAGGGTCTCTAGAATAATCAGATTCATTTCAATTCCTCTTTTTTTAACAGCTATTTTAGTCATAAAAACCATGTCAGTCCCTTAGAGTCTTCATAGACTTGTGTTTTCATGCAAGTTGAAAATAAATTTTAACATTTGAAATGAGACCCAGTTTTTGGAGCAGGCGTGTTATTTAAAGTAATGCAAGTCATGATCTTCCAGTCTGTTGTATGTATAGCAATGTCTTACACGAGAAAGCACTTATTCCATACTGAGTGTTGTACTGAGTAACCAATAATAATTTACAGTACACTGTAAAAAATGTTTGTGAATTTTACAGTGGAAAACTGTAAAACCAATAAAAGTAAATGACTGAAAACTCTAAAAATGTTGAAAACAGTTTCTGTAACAGTGAAATACCATAAATACTTTTATCTGCCAAAATACAAATTTTTACATCTCTTTACTGTAAAAAATACATTATTTCACTGCTAAATGCACAAACCATTATGGGCAGTACAAGTGTCCAATTTTGATTTTGGGTTGCATTGGGGTGATTATTTTGTGTATTTGTGTGTGTGTGTGTTTGTGTTTCTTTGCATATTTAGTGTTGATGTGTGACGAGATGTGTGTTGGTCAGGAAAGTTCACCATTGGCCTGTGTTCCGAGTGCTGGAGTGTGGCACTCAGATGCCGCGCATTTCTTTGGTCTTTTTGGTAATATCCCCTTTTAAGGTGTGAATATATGATGCGGTATGACTATATCTACATATGGCTATATCTTAGTTTGTCACACAATTTACATGATACTTTTATGGCAAAACAATGTTTCTTTGTTTTTTTTATGTAAACACTATGTCTTTTTATGGTGTTCTAACAAATAGTACTGTAAACAAAACAGTTCAAAAAGGTAAAAATTATGATTGCCAAAAATGTGACCGTATATTTTACAGTGAAATTCTGGAAACCACAGCTGTCAGTTTTTTTTACCATAAACGTTATGGATTTTTTTTACAGTGTATACATTATAATAAATATCATTACTGGGACAATATCATCAGAGATATTTATCTTGTTATACTTCTCCAATGACAATAAATATTATTCAATTAAATTAAATAAAGAAAATTCAAATGTATGGCTTCAAACCTGTAAGCTATTCATTCTGAGATAGCACACTCATATTAGACATAATAATGTGTGATAGTTAGCTGTTTATTTCTTCCTGTGGCGATGCTTTATAGATGCTAATTTTAAGTGAAGTGTTTCAGCTGAAAATAGTTCATATAGCTCATATGAGTTTAATCAGTATTAGCAGATACTGAAGCATTCCGTATCAGCATTGGTGTCAGAAACAAATCAGCAGTATTGTGACATTTCTATTTATTCCTTTTATTTATTATATGAACAGGTCAGAGAAAAAAAAAAACAATACATTGATACAGTTGCCAGTACATACATTGATACAGTTGTAACGTCTGTGGTCTCTACTTTCTTCCCCTCTGTCTGTACCTGTTCAAGAGATATCATCATGTACAGCTAAGCTTTGTTGGCAGGGCTATTCTCAGATGTATTACAGAGAGCTATTTCCTTTTTATACGCTACCTGCTTCAACATCCTGTAGCTAATTAAAACTCCTCAACACCAGATGCCTTCAGTCACCACCCACTGCGTGCTAGTCCCAGGAGATCTAATGTTGTGTGACAAACCCTATTTTTCCAATCAATAACCAGCACCTAAACCTGTCACTGTTGTGGTGCTCACAAAAATAAATAAATAAATTAATGAATAAAAAAACACAGTGGTTATAAATGCTTGTTTCACAGCACAAGCTACACAGGAAGTCACACTAACAAAAAGAGAAAGAAAAAAAATCACCTCATTCACATGAAGACATTAGCTTCCTCTATGCTATGAGCAACACTCGAGCTGACGTGCCTAACTACCACATCACAAACCTTTCGAATGGGAAAGCACTTGCTGTATCAACACAGGAGCATGTAGAGCACTGAGGTATGTATGTCTTTGATTATCTTACTGTAATATAGAACACATAAAAAAGAATGGAAAAAGCTGCTTCTTTGTTAGTGCTAGATTAAGTGAGATTCAAGCCACATTCCTGTTTGGTTTTGACATATATATATGTATATATACATACATACACCATAGTGTTCTGGGTAAAGTAACTCTTGTCATGTTGACTATATCGAAGAGACCACATTGAATAAATTTAAGATGAGTTGAGAAAGTGTACAGAATGTTTAAGTTACAGTCTCTGTCTGAGCAGAGGGGTGGTGGGTGTCGCAGTATCAGTAAGGGGTCTCAGACTTTCCTCTCGCACATCTGAAACTAAAAACACGAGAGAGAAATTTCACTTCAGCATTTCAAATGATACTCTTCTCATTTTGTCAATGTTCTGTGTCCACCCAGCTAGAGTGTTTAATTTCAATATGGCTCAGTGTTTCTATCACACATATTTCACATTTTACCTCGTGGTTCTGAACAAGATGACATTTCCACTTGTCTTCACTCATGAAACAAGGACTATATGGTAGTCTCAGGCAATAAACAGGACATGTGTTAGCAAACCTGTAAACAAAGCAAAACAGAAAGTGGAATATAAGAGCTTACTGAGAAATGGTGTATTGTGTAAAACAAAACTGTGGTCTTCATGGCTAAGAAAACATGGTAATTCTTTCTGTAGGTCAGTACTCTTAAGGCTATATGACACCTATATACGCCTTACAACAATGCGCATTAACCTGGATAAACATTTATAAACACTTATTCCAACAAGCCATAACACTATATAGTTTAGTTTAGTTTAGTAGTTTGTATTTAGCGTCCTATCAGCCCATAGGGCCACGTTCATGACAAGAAAGGTAGTAAGATGTTATTAATATACTAATACAGTTTTATTTTAGGTACATTTAGGCTGCCATCTATTTAAGTTCATCATATGTGTTGCTTACGTTTTGTTCACAACACTAGATATGGTGAAACCAACAGCTGTATAGCAACTAATACTTACAGGAACAAGCTGCAATAATTGTTTATGTAGGTTCATGACTGTTGTCATGTAGGATTTATGTACCCTTATGAATAATGACATTAATTAAAGTGTAAATGGAACTTTGTATGAAAAAGGTAATGGCAGGGGTCAACATTTACCTGTTCCAGCTGTAGCCTGATGCTTAGAGAAGTGAGCTTAGGACTGGAAGGTTGCTGGTTCAACCCCCAAAACTGGCATTAAAATTGAGGGAGCTGTCCTCCTCCCTCAATCCATGACTGAGTTGTCCTTGAGCAAGGCTTGCAACCACCAACTGCTCCCTGGGCAGTGTTTGTGTTCACTGCCACAGATGGGTTAAATGCAGAAGACACGTTTCAATTTACATTGTACAAAGACAAATAAATGCACATTTATTAATAACAAAACTACTTTTCACCCTTCCACACAAGATCCTGAACTAGTCAGATATGTAACATAATAGCTACATAAGACAAAATAGCTGCATTAATTCAGATTATGAATTAGCTGGCTGTATTAAACTTACATCTAAATCTAAAGTGATGACAAAAGACTTTTTTAACTTCTTTCTAAAAATGATTGCAATGACAGTGCTGAGAAAACAAGAAGGAGATAGGCCTACACATTGAGCATATGTAACTAATGACTGCCCACCTCTGATGACGATGACTAGGGGGAAAAACAATGTAAATGACTGTCAGACACTACTGGGAATGACTAAATTAAGCAACATTATTCAAAGCCACAGCTGCAGCTTTACAAAAACTAAAAATGACCCTTGTTAGTCTGGTATGACAAAAAGAGAAGTTCATAGGGGAGTTGTTTAGATGCCACTGTATAATTACAAAGAAGGCAAGTGCTGAAGAACCAGGAATCCATTGAAATGAAACCCTCATCGTGTTTTAATTGGATTACACTAAAACTGGAGGCCCGACTTAACCCTAAACCTAAACCTTACACTAACCCTAGTCTTGCATTGCCAAATTCTCTACGGAGAGAGGAAAGAAATTGACTGACATGCAGAAAAGACCAATCACAAGTCTGCTATTTTGGCATGACCAGATGCCTTCAGTCACTACCCACATCAGACCAGTTGCAGAGCCAGTACAGCACAATATAGAGAAGCGCATACAGCGGATTTACAGACAGCCAATCAGAATGTAACTGGCAAAATCCTGACAGTGAGTCCAAATTAGTGCACTGAATGTATCAGTCTCTCCATCTACTTGTGGGTGGTGCATCTGTGGCTACCCTCACCTGCCTACAAGCTGACGGAGTGTTTACCTTCAGTGTGTTAAGCTGGCCTCACTGTCAGGATTCTGCTGCATTCTGATTAGTCTCGCATTACCAGACTCTCTAGGGAGACCTGTGTCTGGTACCTTTTGCCACTTAAAATGTTTAAAAACTGTCTATTACAACAGGAAAAGAAATTTTGACATGCAAAGTGAACCGTCACATGTCTGCTATTTTGGCAAGACGTGTAGAAAGAGACAGATTACCAATCAGAATGCACTGAATGTATTAGATCCTCTGTCAACTTGGGGGTGGAGGGTCTGTGACTGAGACTACATTCCGATTGGCTATCTGTACAGCTACATATATACGCACTTCCGTGTATGTTCTTGTTCTGGCTCTTGTGCTGGTCCGACATGAAAGACTGCCTCCACACATTAAGCCAAAATAGTAGACTTGTGATAGGTCATTTTGCGTGTTAGTCAAATTTTTTTTGCGGCAGTAGTAGGTGGTTCTTAGCCACGTTAAATGCCAAAAGGTACCAGACCATGTGAGACTAATCAGAATGCAAACCATAACCTCTCATGTGGGCAGAGTAGGACCAAGTAGGATTTGTGGATTTCTGTTACTGCAGTGAAACTGACTGTTGAAATTATAGACAATATAATTTTTTTCTATAATTCTAGCCTTAAATTCTAAAGCTTGTCCTTAAGATACACTGACCAGTGCAATTTTTTTAATCTGCCTAATAGTGGTTATTAGCCTATGATCAATGCAGTTTTATATACTACTCCCTTTTTTAAAGTCACAAAACTACTCTTTCTGACTGTGGACCTTAACTTTTCTCCTGCCCTTCCTTTATAGCAGATAACTCATCATGGAAAACAACACTCCTGTAGATGTCCAGGGCAACACTGGAGAACAAATCCCTACACTGTTCAGAACAGCAAGCCTGGTGTTCTACGGCTTCATATTATGTGTTGGGCTTGTGGTCAATCTCACAGCCCTATGGGTTTTTGCGCTTACCACAAAGAGAAGAAGCTCAGTCACCATTTATATGATCAATGTGGCCGTAGTAGACCTCATCTTTATTATGATTCTGCCTTTCCGCATAGTCTATTATAGCATAGGCTATTGGCCATTTGGAGACATTTTCTGTAGAATCAATGCTGCTCTGACCGTCCTCTATCCCTGCCTGGCTCTTTGGCTCTTCGCCCTCATCAGCGCTGACCGCTATGTAGCCATAGTGCAGCCAAAGCATAGCAAGGAGCTAAAGAATGTAAACAAGGCTATGCTTTCCTGCATTGGCATCTGGATCATGACCATTGGTGGTGCAGCTCCTCTCCTCTTCCTTGAGGATGGTCATGATCAAGAGTCAAACCACACCACCTGCCGGAAGATGCATGACATTGTCTACCTACGCCGAGACAACCCCGTCCACTTCACTCGTCTGGCCTTCTTCTTCTTGTTGCCCATATTCATCATGATTGGCTGCTACAGCGTCATTGTGGACAACCTCATCCATGGGCGCACATCCAAGCTGAAGCCCAAAGTCAAGCAGAAGTCCATCCGTATAATAATTACCCTGATATTGCAGGTACTGGTGTGCTTTGTGCCCTTCCATATCTGCTTCACCATCCTGCTGCTGGACACCAGCAGCCATGAGTACAACACCTGGGGAGCCTTCACCACCTTCCTCATGAACATGAGCACCGTGCTGGACATCATACTTTACTACATAGTGTCCAAGCAGTTCCAGGACCGAGTGATCAGCGTTATCCTGTACAGGAACTATCTGCGAAGTGTACGAAGAAAGAGCAGGCACCAGGGAAGCGTTCGCTCCCTCAGTAACCTCACCAGTGCTATGATCTGAGGAACTCTTCCACTGGGTGGGTTTACATGATCTCAGTCTGATCAGAGCCTTTGCCTGCCTCCATAGAACTAACCTGCAACTTCTCTATGAAAAGCTATTGCTACTAATACTACTTCAAAAAGACCTGCTGTTGTCTTCAAATAAGCAACGTATGTAGTTTAGCTCTTGATAGTATTCTTAAGAGAGATGATGGAAATCATAATTATAGTTAAGATGGTCAGTATTTTTTATGTAATATTATTAATTTTAATAATAGTATTAGACGGACAAATAAGTTGAAGTATTTTTGTGTAATATATTATTGTAATTCAAACATTGTCAGGTTCTCCTGTCACTTTATGGTAACTGTTGTTTCTCAAAACTGACGCACATTCGTTTGTAGCACTTTTTCCTTGATCAAGTTCATAACGAATGCAGTGATGAATAAATTCTTCTCACTTGCCCTTTCAAAGTACTTAATTTTAGATAAATGTTATTAAATTAATAACAAATTATTGTTATTTTATATACTATGCAACAGTTACCATAAAATGAGAGGGAAAACAATTCAGAAAAAAAAAAAAAAAAATGCAGCCAAGGGACAATATTAGAAAGGCACCAGTATTAAGTACAATTTTAATACACTGCACATTCAAATGATGAAGAATGCTTTGTGATATATTTTTTTGTGACAAATTATATGGTCTAAATGAGGATTAAACCCAGTAAAGGAAAAATACTATAAGAAGAACATCAACATTTTAATGTTACTTTAATGTTTTAATGAAATGTAACTGCAATTCTGAAGAAACAGGTGATTCACAGCTTATAATGTTTTTTTTAAATAATTACACATTTAACCTTAATTCAAAAAAAAAATAAAAAATTGTAACAGTACATAAAACGCAGAAAAGTGAAATCAAATAAAACCCAGAATAAATTTAGTTTCCACATTCCTTCCTTTTTACATGTGAATAAGAATGAGGTGGGGAAGATATTCACCATTATTTCAAATGATTTTTACCATATTAAATCATCATAGACCACACATAGAACATCGTATTGACCACTCTGTGGAGGTGGTGGTCAATTTTAAATGGCATTATGTTTCATGTTGAGATAATATCCAACAATGTTAGCTGTTATGTTACTTTAAAAGCCATCTGCAGCCTGTCAGCTGCAACTTTCTGTTGCACTCTCATTCATTCCATACTGTTTTGTATTATATTAATTAACTTGTTACAACAGTGTAATCAACAGAATCCATGTTGTGCGTAATTAATTTGAATTAAATTTAGGATTAATTGTGGGAAAAGCTGTATGAAAAGTGATGCCACTTTGGAAGCTGGTGTTTGGAATACTGACCACTAATGTTCGATTCATGAATTTATGAATGAATCATTCTTCTCAATGAACATTTGCATTAATTAAGTTGAATTTCTGTGTTGTGTTAAATAATTCTAATGAAATTTTAAAATGTATCATCAAACTTAATCTGATTGTATATTTATTCCTTGTGAATTTACATCTATGGTCTACAGACTGTAAATAAAGCCTTTTGTCCTTTATTAGGCAGGGTCACATGAAATGTTTACATTTTATGCCAAATGTCAGAAATTATTCTACACAATTTAAAAATGTCTTTAAAGGACTTCTAATAAGAATGATATATATTTAGACCACAAAGAATTATAGTTTTTCCTTTACTGAAATAATGTCCAAATTTGTGTGACAGATGCTCTGCACCCACTGGTGGTCTGGCAAAACTAGGATGGTCCTGTTTCTTTCAAAATGTAATGCAACATATTTCAAAAAATGCTGGGAAAGAAGTAAGGTTTTAGCACTTTTTATATATATTTTTTTCAGTGTATGTGCCTATATTTGGGAACTGATAAAATGTCCTGTGAGTATAACAGCACTTTATAGCTTTTCCTGATACTGTGATGTGTGTATGTTTGTGTGTACTGTGTATACAACAACTAAGAGTAAGTTTGAGTAAGATAGTGTTTTTCTGCTTCAGGGATATTTGGAGAATTTGTTTGAATACTTGAAAGCCTTCCTTTTTGTACTTTCTCTATCTGTAACCAAACAAAAACTTGTTTCTTGAATGCTATAAGAAAGTAGTGAGAAAAGGTGACCATTTCATTTTTGTCAGTATGTTTTGTATATGCTTTTTTTTTTTCAATATGTTGTATGTTAATCTGCCATGTGGTGGCACCATTGTATAGAGCAGGACCCACCTTTCAGCGCATTGGTTTAACTTGTCATCACCAGCAGGTGGTGCCATACGACCGGAGACTGTACAAAGCAGACCCTAGGAAAGACCTATAATGGCCTGTAGGGTCACGGTAACGTGTGGCAAGGCATATCACACTGTATGTATTTATGATATGGGTCTGCAAAAATTTGTTTGCAATTAAACTGTCTTTCTGTCATTTGCTGTATCTTATTTTCAGTTTAATTTCCTTAGTGCTTTTCAATACAATTGTATTTACATGCAATATTAATGACTGTCTGTACATTTATTGACTTCATTACAAAATTGAACACTTTGAATCCTCATGACATTATAAGCATGCACAATATTTAATCTGCTTCAGATACAGATACAGACTCTGAGGCATTTCTTACTCGAGCAGAAAACTGTCACCAGACCTATAGCTAATTAAGCAGCGCATTAATCTTTGTCAGTGTGAAGGAAATATACACATTCTAAGCCAGTGGAAAATTCCCCTGAACTACTTTGAACAGCTTCCAAAAGCAGGTTAAGCAGAGATGAGAGAGAATACTGTACACTTCCACCATAAGGAGCCAGATAAGCATCAAAGCAAAAGCATTAAAAGCCATGCAGGGAGAAGACTAGCGATAAAACAACAGGAACTATCCAAGATTATCAGCTGAGGAGGAATGAGAAGGTGTTTTCGAGCTTTAACTCTAATGAATGTAGACCTCCTTAGGTTTGTGAAATTAAGATTTCTGAGCCGGTTTGTATAGAAGAGATGCTTTGGGCTTTCTATGTGCATTTGATTCTTAAGTGATATTTACTGTATTAAAGCAATAAATCTGAAGGCAGCAAACAAATGAGGATAGAGGAGGTTTGCAGCACTCAACATTTTGCATGTGTCTCTGGTGTTGAAAAGCTGTTTTTGCTTTCTATGCATATCAAGTCTCCAACCGAGCTAAGAGCAGCTATGACCACCTCTGGGAACCGCAGCTCAAGGTCTGTTAAGTTTTTTAAACATCCACATTGAATGTTTCTGTCACATTCAGCAGCACTGGAACCCAGCCTTCTCGTGGGGCCTGATATACTGAAGCATTTCACACATGTGAAAGTGTTGCATAAAGGGCCAGGCAGGCCCAGGAGTGGTTTATGTGATGAGTCCACCGCTGAAAACACAGAAACAGCAGATGGAAAAAAGGCTAGTTGCACTACACACTAAAGGCTTTTCTCGTGTAAGTTGCTTTGCAAAATGAGGGCAAATGAAGGAGGAGCAGATGACACTTATCTGAATGTGCTGTTCTACCCAACAGCTCTGCTGGTACATATGCCTAATATGCGTAAATACACAAAGTGCAAGAGATGTCTGGTGTGTCTAGATGGCTACAGTGCGGTGATGAAAAGAAGGACACAGTGACATTGATGTGATGCTCCACTCTTCTGTAGAACCCCTAAGCTCAAGCCTTTGTTGTCTGTGGGCATTTCCCATTAGGGCTGTAAACAGTACATCATGACCCAATATACGGAGAAGCAAATACATGATAATGAGCATCAAGAAGACTGGTAAAATCAGCTGCATTCTGCAAATGGTATCCCAAGCAATTGCAATGTTTTACCAGCAAAGACAGTCTTACTGTACAATAGATGGACATTACCTCAATAACTTTTGCTGCCCATTGCCCATTATTAGCATGTTTGTTTACATAAATGCATGGCACTGATATTTCAGGCACTCGCTTCGTGCAGTTATTTGGTTTTCTCTGGTCTCTGCTCTGGAGCCATTATGTTGATTTATTTAAGTAGACTGGTTTTATATTATTTATGTATTTTTATTTATTTAACTTTTTTTTTAATCCAATTGCACTATCTGAGTTTTTTCATTATTATTATTATTTATTTTAATTTTATTTTTTTTTTGGAAAAAATGTAATTGTTTTTTAAAATGGTATTTTAAATTTATTATCATTATTTAATTGACATAATTATTATTTTTTTAATGACAATAATATAATATAATTAATTTATATAAATTAATTAATATAAATAATAATTTATAATAATTATTTCTGGGACAATGTATTGACAACAATAAATAGCTATTCTGACAGGGCTACTTAATTCACACCTGAACTCTCAAATTGTCAGTAAACTTCAATGGTAGCAGGGTGTTGCTAGCAATAGTGAAATACATATCTAGCTGAGCAAACTTTCTAATGGAAACCACCTTTGATATGTATCAGTTTGATATGCAGTGTAGATTAAGTGAATGACTGCTTTGTTAGGCATAAGTTTAAAGTTTGAAACCACAGTCCGCTGCTTTTTGGTTTTGTTTGTTCATATTTTCCTTAGTATATTTTCCTTACCTTTCTAACTAGCCAACTAGCGGAGTCAAGATCAAAACAAATCCAATGATCTGTGGACACATTTTGCTCTAATTTACTTGAAATCAAAGTTATTAATATTTAGATTGACTTTTTTTTGCTGGCAGCTGTTACTCTTTTGGGTAGGCTTTATATCATATATAACATTTACATGAACATTTGATTGCACAGAGCCACAAGAACATTATTAAAGTCAAACATTTTTGCTGATTGATGTTGGACTCCAGAGAACACGGTGTCCCTGCTCAACAGCCCAGTCCTGGTGTATTTTACCCCTCTAGCTGATGCCTGGCATTGGACATGGTGACCTTAGACACAGGTACATCTGCTCCTGAGCATCTCAATCACTCCGAAATATTTTTCTATGGAGATTATACAAGCTGTTTGTGTGCCAGTGAATGACTGTGTTAACAACGTGTGTACTTCAGAGTAGCTGGATTCACTAATATACATATTAGTGATATACATACACAGATCACCCATAACATTATGACCACCTCCTTGTTTCTACACTCACTGTCCAATTTGTGAGCTTCACAGACTACACACGAGTACTTTGTAGTTCTACAATTACAGACTGTAGTCCATCTGTTGCTCTGCATACAATACATTGTTTGCCCCCTTTCACCCTGTTCTTCAATGGTCAGGACCACAACATAGCAGGTATGATTTTCATGGTGGATCATTCTCAGCACTGCCATATTAATGTGGTGGAGGTGTGTTAGTGTATGTTTTGCTGGTACAAGTTGTTTTACACCCTTTAGTGTCACTACTGGACTGAAAATAGTCCACCAATCATAAACATCCCGCCAACAGCATCCTGTGGGCAGTGACCACTGATGAAGGACAAGAGGACAGCCAACGCACAAATTATCCAGCAACAGATGAGATCTGACTTTACATTTACAAGGTGGACCAAGGAGGTAGGTTTGTCTAACAGAGTGGACAGTGAGTGCTTAAATAATCTTACAGCACTGGTGTGTATGATCCACTCATAACAGCACAACACATTAACACACCACCAGATGAGCGTCACTGTAACACTGAGAATGATCTACCGCCAAAATCATAGTTGACAGACCACTGAAGAACAGGGTGAAAATGGGCAAAGAAAGTATGCAGAGCAACAGATGGATTACGGTTTATAATACTTGAACTACAAAGTGGTCCTGTGTGGTCAGTGGAACTGAGAAAACACAGAGTGAGTGCAGAAACAAGGAGGTGTTTATAATGTTATGGTTGATTAGTGTTCACCAAATGAAGTAGGTTGCTGCATAGAGCCTAGTTTGAATTTGCTAGTTTAAGTGGGGAGTGTTTCAAGCTTCATTTCCATTACTTTGTCACCAGACATACTTCCATTTGTGAAATCCTGCTGGTATTCATATCCATTTCTCCCTTTTAATGACCACAGAGTCTCAGCTGTGAGGAATCTTGAATTTAATCTACAATCCCATGCCAGGTCCATGAGTTGGTTAAAAAATAATAATAATAAAAGAATAGGCCCAAAAATTGTGTGTTAAAATTGATTTGCGTTGGCAACTTCACTACTAATTTCACGACAGACTTTCAAACTTCTCTGAACGCACTGCAGTCTGCAGTCAGGCCACCTGACACACTTCCAAAGAAAGTAAACACTCCCTGATGCAGACGGACACCTCGAGCAATCACAGGCTTCGGTCCAGCCTGCATGATGAATTATCGGGAAGCTTTCTTGGTAATTTCGAATCTTCATAACAAGTGCTTTTGTCATAGAAAAATTAATGAAAACAAGATTGTCTTTCATTTGAGCTGATTTAGCCGCCTCGGCAGCCAGATGCTCCTCTCTGGGAATAAAACAGTCAGCGCTAAACAAAGCCCTGCAAAAAACTCCCTTTTTCGGCAGCTCGCGCTGCAAACCAATCAGCCGGCGCGCACAATGGCCATCTGTTTGTTATTTGATATGTGTGAATACATGTTGTAATGACTTTGTTTGTGAATCAGTCAGTGCACTGGAACACACGAGAGCTCTCCAAGTGCCGGAGTGTTCAAAGCTAATCATATAATTGGACACAATAGTCAATGACAAATGGAGTTGCATGGAGCCAGCCAGCTGGGAAGTGAATATGTAATCATTGTGAAATCATATCATTTTGCATATTTGAAGACAGCTTAATAGAGTTTGCTTGTCACCACACTATCAAGTGATGATCAGAGAGGGCCACATCGTATTTGTTTTGAGGGATATTGCTCCACCGCATCTCCACTGAGTTAAATGGCATGAAAACAGTGTTATTTTTATGCCTTGCAGATGCTATATGTCTTCACTGTGGTGTGGGATTTATAATGGGATTCTCCTGTTCATGGGAAGTGAAGCAGGTATAGACTTGATGTATATAATAAATATATAAGAAGTTTACTTTAGTTGTGTATGCATTTTAGCAGTTTTGTTAATACTCGATGTTTTAGGAGAAAGCGAAATGATATCTAGTGAAGGCTACACATCAGAATCAGACCACTGACTCTTTTTCAGATCTGTTTTTAGCATGTCCTTGGCAACTTTGCCTCACAATGCCAACTGGGATGTGTGCAACATCTCCATTACACAAGTGGCTACTTGCGGGGCAAGGGGAGGAGGGAGAGTGGAGGAGTGGATTTTTCAAGGAATGCACTTGTACTCAACTAGGCTAACCTCAGTGACAGTATTAGCAAACTAAACAAACAGCTAACAAAGACTTAAAGTGATGGAGACCCAATTGCTTTAACTAGCTTAATTTCCTGGTTTAAAACCTTAGCAAACCATTCTTTTATTGTTGCTTACTAGTACAACAACACAGCATTAGTTTCAATAATTTCTAGCCTGGCTATGTTCTACCTACCAAGAGTCTAACCAATCAACCATGTACAGATTATTAAAGAAAAGGAAGGGCAATGTCCCTTAACAGCAACGTCGACAATTCTGGGGATTTCTTGTATATTTTCATTAAGAAGCTCTGCATCTATTAAGTTGGAAAGGTATGTTTGAGGGGCTGAAGTTTAACTTGTCTGTAAGTTTAATTCACTGTTTGAATTACTACCTCATTTGTTAGTTGTTTCATTTTGTATCAATTTCAGTCTGTGTTTACTTTCCTTCAGTTAGCGATACCTCAAAATTGGAGTCTGTTCTCTGGAGCAGGGCTAGAGCAACATCCTCATGCATTTTTATGCTTTACCTCATTCAATGACTCTACAAATGCCTCCAGATGCCATTTCTCATGTCTTGGCCAACAATGAACAAAGGGAGAATGCCTGAACCATTTCAGACCGAGACCCCTAGTTTTTTCTTCCCCATTTCCCAAGCCAGGTTAATTAGTTAATTAGCAGTGGCGGATGCTGGTCTTTCAAGGAGGGGAAGCTCAATTTCGGCCTACATCATAAAATGTGTCGGTTTATTTATACGTAAATTCTACCCTCCGTTCCTTTTCAAGAAAATGATCTGTGATCCTGTCGTACCAACAAGGCGTCTTTTCCAGGGACTTCACTAGTGTCCTCTCAATGGCCAGCAGAGCTAGGCTGCTTAAACGGCCTTGGCCCATGTGAAGTGTGTCCGCCTGTTCTCCCACGGATCTCTACACCAAAGGATCGCTGATTCGCTCATTTCGCTGTCAATCAAAAAGGGATTCAGCCTCAGACAGATCATCCAATCATCATGCAGAAGCTGAGAGTCCGGGCCAGCCGAGGCCAGCCCACTGCCCCATAGACCCCCAGAGACGCTGAGCGTTCGATGGGCGGGACAAAGCCCAGCATTTATCCAATAGCTCGTCTCGTTTCGCTGCACTTCGCTGCTTCGCTCAGCGTCCTCACTGTTTAAAGCACCGTGACGCTGCGGGAAAGCCGCGTCTTTACCAGCGATAAGAAGCTGATTCTGAAAAAAAGTTGAGCGTGTTGTAGTGCATATTTATTCAATGACATGTACACACAACAGTATATATTTGATCACTTATTTTTTTACATTTTAGGGGAAGCTGAGCCTCCCTTGCAGTCTTAGAGCAATCGCCACTGTTAATTAGTTAGATCCTCTGCACATTAGATGGCAATTCATTATTTTTCTCAACATTTCCAATGCACTATGTTTTTTTTTTTTTTGGGGTGGGGTCGCTAGCCCAATGCCAAATCCTCCTCTTTTCTGATCTGGGTTTGGGACTGGCTATAGCAGAGTTTTAAGCAGAGGGCTGCTTAAAATCAGATGTTTTTTTAATTATTATTATTATATCAGCGCACAAACAGACTGGAGAGCTAGCAAATGGTGAGGAGACATCATCTGACTTTTATAAGGCAAACAGTGTGATCACGAAGGTGATGTAAAAAGCAGTCTTGACATGGAGGGCTGATTGATCAGCAACTGCCTTTTCATTTATATGTTCCCACAAGTTATCATGTAACATGACATTCATTCATTCATTGTTTGTAAAGGCTTATCCAGTTCAGGTTCGCAGTGGGTCCGGAACCTACCCAGAATCACTGGGTGCAAGGCAGGAACACACCCTGATGAGGGTGCCAGTCCTTTGCAGGTTGACACACACTCACACCTAGGAACACTTTTGAGTTGCCAATCCACCTACAAACGTGTGTCTTTGGACCATGGGAGGAAACTGGAGCCACCAAAGGAAAAGCAAAGCAGAAAACCCTCAAAGACACCTGGAGTGGGGCTTGAACCCATAACCCCAGCCCCAGGACTCTGGAGCTGTGTGACAGCGACACTGCCAGCTGCGCCACTTTACCGCCCTAAGTTACATTTATAATGAATAAAAAAAGATAATTAATTCAACTTTTGTAACTGATTCATCAGGAGTCAATGTGGGTCTGGGAGCAAGGCATATACATTGGACAGGGTACTAACCCATTGCAGGGCATCACACACTCACAAACTCACTCACACCTGTAATCAATTTCAAAAAGCCCATCAACCTACTAATGTCTGTCTTTTTGGACTGTGTAAGGAAACTGAAGTACACACAGGAAACCCACACAGACACAGGGAGAGCACACCAAATTCTCAGAAACAATGACCCAAGGCAAGGGTTCAACCTAGGACTCTAGGACCCTGTAGCTGTGTGGCAGGCACATCATGGCATTTAGACCATATCAATTCCTCAAAGTGTGTCATCACATAGACTTTTATAAACAACAAGCCCTATACACAGACAAATCCATCATATGCAGCTAAAGGACTTGTGTCTCAATCTAGAATCTGCTAGCAACACTTAGAGGTTCTGTTTACTACACTATAATTCATGGCGTCCCATATTTCTCTTCTGACCCCAAAGTTATAACTCTGTATTCTTAGGATCTAGGCCCTGCTCTAATTTCTGTTGAGAGAGCACTGAAGAATACTTCTTGTAAGACAGAGATGAACAGTCAGCTTGTAAGAGAAAATGCCCCTTGAACCACTGCACTCAAACATCCCTTGTTCTCTTACCTGGGGATTTCTGGCTGACTAATCTTCCACTCTTTACTCCAAAAACATAAAATTATGTTTTAAAAACCAGAGCTGAGTTTTACAGGTTTAGTTGTACCACATCCTGCTATAATCTCTTTGAAGAATATGATCAACTGTACTTGAGATCCAGGTCACTCCCTTACATTATCAGTATCGTAGCAGAGAGAGACTGTGTAGAGATGTGGCATAGTCCTAAGTTTAGTGTTCACCTCAGTTCAACTCAATATTCTCTGCCCTCTGTCTGATCAATTTGCAAAGTTTGAGCTGTATTGGGGATGCCATCCAATGTCATTCAAATTTTTGCAATAACTTGCCATGTTCTTCCATTCATTCATACATTTTCTATAACTGCTTTATCCAGTTCAGGGTCATGGTGGGTCAAGAACCTACCTGGAATTGCTGGGCACAAGTCAGGAACACACCCTGGTCAGGGCACCAGTCCATCACTGGGCATCACACACTCACGTGTATGGACACTTTTGAATAGCCAGTCCACCTACCAGCCTGTGTTTTTGGATTGTGGGAGAAAACCAACACAGACACAGGGAAAACACAACTAACTCCCCCCCACAGGGGGAATCCATGGATAGAACCCACAACCCCAGACCCACTGTGGCACCCAACTGGTATGTTAATTTCATTCATTCATTATCTGTAACCGCTTATCCAATTCAGGGTCGCAGTGGGTCCAGAGCCTACCTGGAATCATTGGGCGCAAGGCAGGAACTCACCCTGGGTCTCCAGCGGTATGTTGCTCGGTCCTGTCTGCATCAGTAAGTTTCAGAAAATGTGCAATTTACGTACGAAATAAACAAGAAGCCTCTGTCCATATCCATATTTATGAGCCTTTACTTTGCTTCTTATTTTGTCTTAAAAAAGTTTGCAATAAATAAATAAATAAGACAAACAATACTGATGGCATGCAGATGGCCAGCATTTCTGGAAAAACAGTGCCTGATGCCCTTCATTAGTGCTGTATTTACAGTGTTGGAGCTTGCACATGCTCTACACCATCCCTACGGTACCAGCATTTTCTCTCAGTAGCTTACACATGAAGATGCTATCTAGGAAGGAGGAGGAGGGGGAAAAAAGGCAGCACCTTGCACTCCTTAATCTCTATTAAAAAGGATAATCTCCTATAAAGAATGTGCTCAATGCAAAGATGACTCCCATTGACCCAGCAGTTAGCGGAGGAGACGAGAGGAGGAGTGTGTATGGCTTTGATTACAGCTGTGGTTATTTCAGCGCATTGTGCTGTTGCAGATTCACAGGCGGTGGATTGTGGCACCATTAAAGGGTATAAATAATGTACGGCTCCTTTTTCTACACTACTCAGCTAAGTGCCTTGAAACCTTGGGCTCCACTTGTCAGGTTTTTCAATAGATTAGGACAAGATTTATTTTAAGTCTGTAAAGTAGCATGTTCCTGACGGCGTTCAGCAGGGATAGGGTGTTAGGCTGCGCTTTTAATTGTATCTCTGTGAAGCATGGTGGCGGCGGCGTGTGTAGACAGAGGGGCTGTGTCAGATCGGGTTAATATTTAATTCCCTCTCACTTAAACTTCCACATGATCCATGGGCTCGCGACAGCAGGACACACAGGGTTGCATTACAACAGGGAGGAAAGACACGGAAGCTCCGATTCCAAAACACGAGTCCCTGCTCCAGGCCCAGCAAGAGATTTGTATTAAGGAGGAAATGGATCAGAAGCTTTGCTTTCTCCTGCTACCTCTCTCTCTCATCACTCTACTTTTTATCTCTCACTCACTCACTCTCCTGCCTTTTCTCTTCTGTCTCTAGTTTCCTTTCTTCTCCCTCCACCCCCTCTATCTCTCACTCACTCTCTCGCTTTCTCTGTCCTCTGTCTCTAGCCTTCTCCCTCCTGTCTGTATCTATTTTTCTCTCTGTCACTCTCTTCTTCCTTTCTCTGTGACTTCTATTTTTTCTTTCTTCACTTTCTCTCTTATTCTTACTGCCCCCCTATTCTCAGTCTTTGTCTTCGTCTCTTCTCCTCTTCTTTATTTGTTTTTTCTTTCATTTTCGTGTTCCCTATTCTAACTACTGCTCTCTTCCTCTCTTCTGTTATTTCATTTTCCCTTCACTTTTTTCATCTCTCTTTCAGCTACTTGGTACTCTATTAAAGCACTCTCTCCTTATTCTTTCCATCTTTCTATACTTTTACTCATGTTCTATTTCCCTCGTTCTCTGCTCTCTTCCCATGTTGTTTCTCTCACTATCATGCCCTCACTTTATTGCTCTCCTTGATTTTTCTGTCTGTTCTCTTCATCTCTACATATTCCACTCGATTCTCACTGTTCTATTTCATCCTTCTCTTCTTTCTCTGTACCTTTGTCCTCTCCCTGTCTTCTATTCTCTCTCTTCCAGTCTCCCTGTCCTTTCCTTCTTCTCTCCTTGATCTTTCTATTTGCCCACATTTTATTTCTCACTCTCTCCTCATTCTCTGACGTCTACTTCGTTCTCTGCCCTTTGTAATTCTTCCTCGATCTATGCGTCCTCCCTTTGTTTCTCTGCTTCACAATGCCCGTTTTTTTTCCCTTTGGTCTGCACTCTACTCTTTCTCTCTCTGTATCCCTCTTTCTTTTTCATTTCCTTGGGCTGTACTCCCTGCTTTCTCCCTCTATTTGCCCTACCTTTATCTCACTGTGTCTCTCTCCCTCTCTATCTTACCCCCGCACTCATTCTCTCTTTAACTCTCATTTTTTTCTTATCCTTCACTCTATTTGCTCAACCCTTATTTCTCTCTCTCTCCACAGTCCTGACTGCTCTCTCACTCCCTTTTCTTTCTTTCTTTGGTCTTTCTCTATTTGCTCTCTGCTCTCTCTCTCCCTCCCCAGTTCCCCTCATGCTCTGTGTTATTCCATTGAGGTCACCACTGAGAAAACAATTAAATCCAAACTACAACTCGACTACATGTCCGTGTCATGGCTCATTATAAGGGATATTCTACGTATTCAGAATAATTGAAAGCCGATGCGAGTAGTTGGCCCTGGTGCTCCCTGCTCGGGGCCCAGGCGAGGCGGAGAGCAGGAGAGAGGGAGCCCTCTTCAGCATGACAGCCCAGGGCACAGCGGCAGTGGGGATCTGACAGCCGCCGAGAGGGTGCTTGTGCGTGCGCCTCACGTAGCCGCCTCCAAGAGCTCAATTACAAGATTGATACTCAGAGAGGAAACTTCATTTTGCTTTACAGATGTCGACACCGCTAGAGAAAACCAAGGTTGTTGTTTAACATTAGACGGTTTGGCGAAATGAGAATAAGCGCGGAAAAGCAGGCGGCGAGGCTGTTATTTCTGACTAATAACCCCAAAGTTTTGAGGCCTATTAAAGCTTCCCGCTGATTACGGCCTGTCAGGCGCGTTGGCTCTTGGAAGTTGTGCAGCGCTTGAGCCGTGGCCAATATTTGATGAAGTTGCGAGGACATCTCTGTTTCATTTCAAACACATAAAAAAAGAACCCGAAGGGCCGTCTCCACATTTTCATCTTAATTTGATTACGCGGCATCTTGTCTGCGCGAATGATCTGTTTTGCCTCAAGAGGATCTCTTAATCACTTTTCACTCGCAGCTCCGTCCCTCTAAACATGCTGCAACTGTTCTGGACTTCTACCAGCCACACTTGATTGAGAAGTAAAAACACATTCGGGGGGAGGAGGGGCAGAGGGAGGGATGGAGGGAGAGAGTGAGAAAGAGAGAAAACATTTATATAAACCAATCAGCCATTAGATTAAAACAGCTGCCTAAAATTGTGTTGGTCCCCTTTGTGCCACAAAAAAAAAAAACTCGACTCGTTGAGACATGAACTCCACAACATCTCTAAAGTGGTCCTGTCGTATCTGATATAGTCTTTTTCCAGCACATCCCAAAGATCAGGGGCGACCCCGAATTGCTGTTCTCTCTTTTGTTGAGGTTTAGAAACTCATTACCTCAGTGTATTTTAAGGTAGAACAGTATGTTGGAGGGAAACAACTGTTGTTTATATGTTTAACGTTAAAATGGTCTGTAAGTCAGTTCTATCTACAGCTAAAGTAAGTCAATATCACCCACATACAGAGCAGGAATAAAGCAATATCCTCATCTCAGTTCATGCTTTTCAATGTTTGGAAGTCTTGTCTGTGTCTAAAAATGTCCAAAGTGTCATTTTTACTGATGTGACTTAGAGAGAGAAACCTAGCACACTGGTCCGAGACTCTGTTTTTAAAAACCAATTACAGACCCTGGTGTTTCGTAAACACTTTAGACAAGTTTTGAGCATGAAAACAGACTGGAGACCTTGAACTTCAGAATTTTGAGGGCAATAAACTAAAAAGACATTTTAAATTTTACAAAAATTGAGTTTCTCAGCCACCCCAGACGTTACTCTAATGGTCTGCTGCAGAGTAAGTTAACACACAGCCTGCGGATCCATGGCTGAACAGGTTGTAGGGTGGAGTCACAGTGTAAAGTCTAATCAAGTACTTAAAAAGCTTTACTGTATAAAATGACATTATATTTTGTTCTAAAATATTCCAAGAATAATCTGTATTAATTTGTTTAATCTTGTGGGCTACATTAAGCATCCTTACACCAAACCTGTATGAAATAACATCTAACAATCATTAGTGAATTCACCAATGTAAATAAGTCCTTGCTTATTCTAAATCTGGGCCAGAAACTATCCCTTATTTCACATGACCCCGGTGGTCTCCCCTTACAGAAAATAATTTCCTCGGTTTTTAAATTATAGTGAACACATATTAACTTGCATATTTTGAACTCAGTAACCTTGAATCAACTGTATCTGGGGTGTTGCTACTGTGGAATATACACTACAATGCGTTATACAGTAACTCTTCATGATAAACATTGTGAAACACTGGCCTGAAGTGGAATACCAATCCAGTCTTTAATTGCAGAACAGGTCTTGGTGCATTTAGGCCATTTCAACATTTTGGCCAGTTTACAACAAATGGGTCCCTCAACAACAAACCGTAAATTGTCAAGACAGAAAGAATATAGAATTGAGTAACTATACCCATACAGACAGGGCTGAAGAAACTGGCTTTTTGTTCTTTCTCACTAACAGTTTATTTCTGTCTCTATGATATGGAGATGCTGCACGGTGGCCAGTTGCTGCCGTCCTCTCGTCCACACGTCCTCCATTAAGAAAGCTGTAACGGAGAAGAGAACAGATGGCTGCTGGCCTGCTCTGTCCTGCATCTCCTCACAACTGCCACCCAGCCTTTGTGTCCATTAATCTTCCCCTCCGTATTCCTGCAGCACAACTATATTAAACAGCTCCAGAGAACCAGAGAGAGAGAGAGAGAGAGAGAGAGAGAGAGAGAGACACAAACAAGGCAGCACAGCTGTCAGGAAGCTGAGAGTGAACCATCATTCGGCCGAGTCCCCCTCTTCTCTCCTCTAAAGGCTCCTGTAAAACAAGCGCAGAGAAAATCATTTTGCCTTGAACCTGACCCTATAAAAGTGGTATTTGTGGCTGGGGAAACAATAAATGCTCATTATAAGGCAGCTGCCAGGGCTGCTGTGGACTTCACAGGCCTGCTTGGGAGAACCAAGTACATCTGATTCCAATTGTAATCGAAGAAGACAATTGTTTCCGCCAGGCTGAGGCGCAGGGACTTTACAGTGTAAATGTTGATGGCTTGTTAGAGGCGGTGCTGCACAGTAGCTGAGGCCTGTAAAACATGGAACCTTGGCTGGCTCCACCAAACATTTCTCAGTTATACTTTCTTTCATGGTCCCTTAAGAACAGTCTTTAGGTTTTGATGACTGTGAGTCGCAAGCCCCTAAAGTTAATTTTTTTTTCCAGGTAACATTCTAGTTTCTAACAACCTTCCACCAAACTTCACTGTTGTCTCACGTTTAAGCACGGAAATAAATGGCAAAAAATACATTATAAGCGCCCAGTAAAACCACAGTGACATTTATTGCTTGATTTTACAACCCTGGGACATGCTATATAATGTATTTGTCTGCTTTTCTGCCTTTTTTTTTAAACCACATATAACTACATAGTCCTGTTTCCAGTGTCATTTTTTTTACCTAAACACAAGACATTACACTTAAACGTACAGCAGGTTTGTACTCACTGCCTCCAAACATTCATCCAGGTATTGCTTATTTCTAAATATTATATAAAAAAAATTCATATTGTTTGTGTGGTGGTAACATAACAGAGACCCATAAAGGATATGGAAGGAATAAGTCAATAGTTCCCAAAAAAAAAAAAAAAATCTTTTGTGAGATTTCGAGCCAGTTTGGCAACGATCGCTCTGTGTCCTTAATACATCTTCATACAGAGTAGCCTGAGTTTGGCTTTCAAGTAGAGTTACTAGTTATCAGACATCCCAAGTCTCCCGGAAGTTCCCGGAGTCTCACGCATATTACAGACGGCTCCTTGATGCCTGCAAGTCAGATAAAATCTCCCGGAATCTAGAACGAAGAGCGTACACAAATGCGCACGCAGGTGACACAGACTTTTTTTCCGATTGCGTGAGAAAGGCCATACTTGCTGTAGTAGCCTACCTTGTGACACGCTCCCCTCATGGGCATATTCACGAAGCTCATGCAGAACAAAAGATGTGTATGCACAGTACTGTATCAATAGGTAAACTTCTGAGTTATGTTAATTAAAGTGCACATACAAAAGGTAAATACTGAGGGATTGTACTTGACAAAAGGATACAAATCGTAAGGAAGAGAGCTGTACAAACTTCAGCTCCTGTGTGATACACTAGACACTAGGTTCCACTGCAGTTGTATATGAAGTACCCAGTGAGCTGAAATTATGTACTTCTACCTAAGCTGTTTTTGGGAAGTTTACTTTTGGTCTAAAATAAAAGATTAGATATTAAATATATAAATATTCATCAGTGGGTTGACCAGTCACAAAGCTGCACAGACACTGTCAAAAACAAAAACAATACTCAAGCACAAGCAAGTAAAAATCCATCAATATTTTACTTAAGTATATGTACATGAACAAATATTTAGTAGTAAATTCCCAGCTTTGGTGGTATCCATCTTTGCTCTTTACTAATCATTCATTTGACCCTATGATTCAGTTTGAGTCCTTTTTTCATACTTTATTTTTAATCTACTCCTTAATCTCAAAGACACCAGCAGAATCCGTAAATGCTCTTTAGCTGCGCAGCTTCCTTGTTTTTTCTGACTCCTTTGAGACAGGCATTCTATTTAAGGTTTCCAGCCTTTTAGTGTTCTCATACACTTCACGAATATTCATGAAGGCACTTGGAGACAACAGGCAAAAAGAAAAAAAAAGATCTCCTTGAATGTACAGTACAAGAGGCATCAGAGCAGCTGGCACACTTCATACTGTAGCAGATCTTTTAGAGCGGCTGAGGCCATCTACGCTCTAAGGTCTGAGGTTTTAGCCAAATTAGTTCATGTTTCAACTTGAATAATTCAACTTTGAGAGAAATAAAAGGCAGAAGGATATCTCCATCATGTGTTGACAGTGGGAGTCTCTCCTGATGGGCCGGGGTGGGCTTCCTCAGTGTAGCCATGCTGTGTTAAAAACCTGTCGTCCACTGTGTCATTGCAGAAAACACATTAAATTGTGCATGGCCACTTTGAATTTATGAGGGCCACATCGCCATGACAAATATTCCAAAATGCAACTCTATTTGGTGCCCCCTCTGCTGTGTGTCCATAGCAGTCAGTGGCTAAATTGAAAAATCAATTCCAATTTCAATGATTGGAATAAAGAACACCAGGAGTTGGAGATAAAAAGGCGTTCTTCTCCTGGATCCCCTTTAATTGGAAAGTCATTTCTTCAGGGTATTCTAATGGTTCTGAAGGAAGATTGCGAAATAAAGTTGATGAGCTGGAGGAAGGTTAATAGCTTGTGTGTATGTGTGCGTGTACACTCCTACATGTGTGTGTATGTGCACGGGGGGTGTGTGTTTTCCTTGCACAGCATCCATCCAACCTTTCCTTCTGACAGAGGCACAAAATGAAGAAAAATCCCAGGCTCTAGAGGCTTGTTCAGGCTTTGCACTCCTGCCTCTTCCCTTTGTTCTGCACCGACGTGACACTGGTTCAGTGATAGCATCCATGACATGGTCATGATAGTAAGTAATAATCCATTTTTAGAGCATTACCCTGTGTCCAAACTCAAAAATCCTAAACGAACATTTATACAACACCTGGCTTTTGGCAAATATCTCCCAACCAATCAACAGTGACTTCTCAGCATAGGCTCAAAGCAGAAACTGCTTCATACCATAAACACTTTTGTTTTTTATATCTAGTGTGTAGAACTTGACAAGACAAAGAATGTGTAGGTCAAAGGCATCACTGATTGTGAAGATGGGTTGTACCCATGATTAATAATAATAATAATAATAATAATAATACTTTGCATTTGTGAAGTGATTTTCAAGAACCCACAGATGATTACAAGTTGTAGTTACTATGAAAAATACAACATCAGGCAGACAACATAAAGAAAACTAACATTTATGGTACTGATAGTTTGAACGTGAGGGTAAAAAGCAGTGTTTTAAGCTGATATTTGAAATTGTACATGAGGATATGGACGTATTTATGCTGCAAAACCTGAGCACTAGTGCAACAGCGTTTAAGGAGTTTTAGAAAAAAAAATCAGTCCTTGTATTTGCAATTTGACTGTTTGTAAAGTAAAATTATACATTTTATTTTTAATAAAAGAACTACAGAGTGCACCTTTATGGTAAATGGAGCTGGTAAAATGGACAACAAATAGAGAATATAATTTAAAGGTTGATCTGTGTAGAAGCATTGTGTTTTTATACACAGCGGGGGATAAGTTGAGGACATTAGCATTAATTAAAAAAAAGCAACACAATAAGGTGTCAATGTATTCATCATTTGGACAAGAACCTTGTATGCACAAAACTTTATAGTAACTTCTAGGTGAAGGAAGCAAGACTAGGAAAAGCTATTCTGCGAGATTGCCATCAGCTGCAAAGAATTTGTCACAGAAGTAGCACTGATATTTCAGTAATGGCAATAGGTTCATGGGTAACAATTCCTGTTTTTAAAATAATGGCATAAAATGTGACCTCTATTATATTTAATGTGACCCTGACTAGTAATTGAACTGATTCCATTGAGGCAAAAATCAGTTTAAAAAATAAGTAAATAAGTAAAAACAAACAAACAAACAAATAAAAACAAACAGGTTTTTTCATTAACCTGGAGGTTGTGGGTTCGAGTCCTGCTCCGGGTGACTGTCTGTGAGGAGTGTGGTGTGTTCTCCCTGTGTCTGCGTGGGTTTCCTCTGGGTGACTGTCTGTGAGGAGTGTGGTGTGTTCTCTCTGTGTCTGCGTGGGTTTCCTCTGGGTGACTGTCTGTGAGGAGTGTGGTGTGTTCTCTCTGTGTCTGCCTGGGTTTCCTCCAGGTGACTGTCTGTGGGGAGTTTAGTGTGTTCTCCCTGTGTTTGCGTGGGTTTCCTCCGGGTGACTGTCTGTGAAGAGTTTAGTGTGTTCTCCCTGTGTCTGCATGGGTTTCCTCCGGGTGACTGTCTGTGAGGAGTGTGGTGTGTTCTCTCTGTGTCTGCGTGGGTTTCCTCTGGGTGACTGTCTGTGAGGAGTGTGGTGTGTTCTCCCTGTGTCTGCATGGGTTTCCTCTGGGTGACTGTCTGTGAGGAGTGTGGTGTGTTCTCCCTGTGTCTGCATGGGTTTCCTCTGGGTGACTGTCTGTGAGGAGTGTGGTGTGTTCTCCCTGTGTCTGCATGGGTTTCCTCTGGGTGACTGTCTGTGAGGAGTGTGGTGTGTTCTCCCTGTGTCTGCGTGGGTTTCCTCTGGGTGACTGTCTGTGAGGAGTGTGGTGTGTTCTCTCTGTGTCTGCGTGGGTTTCCTCCAGGTGACTGTCTGTGAGGAGTTTAGTGTGTTCTCCCTGTGTCTGTGTGGGTTTCCTCCGGGTGACTGTCTGTGAAGAGTTTAGTGTGTTCTCCCTGTGTCTGCATAGGTTTCCTCTGGGTGACTGTCTGTGAGGAGTGTGGTGTGTTCTCCCTGTGTCTGCATGGGTTTCCTCCAGGTGACTGTCTGTGAGGAGTTTAGTGTGTTCTCCCTGTGTTTGCGTGGGTTTCCTCCGGGTGACTGTCTGTGAGGAGTGTGGTGTGTTCTCCCTGTGTCTGCGTGGGTTTCCTCTGGGTGACTGTCTGTGAGGAGTGTGGTGTGTTCTCTCTGTGTCTGCGTGGGTTTCCTCTGGGTGACTGTCTGTGAGGAGTGTGGTGTGTTCTCCCTGTGTCTGCATGGGTTTCCTCTGGGTGACTGTCTGTGAGGAGTGTGGTGTGTTCTCCCTGTGTCTGCATGGGTTTCCTCTGGGTGACTGTCTGTGAGGAGTGTGGTGTGTTCTCCCTGTGTCTGCATGGGTTTCCTCTGGGTGACTGTCTGTGAGGAGTGTGGTGTGTTCTCCCTGTGTCTGCGTGGGTTTCCTCTGGGTGACTGTCTGTGAGGAGTGTGGTGTGTTCTCTCTGTGTCTGCGTGGGTTTCCTCCAGGTGACTGTCTGTGAGGAGTTTAGTGTGTTCTCCCTGTGTCTGTGTGGGTTTCCTCCGGGTGACTGTCTGTGAAGAGTTTAGTGTGTTCTCCCTGTGTCTGCATAGGTTTCCTCTGGGTGACTGTCTGTGAGGAGTGTGGTGTGTTCTCCCTGTGTCTGCATGGGTTTCCTCCAGGTGACTGTCTGTGAGGAGTTTAGTGTGTTCTCCCTGTGTTTGCGTGGGTTTCCTCCGGGTGACTGTCTGTGAGGAGTGTGGTGTGTTCTCCCTGTGTCTGCGTGGGTTTCCTCTGGGTGACTGTCTGTGAGGAGTGTGGTGTGTTCTCCCTGTGTCTGCGTGGGTTTCCTCTGGGTGACTGTATGTGAGGAGTGTGGTGTGTTCTCTCTGTGTCTGCGTGGGTTTCCTCTGGGTGACTGTCTGTGAGGAGTGTGGTGTGTTGACCCTGTGTCTGTGTGGGTTTCCTCCGGGTGACTATCTGTGAGGAGTGTGGTGTGTTCTCTCTGTGTCTGCGTTGGTTTCCTCCGGGTGACTGTCTGTGAGGAGTGTGGTGTGTTCACCCTGTGTCTGTGTTGGTTTCCTCTGGGTGACTGTCTGTGAGGAGTGTGGTGTGTTCTCCCTGTGTCTGTGTTGGTTTCCTCTGGGTGACTGTCTGTGAGGAGTGTGGTGTGTTCTCCCTGTGTGTGTGGGTTTCCTCCGGGTGAATGTATGTGAGGAGTGTGGTGTGTTCTCCCTGTATCTGCGTGGGTTTCCTCCGGGTGACTGTCTGTGAGGAGTGTGGTGTGTTCTCCCTGTGTCTGCATGGGTTTCCTCTGGGTGACTGTCTGTGAGGAATGTGGTGTGTTCACCCTGTGTCTGTGTTGGTTTCCTCCGGGTGACTGTCTGTGAGGAGTGTGGTGTGTTCTCTCTGTGTCTGCGTGGGTTTCCTCTGGGTGACTGTCTGTGAGGAGTGTGGTGTGTTCTCTCTGTGTCTGCATGGGTTTCCTCCGGGTGAATGTCTGTGAGGAGTGTGGTGTGTTCTCCCTGTATCTGCGTGGGTTTCCTCCGGGTGACTGTCTGTGAGGAGTGTGGTGTGTTCTCCCTGTGTCTGCGTGGGTTTCCTCTGGGTGACTGTCTGTGAGGAGTGTGGTGTGTTCTCTCTGTGTCTGCGTGGGTTTCCTCTGGGTGACTGTCTGTGAGGAGTGTGGTGTGTTCTCTCTGTGTCTGCCTGGGTTTCCTCCAGGTGACTGTCTGTGGGGAGTTTAGTGTGTTCTCCCTGTGTTTGCGTGGGTTTCCTCCGGGTGACTGTCTGTGAAGAGTTTAGTGTGTTCTCCCTGTGTCTGCATGGGTTTCCTCCGGGTGACTGTCTGTGAGGAGTGTGGTGTGTTCTCTCTGTGTCTGCGTGGGTTTCCTCTGGGTGACTGTCTGTGAGGAGTGTGGTGTGTTCTCCCTGTGTCTGCATGGGTTTCCTCTGGGTGACTGTCTGTGAGGAGTGTGGTGTGTTCTCCCTGTGTCTGCATGGGTTTCCTCTGGGTGACTGTCTGTGAGGAGTGTGGTGTGTTCTCCCTGTGTCTGCATGGGTTTCCTCTGGGTGACTGTCTGTGAGGAGTGTGGTGTGTTCTCCCTGTGTCTGCGTGGGTTTCCTCTGGGTGACTGTCTGTGAGGAGTGTGGTGTGTTCTCTCTGTGTCTGCGTGGGTTTCCTCCAGGTGACTGTCTGTGAGGAGTTTAGTGTGTTCTCCCTGTGTCTGTGTGGGTTTCCTCCGGGTGACTGTCTGTGAAGAGTTTAGTGTGTTCTCCCTGTGTCTGCATAGGTTTCCTCTGGGTGACTGTCTGTGAGGAGTGTGGTGTGTTCTCCCTGTGTCTGCATGGGTTTCCTCCAGGTGACTGTCTGTGAGGAGTTTAGTGTGTTCTCCCTGTGTTTGCGTGGGTTTCCTCCGGGTGACTGTCTGTGAGGAGTGTGGTGTGTTCTCCCTGTGTCTGCGTGGGTTTCCTCTGGGTGACTGTCTGTGAGGAGTGTGGTGTGTTCTCCCTGTGTCTGCGTGGGTTTCCTCTGGGTGACTGTATGTGAGGAGTGTGGTGTGTTCTCTCTGTGTCTGCGTGGGTTTCCTCTGGGTGACTGTCTGTGAGGAGTGTGGTGTGTTGACCCTGTGTCTGTGTGGGTTTCCTCTGGGTGACTATCTGTGAGGAGTGTGGTGTGTTCTCTCTGTGTCTGCGTTGGTTTCCTCCGGGTGACTGTCTGTGAGGAGTGTGGTGTGTTCACCCTGTGTCTGTGTTGGTTTCCTCTGGGTGACTGTCTGTGAGGAGTGTGGTGTGTTCTCCCTGTGTCTGTGTTGGTTTCCTCTGGGTGACTGTCTGTGAGGAGTGTGGTGTGTTCTCCCTGTGTGTGTGGGTTTCCTCCGGGTGAATGTATGTGAGGAGTGTGGTGTGTTCTCCCTGTATCTGCGTGGGTTTCCTCCGGGTGACTGTCTGTGAGGAGTGTGGTGTGTTCTCCCTGTGTCTGCATGGGTTTCCTCTGGGTGACTGTCTGTGAGGAATGTGGTGTGTTCACCCTGTGTCTGTGTTGGTTTCCTCCGGGTGACTGTCTGTGAGGAGTGTGGTGTGTTCTCTCTGTGTCTGCGTGGGTTTCCTCTGGGTGACTGTCTGTGAGGAGTGTGGTGTGTTCTCTCTGTGTCTGCATGGGTTTCCTCCGGGTGAATGTCTGTGAGGAGTGTGGTGTGTTCTCCCTGTATCTGCGTGGGTTTCCTCCGGGTGACTGTCTGTGAGGAGTGTGGTGTGTTCTCCCTGTGTCTGCGTGGGTTTCCTCTGGGTGACTGTCTGTGAGGAGTGTGGTGTGTTCTCTCTGTGTCTGCGTGGGTTTCCTCTGGGTGACTGTCTGTGAGGAGTGTGGTGTGTTCTCTCTGTGTCTGCCTGGGTTTCCTCCAGGTGACTGTCTGTGGGGAGTTTAGTGTGTTCTCCCTGTGTTTGCGTGGGTTTCCTCCGGGTGACTGTCTGTGAAGAGTTTAGTGTGTTCTCCCTGTGTCTGCATGGGTTTCCTCCGGGTGACTGTCTGTGAGGAGTGTGGTGTGTTCTCTCTGTGTCTGCGTGGGTTTCCTCTGGGTGACTGTCTGTGAGGAGTGTGGTGTGTTCTCCCTGTGTCTGCATGGGTTTCCTCTGGGTGACTGTCTGTGAGGAGTGTGGTGTGTTCTCCCTGTGTCTGCATGGGTTTCCTCTGGGTGACTGTCTGTGAGGAGTGTGGTGTGTTCTCCCTGTGTCTGCATGGGTTTCCTCTGGGTGACTGTCTGTGAGGAGTGTGGTGTGTTCTCCCTGTGTCTGCGTGGGTTTCCTCTGGGTGACTGTCTGTGAGGAGTGTGGTGTGTTCTCCCTGTGTCTGCGTGGGTTTCCTCCAGGTGACTGTCTGTGAAGAGTTTAGTGTGTTCTCCCTGTGTCTGCATAGGTTTCCTCTGGGTGACTGTCTGTGAGGAGTGTGGTGTGTTCTCCCTGTGTCTGCATGGGTTTCCTCCAGGTGACTGTCTGTGAGGAGTTTAGTGTGTTCTCCCTGTGTTTGCGTGGGTTTCCTCCGGGTGACTGTCTGTGAGGAGTGTGGTGTGTTCTCCCTGTGTCTGCGTGGGTTTCCTCTGGGTGACTGTCTGTGAGGAGTGTGGTGTGTTCTCCCTGTGTCTGCGTGGGTTTCCTCTGGGTGACTGTATGTGAGGAGTGTGGTGTGTTCTCTCTGTGTCTGCGTGGGTTTCCTCTGGGTGACTGTCTGTGAGGAGTGTGGTGTGTTGACCCTGTGTCTGTGTGGGTTTCCTCTGGGTGACTATCTGTGAGGAGTGTGGTGTGTTCTCTCTGTGTCTGCGTTGGTTTCCTCCGGGTGACTGTCTGTGAGGAGTGTGGTGTGTTCACCCTGTGTCTGTGTTGGTTTCCTCTGGGTGACTGTCTGTGAGGAGTGTGGTGTGTTCTCCCTGTGTCTGTGTTGGTTTCCTCTGGGTGACTGTCTGTGAGGAGTGTGGTGTGTTCTCCCTGTGTGTGTGGGTTTCCTCCGGGTGAATGTATGTGAGGAGTGTGGTGTGTTCTCCCTGTATCTGCGTGGGTTTCCTCCGGGTGACTGTCTGTGAGGAGTGTGGTGTGTTCTCCCTGTGTCTGCATGGGTTTCCTCTGGGTGACTGTCTGTGAGGAATGTGGTGTGTTCACCCTGTGTCTGTGTTGGTTTCCTCCGGGTGACTGTCTGTGAGGAGTGTGGTGTGTTCTCTCTGTGTCTGCGTGGGTTTCCTCTGGGTGACTGTCTGTGAGGAGTGTGGTGTGTTCTCTCTGTGTCTGCATGGGTTTCCTCCGGGTGAATGTCTGTGAGGAGTGTGGTGTGTTCTCCCTGTATCTGCGTGGGTTTCCTCCGGGTGACTGTCTGTGAGGAGTGTGGTGTGTTCTCCCTGTATCTGCGTGGGTTTCCTCCGGGTGACTGTCTGTGAGGAGTGTGGTGTGTTCTCCCTGTGTCTGCGTGGGTTACTTCCGGGTGCTCCGGTTTCCTCCCACTGTCCAAAAACACACGTTGGTAGGTGGATTGGGGACTCAAAAAGTGTCCGTAGGTGTGAGTGAATGTGTGAGTGTGTGTTGCCCTATGAAGGACTGGCGCCCATTCCAGTGTGTATTCCTGCCTTGCGCCCAATGATTTCCAGGTAGGCTCTTGACCCACCGCGACCTTGAAATGGATAAGCGGTTACAGATAATGAATGAATGAATGAATAATATTCAGTTAAAATCAGCTAAAAACATTCTGAAAACGAGCTTTGAAAGAGGCATCGGTTTCTACAGATAGATGTATCAATGTTTAATTCTAAATATGATTAAGATTTCCGTTTTCATAAGTTTCCAAAGTTCAAAAGTGGTAAAGTACATTAAAAGTGCAATTTACCCCACCTCATTCACACAACATTGCCTGTCCTCACATCATTTTCTGTCTGTACTGGAGTAAAGTCACATCTTTCATAGATGTGATGATTCCAAACACAGTGTGTGTAGTGTGTGAGATATGCGACTGCAGTTAAAATTCACTATGACCACACTGAGGTATTTTGTTGCAATTAAAATTCACACAACTTACATCTTGATTAGAGAATCTTTACTGCGGATCTTCACAAACCCATAGCTCCAACTCAACAAAACCCCCGACAGATTCCCTCCTCGCACATCCACACTTTAGCAAGGTACATCGGTCAGGTTTAAATGGCAAAGGCCTCTTAGTTAAATGCATTTCTTAAAATAAGATTTATTCTTATTTTTGGACTATTTCTATTGATCAATTCATCTCGATATATACACACAGTGTGAAGTGCAGATGTTTTCTAATTATTACAAATAAATATTATTTAAAAAAAACCCCACACAAACATTTAAAAAAATTTTCTAACAACATGGACAGCATCTAGAATACAGAATAATCTGGTGATCACATGATCAAACAGCCGCCTAAAAGTGCCCACACACTGCCTTTACAATCCGAGGTCACTGTACTTCACATAAAATATGTTAACTGCATGTAATAGCTGGAATTTTAGCATCAAATCTAATGGAAACTAAAAGTGTGCACAGTGCAGTATGATTATTCAAATGGAGGAGTGTAAATTTCAGCACCAAAACCAAAAAAATAAAAAATAAATCTGAGTATAATATTACATAAGCAGTGTGCTTATATTTTAATCTGAAGGGCAATCAAAATTGTTCATGCTTGAGTTGTAAAACATGTGTTATTGAACAATGACAATATCTAGCAGAATAAAACCATCCAAGCTTGGCAATGTGCGCATGCAGTAATACACCAGACATTACTGAAAAATGATACCTTTCATTCTCTCTGCTTGAATAGGCACAATATTCCAAGGAGGGGAAAAATGTGTGTTCAAAAGCCAGCTTTGTTAAAGCAGCCTTCCCTAGCCTTGATTTTTTTTTTTTTGGCTGTCGTTATTGTTAGATTTTTATGGCTTCAACTTCCAACCATTCCCAAATTCATGGCTTTTTGTAATACAATAAAGCCTGCATGCTCAAGGGTCCACGAGCCATTCTTTGGCGTTGTGTCAGGGCTGACCGTATGCGCTTTTTTGGGGTCGGAAATTTTGTGAAAAGAGAACACGAATCGACATTGTGCGGACTGATTTCTCTTGTAAGCATTTTTGATGGAAATATGTTGACACTGCAGTGCCTTACTCCAGCCCCATTTTGCATGCTTTTTAAAGCATGGCTGTAACAGAGAGGGACCCGAGATGAATAATTGACTGATCACTGCATAATTCAACACAGCATTGTAGGAATTCAAGGTCTAAAACGTTTCAGGCTTTTTTTTCCCCTTCTTTATTAAAAATGAGGTTAAAGTTTCAATCAACCTTGGAAAAAAAAGAGAGCAGAAAAAAAAAACGACACATATAGCGGCAATCAATGGGCGACTGTAACTTCATATTATCAGGTCCAGCCCTTCGAGCCAGTATAAAAGGTTTCTGTCTTGGGTGTGTGAAACCTGAACTGTGACGGTTTTAGGCAATAATGAAGCCACAAATGCTCTGTCAATCAAATGCTCATTGCCACTGCGACCCAACCCCCCTCTCCAAACCTCCCCACCACCATCACCACAGTGTTAAGTGTCTCTAGCTGAGTCTTTGGCCTGAGTATCCACAACTCGAGTCTCTTCACTTTAGCTGAGTGTGGGAGTTTGAGTTCCCTGCACTCTAACAGTAGCGGTTATTAGCCTTTCAATGTCTTGTTCTGCTCCAGCTGTTCGAGCGAGGCCTACAGCTAGATGTCTCACACCAGTGCACACAGTGTAATACATTCATTTCAGTCTCAAACCTGACTGTGAAGAACCAACAGCAAAATATCCAGCATATGTACAGCCATTTCCCAAGGTAAACAACGAAAAAACAAAAGAGAGCTCGTTAAAAACATGTAGTTTCTCATAAACACTGGGACCAGATAGAAAGGTTTATATAAAAAAAAAAAAGTACAAACAACTTTTGTTTTTCACCACAATCGTAGATTTTTCTTTTAAGTCTCACACTGTGCTCAGATTGGCTGATATAACAACCCTCATGTTTATCTGCAGCCAGTGGGGTATCAAGAAATTAACTGTTGGGTGGCCTTTGATAGAATTAGGGTGTTGTGCACTCCCCTCGCAGGGTCCAACTCACAGAAATGTGCGCAGAATATCCAGGAAGGAGGCCATGTACATGAGTGGGAATGCTGGGAATTAGCTATGGCTAACTGGGTGGGCTTAGGTCCAGTTTAGGTGGGCTGTGACTCCACACCTGTATGCAGCTGAAATAAAGACAAACAGATTCAATCAATTCTCATTCAACACTAAAAACCTTCTCAGTGTTGATGTTCTACGTAACTATCATAATTCTTAGCAGAGCCTGGAGTGTCTCATGTGTGCTTTCTTTTCAAATGCCATTAATTCCAAGGAATTTTAGAAGAATCAGAATTAAGTCACACACTGAGTGTGTGAGTGTCTGGCTGGTGTGTAACTCACTCGTTAAGACATTGTCCAGAGGCGATCATATTCACACAGGTTTTTGCTGCTAATGCCTTCATTTTTAAGCTCACTCTGCTTTGTTTGACTGTGTTTAGTGCTCAGATTACTGAAAATGTTTCCCCATGTTTAGGCCCATTTTCAGACACTAGTGAAGAGTGAAAGAAAAGAAGCTCCAGGGCTATGTTAACCTGGGTCAATTTAGCGCTAGCTTTGGCTACAGCTGCTGTTTTGCTAATAAACAAAGCTCTAAACCAAGGATGACAATATGTTGAGCCTTAATTTGATGTTGAGCCTTAATTAATGAAATGTGTTGGACAGATTCTGTTCCAGCTGAAAACATCACAGTCTGAACAAACTCTTACACAAAATATGTCCTTATGACTGAATTCAGCTACTTCTATAATCCCCATCATTGGCGGAGCCAAATATTTTAAACATCCCGGGATTAGCCCAAATATCCAGAACCATGCTCACCTCTGAAGATATTTTTGCCCATTTAGAAACGATATAGGAACTTTTTTCTGGCCATAAACAGTTTTCAAGCCACCTGAGACAACATAATACCTAAACAAATAAGTAGATTCTATGTTCTATATCTGCCCCCTACAAAGATGCAAACATTGTGGAGTGGAACTTAGGGGTTGACAAAGTTCAGCATCAGGTCTGTGTCTGATCCAATCACAGAAGGACAACACACAGTAACAAACCACCGCTGCATTCAGTGTCACTGCATGCCATCCACCAGCTCTGTGGCAGTCCTGATCATCGGAGAACAAAGTTTAAAAATAAATTGTAACTGTAGAACTACAAAATGCACACACACGGAAAACATCACCTTTAAAAACACTTTCATGGCTTGCATTTTAATTTTGCTTTGAATTACATTTAATATATTTAGTATACCAACTGGGCAGAGATACAGCCCAGTAAACATTTAGCCGATGATTCAACGTTGAAATAACGTAATGACTGCCGTCTAATCAACGTTCTCTTAAGGTTGAAAATGAAAGTTGAAGAGACGTCCAAACACAGACATTGAAAAGACGACTATTATTAAAATACTAGACGTATTTTGGACGTCCATTGGCGTTATTAATTGGTCCAGAAATAAATTACTTGTAGAAAACCCATTTTGGACGTCCACTGACGTTATCGATTGGTCACCACTTAACTAACTAACTAAGATGGATTTTGGACGTCCATTGACGTTTAAAATATGTCCTTGACGGACAGACTACTTTTACACCTATTTTGAACGTCCAGGGACGTTCCTTGTTTACTGGGAGTGCTATAATTAGACTAAAGGTAATCATATAAAAAGGATGATTATTCACAATTTTGTTATAATTTTTGCCATTTACGTTTTACATAAAATTAATACAATGTTTACATTTTTATTCGCTAGTAACTTTGCCATTTTTAAGTTATTGTCAAACACTGTATATTACAGTAAAAATGAAAGTAACTATACATCTGTGAAATGTTATTCACTGTTTCTTAAGTTTATATTTTGATAATCTAGGCACAAAAGTCTGGCATTTCTCATGTTTTAATGGGTCAAAATAAAACTTTTAGGTCACTTTGAGTCATACACAAGCCCCAGTTCTACATCTAACGTTTTAGTACTCAGTAAAACTTTATTAACATTCAAAATAACCAGAGCTCTATCTCAGGGAATCTGGCCTTAGCCAGCGAGCTAACTGCTGCTAACGTTGGTTTAGTATGTCTTCCAATTCAGTGGACTCACTTGAAACATTTCTCTTTTGTTCACCAAAGGCCTATGGTGCTGCTCTGTGGAAGTTTAACCATTTCCTGTTGATGACGGCTGTAAGTTGTTCCTCTTCTAAAAAAAAAACAAAACAGTTTACTATCCAACACTGCTTGCTCTACCGCGCATACTGAGGTGAACGCCTGAAGGTTGCCAGGTCTAGTGTTTATCTCCAGAACTCCAGCAACAATAATCAGCTAAAAGAAACAATTGTTTTTAATTTTTTGTTATTATTAACTAAATTGCACGTTTTCCCGAACATTAATTTTACCAGTCCAGTTAGAGAGCTTGTAATGTTTATTGTTTATTTGTTTTTTAAATTTAGTATCTAAACCCCCCCCCCTTGGGAAAAAGGAAGTGTTCCAACACCTAGAATATAGCTTTTCAAAAAAGCAGTTTTCACTCCAAAGAGGAAAAAACTAAATGTTAATGCCCTTTCATTCAGAAGAAATATTGGATGATGATGTGTTGACAAATATTTGGCACAATAGTCAATTTCTATTTTTTGCCATTTCCTTGCATAATTTGATAATGCAAACTGGTCTTTACATTGTGTCCATATTTTGAAAAAAAAAATAAATCCTGTTCCATTAACTTCCAAAGTTAACACGTTTTCCTTCTCCTGTAAAGTTTCTGTTATGCAGATACAAGGTTTTGTCCCAAACTACCCCACCCACTGCACTCTGTTTGAACTATCCTGTTTTCACCAGACGTCCACTCCACATCTAAGCGGAAGCACTCTGTTAACTTTATTAGTTGGAGCTTTGTTAATTACACCTAATGACTCCGTCTCGTTTGACATTCACCATACTATTAAACTGAATAAAGTGCAAAACTATCAAAGACTTTACCAAATATCGGACTCTCTGTTCCTCATCTGGACATCTTTGAGTCGACGAGGAAGGTAATCGGTATGGCTTGATTGAACACGAGATAGACTTAATGTCATCTAATCAGAAAGACCATTATGTATTAGTGAGAGCACCAAACAGAATTATCTGACAAGGGGCAGGCCACATTATCTAAATTAACATTTTGCAAGCATGAACATGCAAGGCCGTGGTGGAAAATGAAAGGCTACAGGAGTGCGGCCTGCATTTAGACATTCGGGCAGTAATTATTAATTTATGCTTGTCTGTGGTCTTAATGAAAATGAAAGCCAGGAGAAGAGAACAGGGAGGGATAATGTGCCGTGAAATTGAGTTTCATTTGTTCGGGGGCCACCTTTTAACTTTTCCTTTCTTCCCAGGAAATGAAACCAACCAGAGTTCTTGTGTGTTTTTCCTCCCCTCCCTCTCTCTCTTTCTCTCTCTCTTTCCCTCCTTCCCACTCCCCCCTTCTCATCTGGCCCAGACACAGACAATCTCTTGACCTTTGCAGTATCTGTAAATATCCTGTCTCCCCCCATAATCTACTTTATAGACTTTAGCCCAGTGATTACTATTGCTTCTTCAATAACCACTGAGCGTGTTAGCTCTTTGTGTTCTATTTAGCGACACTGAGAACAGAGCCAGGTACAGATTGGAAAATGTAGTGAGCTGTGCTAATGTACAGTGGGCTCTTAATGGTAAAATATACACTGTACGTTTATCTGCACATCTATGTTTATTCTCAAATCAAAGCTACTAATAGGGGCTTCTACATAGAGTTACATCAAATGATTCCACTGCTCTGAGATGGTTTTACACTAAAAGAATTTGATAGCATCTAAAACATTAGATCAGTTATTGAAGCTCAGGTGTTAGTTCTGGCTCCCTGGATTAATGTTACCCCTGTTTCTTTACACCAGTATTTACATGAATTAAATATTAGAAGGAATGTCCACAAACATTTGGACATATAGTGTATATCACACCAAAACAACTCAAGGAACCATATGGATGTCACTCATGTCACTCTGCTTCACACTGTTCCATTCACTGGTTTCCTGTAGCTGGTCACATCACATACAAAACCCTGAAGCCTGAAAAAACAAAGTTCTGATTTGTATCTACAGCCCTTTAAATGTGACCTACAATCTTTCTGAACCCATTGGAGGCAAACATAAGACTTCTCTGTTCTAGCATAAAGGTGGAGTGAAGAAAATTCCACTGCTTCTTTAAAAAAAGAGCCCTGTCTTTAAACACCAAATGCAGGCTTATCATACACTAATAGTCTACTTAGTACAAAGGGTTTAACAAAACAAAACAACAAAACATTTTTTGTGAGGCAGTGCTACATGGAGTAAGTGTAAATATAAAATGCTGGAGTTATTTTTTTACAAGGCTATTCCTCTCTATAAGAAAAACAACATACCATGTGGCTGCTTAAAATAATGTAACTTTACATTAGTTCAGTATAAAGCCTAAAATATGAATCTAAATATATATCAGTATCTCAACTCTTTGCCGTCATTCCACATTTCAGACATTTTTTCAGGAAGCTTGTCAAGAAATCTGCAGGAATATTCTTTCCTAAGGACTATATGTATGTCTTAGAAATGGGTTTAATTTCCTGCTCCTGATCTAGGTAATCCCAAACACATTCACTAATGTTGTGTTCTGGGTTCTGAGATGAACAGGTCATTGTTCTGACAACACAAGCAGATTCTTTGTCTGATTTGCAAATGTTATTCTTTTCTGTGTGTGTTTCTTTTTCTCAGTTAAACATTCTTGACAGTCACTTTCAGACAAGGTATTTTCACAGTGGAAAGATGGACAGAAATTCCTGTGGATTGTTTCAGTTCTGAAGTAAGAATTGAATAATTACCTTCTGTTTCTCAAAGGTCATGATAAACGTACACGTTTTGAACATTTATATATTTTATAAATAACTAACATTTTTTTTTCTTTCTTTCTTTCTTTCTTTCTTTCTTTCTTTCTATATCATGTTTCTTCATATGTGCATAATACATTATTATTATTATTATTATTATTATTAATTTATTCATTTTTTTATTACTACAGTGTTAGATTTACTTCTTCACCTGCGTAATAAACTGACAACATTTACAGGCACCTGAATTTAACTTAAATGAATTGGAAAATGCTGCTGCTGCTTGACTAAAGGTGGAGCGGAAACAGCCAGAGCGTGTAATTCATTCATTGTCTGCCACCGTTTATCCAGTTCAGGCCCATGGTGGGTCCGGAGACTACCTGAAATCACTTCCTGGAGGGGGCGCCAGTCCTTCATAGGGCGACACACACTCACACATTCATTTACACCTATAGACACTTTTGAGTCTCCAATCCACCTTCAAATGAGTGGTTACTTTTTTGGACCGTGGGAGGAAAGCAGAGCACCCAGAGGAAACCCACACAGACACGAGAAAACACACCATTTAACGAACAGAAGCCTCGAATAAGAAACTACTTACAGGCAACAGATAGAAGGAAAACATAAATATCCTGAAGTCATCTATTTGTAGTTTTAAATCGTGTTTTGAACATAGTTCACAAACTCTAATATCCTCTTACATGCTGTTTTGGTAGGTGGCAGGCATCAAACAGACATCCACATAAATACCCAGACCAAGGAACATTTCCCAGAGCATCACATTCCATCATCCCCCTGGTCCATCACTCCCTGAGGTAAATACAGAACCTGTAACCTGTCCATGTCATGTAAAGAGTCTTCTACCAGGCCAACTTTCTTCCACTCCAAATTCCAGTTCTGACACACTCAAGTCCATGGTAGGTGCTTTCTTTCGAACATTTTATTGTCTAATTTATCCCAAATCTTGATATATGCTGTTGGGAGATCATCAGCTTTATTTGCTTTATCTGTGAATGGTCCCCATATTTTGCTTCTGCAGTGTAGCTTCGTTACCCAGAAGGCATCATGGTCCCTATACAAACCTTTAACTGAGAAACATGCATACTTCTTTAAAGAGGCTTCTGCCAACACTTATTCACCCTGTTCTTCAAAGGCACCTAGTGGATAGTTGGGTAGTGGTGTTTTAGTGTGTGTTGCACTGGTAGGAGTGGATCAGACACAGCTTTACTGCTGGAGTATTTTAAACACTGTCCAGTCACTGACCACAGTGTTAGGCACTGGAAAAGTCAGAGACAGTAGCTCATCTGTTTTTTACACCTTTGTGTTAGTCATCCTCTAGTTTTCATCACAGGACAGAGTCAGCAAAATGACTTCACAATCTCCAAGGTTTTCTATAAACTAGAACAGTCTCACCTGATTTTTTAGATCCATTTTAATTTAATTTCTAAGTAACTTTATCTCAGTACCTGATAAATGGGTGCTGGGATCCCTGGGTAAATGATAATGTTTAATTTAATACAAAAAAGGTAATTTTAATATCACATTTCATTTGATTCATAAGTTATGTCCTATGCTACAATCTCCTAGCATTTTTATGAGGTTTTATTCTGGACAAAGAGTGTGGAGGCAGGTCTTTTTAGTGTTTTGTTGTTTAGGACACATTTAGGTTATGCATTTTTATAATATAGCTATTGAATTCACCAAATTATCAGTAATTAAATGTGTTCCCTGTAGAGCATGTATACATATTCTCTGTAAGGTTTATTAGTGGTCATTAAAGGCTAATGTGGCCTTGCACAAATGCACAGACTTGCTGACCCTGCCCTTTAGTTAAGTGTTACTGACACTCTCTTTCTTCACTGTTACTGCAATGGTTTGCCATTTGATGTTGACGATGGGGAAGTGGATATTTTTGTAAGGTTTTTCTGTTGAGCTTGGCTGACTCAGTAAGGACCTGGACCAGGATTTGTGGCAAATATTATTGGTTCTCTGCCTGTGGTTTAAAGTACTATATACTCTTTATTTACCATCCATCTGGTGCATATAAATTAACTATGTAAAGACTGCCACTGAAACCAGTGGCACTGATGTTTATCCCATTTGACAAAAATAAGAGAAGACTGACTATAACTTATTTAGTTGTGCAGGGGAATATGATTAGATAATTTACACATTTATATGAATTATGAAGCATAATTGCATAAGACTCAACCACAAATATGTTCATGTGTGCATTCACGCATGCACACACACACACACACACACACACACACACACACACACACACATGCACATATACTGACAACCACAAATGCTGGGAAAAGACATCCAAACAATGGTCTTCACAGTTTCAATATTTATGTTTCCTTTACTGTGATACAAAGTGAAGGGAAACAATATTCTCATAAATCTTGCTACAGTATATATACATTAAAAGACAAAAATCTCTTTTTTCATGAAAAGTCAAATTTTACTTTTTAACACCAAGAGTTCATTGAGGTTGGGAACATGTGTCACATGAAGAAAAATGTCATGTGAAAATAAAAGAAATATTATCAGTGATACTGCTGTTGAATAAAGGCTTAATTGAAGTTCAGGTCTTCCTTTGTATGTGTGCCACTCCTCACACTGGATGTTTTTGACCTCATGGAAGCTGTGGTTTAGGGCAAGTGTAGAGAACTATGTTTGATTATGAGGAATCATACAAATACATATCTTCCTGACAAAGAAGCATCATTAAAAACCCATAAATACGGCAGTTTTCCCCAAATGAACTTTGAAGGGCCTCTTTGCTTCAAATGGGCAAAATACTTTAAAATACATTTTTTTTATTATCAACACTAAATTCATATACATGTGAAATACAGGAATGACAGGCAAGAAAAACTACAGCCCCCAGGCATGAGGAAACCAGGGTTTCATCAAATAGAATTTAGTAGAAGTCAGAGAATTTTATACAACAAAATCAGGACAGGTGTAGAGAGAGAGAGAGGGAAGGAAGTCTTTTGATTTGGGGTAAATAAATGCAAAACTACCACAAGGAGACTGCGAGACACTGACAAAGACTTTTCTTGCTCATTTTCTTTTTTTTTTCCCTTGTGAAAATGGAGATTAAATCAATTCGGTACAAATTAAAATAAGCCTTTTTAATAAAACTTCAAACAAATGTTCTTACTACGAGAGGAGTCTGAACCAGTCGCCAGACTAGGGATCTGTACTGGTTAGCTACAATAGCAAGTAAAGAGGTATAAAAAATCACATCACAATGATAACACGAGAAACACAATGTTACTTGCACTGAATGTGAGGACATCAGATGAACTTTGTAGATGAATTATTGAGAAATACAAGAAGCAGTCCCCTGAATGGCTCATCTGCTATAAGCCTACCGTGTGCTGTTGACATCCCAGAAATAAGTTGGGAAAAAAAGTCAGATTGATAGAATGTTTTGCCTCGAATACTGCTAAATTGTGGGATAACATCTGGATAAAATAGTTCCAAATCATACAGAGAAAAGAACAATATATACATTATTAGGTTTAACTCTGATTAGGGATCAATACCTCTGACATGCAGCAGGTTTTTAAATAAAAACAGAGCAGCTACTAAAATTACAATGGTTTGGTTTACCCTGCTTTCTGTAAGTAAACTCTAAGTAAGTGCTCAGCCTTTGTAGCAGCTTCTGAAAGTCAGCCGCAAGCAAGAAGTGTGCAAGTGTCAAACCAAACACAAAGCTTTTACTTATTGCTCCTTCAAACTTTTCATTAATTAATCTTATTAGAACTGACCTTGTACACGTTTTAATTTATTTCTTGTGAGAATACTTTGAGTTTTGTTTTTGAAGATAATCAGTGATCAGAACCTACTTCTGCTACTGAATATGTGACTCGTGGTATGCACCTGCAGTATCTACTCTTTTTTGCATATGAAAATAAAGTCAACACACTGAGGAGATTCTCTTAGATATGATGCTGTTCCCACAAGTCTGAGAGTGGAATCATAAAGTAATGCTTTTAGTCCAATTCATCAGGGTGTAAGTGAACCAACCCTAGTTGTTCAACACAGTTAAGTATTTATTGAGTAACAGGAATTCAGGACAAACATTTACATGCCTGCATGCTTCCACCGTAATGGCAGCTATCTGAAAGAATGATGGCTCAGAAACAAATCTATAAATTCCATATAAATGTTGGTATTGTTTTCCTAATAGATCTACTGCATACACAATACCTCCTTTTAACGTTATATACACATACCAAAGTGAGTGGGTTAACCTATTTTCTGTTCTCGTATATACAACAATGATAAAAATGAAATTGATTGTATTTTTTTTTTCTAATTTAGAAAACATTTAAAGCAAAGATTAGTCGTTTCTATTGATCAACATATATTCAAATTCACATTTCCAGAGGTTTTTTTTTCGTTTTCTCCAAGCTAGGGTCTTTAACAACTTGGCAATAAGCTATGGTGTTCAGGAATTATCTTTTTGTTTTTTATTCTTTTTTAAATACAAAACAAAACCCCTGGATCTGAATTTTCTTTTTCAAAGCTTTCTCGCTGGTTTAAATACAGTATAAAAATCTTCAGTGCTGTGGATTTGTTGTAAATATAATCACCAAGTGCACCTCATGGTACATTTTACTGTGCTCAAATTGTCGCCTTCAAAAACAGCTGATGCAATTAATCCCATATCTGTCACAAATGTGTTGTTGATACTGGTGAGGAGAAGAGTCCTAATTCTACATTCTGATGTGGCCCTTTCTTCAAATGAGGACCAAAACTCTGTGTCCACCTCTGTGGATCATCTGCGATCAGCCTGACATGTTTTTGTAACTAAAAAAAGACCCTTGGAAAGGGCTCTCTTCATATGACAGAATTCTTCTGAATCTTCATATGACAGACTTCATAAGTCCTCCACAACATCCCATCAATACATCACTGTGGTCTTCAAAAATAGTCTTCCATCTGTGGACAAGGAAGAAGAAGCAAAATAAGAGCAAAATAGCACAATGCTTTCTTATTTAAAACCTTATTTTGGATTACATTTCACCCATCCACCCAGCATACACACTAACATCAAAGTCTTTGTATTAATTCAGAACCCCTGTGTGTAATTAAAGTAATATTGATTTTGATCACACCTAACCGAATGCTAAGTAACAGACACAGTGTTAAGGGGTTTTGTAATCTGTTTAAAAACCTTGCTTTGGGTCGGAATTCAAGACCTGAGACTGTTGAAGTATTGGTTCTGCGAGTAGCTCTGAACCCTGCTGTGCACTTTTTTCTTTTTTCTTTTTACTGTTTCAATAAAAAAAGCTTTGGTGCAACAATAATATTCTAAGACAACCCATATCTTAATAGCACACCCAGTGTCTCAACTCCATTGTTATCACACCAGGGTGAGAAGGCACAGGTTCTTTTTCATGCTGCTAATATATGAGTCCCCTTTCATGTCACACCTTGACTTAACACCCCAGCATATTTTAAAGCTATAATAAAATAATAATGCTAATACTAGTGCATGTTTGAGCAGTCTCTTGTGTTCCAACTGATTCATTAAAAGATTGCAGGAACATGATTCTATAATGGATCAGAATACCTGGCAAAAAAATCTCCAAGGCCTTGTCTTTTTTTTTTTTTTTTCAGATATTTAAATCCATTTTCTGACAGAAAGCAAAAAGAAAAGTTGTTTATATCACCATGGTTTCACCCAGTCTTCTCCATGGTAGCTTTTCCTGTTACTGTGGTTTAATAGTATACAATACTCAATGTTTATCTCCAGACATCAACAGATTAAACCCCCGCAATCAGGTTTAATGATTATTAAGTCGTAGCTTTCAAAAGTTTTAGACTCTACAGTTCAAAACAGAGTTTACAAACACCATGCCCCTGTTGAACATTCTCAAAAATCCCCTTTATTCGTGATCATTACATCACCTTATCCAATTTGGATTTGGATCTATGTGGACATGGCTTGAGAGTTCTCAAGTTGTTCTACACACTGTAGGTCATGTGTTTAAGTCTTTTTTTTTGACATGCTTGTTGGAATATTCTACTGTGCTGATGATGTAAAGCACTTTGTAAATGACACTACCTGGGAGGAAACAGTATTTATTGAGAGAAACAGAGAAAAAGAGAGAGAGAGTGAAAAAAGTGTCAGCCATTCCTCTCCACCGCTATCTCCAGACACTTGCAATCTAACGAGCTTTGTCCATTTCCAGGGAACACTCATGGCGAGTGCATGCCTGAGTGAACAACGGCCTCTCACTGCCTCAGCATTGGTAAAAGCATCTGTTAGGCATGGCTCAGAAGCTTGTTTGACGTTTATTACTCTAACATTTCCTCTGTTTCGCGAGGACGCTCCGTTTTTTTGCCTTTAAGGAATGTTTCCTCTCTTTGGCAGCCCAGGCTAAATAATTCAGCTTTGAAGGGGAAAAGCACACCAAAAGACATAAAGCTGCGACAGAAACAGGGAAACACTGCAGAGCTTGTTTGAACTAGACAATTGGCATGATGGGATAAGAGCAGAAATTTGTGGACTTTGCAGGAGCAGTACATAGTGTTTTGAAGGAAACTTATTACGTAAGTTATACTGCACAAGCTGTTTTCATGAGAGTCGGAGGTGAATAGTCTATCCTATATCCACACCCTAGTGGGATGACTGCAGGAAAACAAGCTTAAAATAAATAAAAAGCCATCAAAAACAAACAAAAAAAAAAAAATAAATAATAATAATAAAAAGCCATCAACATATCTAGTAAAATTAGTACAAAGAATAGTAATTAATAAATACTAATAGTTATAAATAGTAAGAAAAATAGTAAGTAAAAAGTAGATTAATTAATAAACTAATAAACTTGAAGTAAATATATTATGATTTTTATATAGTGACATTAAATATAATGAATTTGAGTAAATGTAACTAGTTTTGGTCTTGGTCCTTCCTGCACAAATTAAATCATCTGTTTTTAAACTCCAAACCTAGAGCTCATAAATCATCCCAACATTTTGACTTTTTCTGCTTTTAGCTAATAATCTGGTGTCCACTGCAAGAAATGTTGATTAATATGAGCTCAGAAACCCTGTGAACTTTGATTAATTGTGGCCTAGCTGTGCACAGCGCTGTGTGCAGAACAACAAAGCCTTGATACAGGGACAGACAAACAGTGGGGCTAATTACAGCAAGAAGACCCAAGTCTCAGAGGTACTGCACTCTGGCCCTCGCCATTCAACCAACGCTGTAAAAGTCATTACTGTGTGAATTGCACTGCTGAAAATAATGCAGCCAGGGGTCCAGCAGTAAGTAGGAGTTGCAGTTAATTGGGCACGACTAAGAATTTCTTCAGTGTGTGCTTAAGGATTTGGATTGTTTTAGAGCACTGTGGTTTATAAGAAAATATCAGAACCTAAAAGCATTATTAACCTATCCAGAACCTTCCATACAACTCTCATTAATGGCTGCATGGCACACATTCAGAGGATAATTAAACTGCTTCCAATTATATAGTTTTTTTGGCTTTCAGTATTCATCTGTGAGATTTTCTTATAAATAATAACATTCTGAAAACAAGGAGGGTTTCTGAGCTAACTGCACATCCCTTTTGAAGATGGTATTGAGTGTGTTACACTAGTTAATTTTTCCAGCCTACTTAATAATAATAATAATAATAATAATAATAATAATATGTACTCTGTAATATAGAGTATATTAAGCTACATGCCAACATTAATATTTAACTTGATCTTTTCTTGGCTGTTGAATTTTATGTTGAATTGCTGATTTGGAAATAATATCACAATATTTTAAATCATTTTTCTTTGGTTAAAAGTTTATATTATTACTATATTTTGAATAAGGATTGGATGATATGGCCAAAATTTATATCACGATATGTTTGTTAATATCAGTTGATATTATATAATTCTATCCATATAAACAACATAAAAAAAACTGCCCAGAACAAACAGGAAGCATGGCATCACTGACAAAAATTAACATTAATATTTTTAAACTAACTTTAAAATTGAGGTCAGTGAACTGGGCAGCGCAGTCAGTGACAGATGCTGTGAATAATGTATATTGAATTAATGACAATGTGTTTTAAAATCATATAATTGTTGTTGAAACATTTTATACTGAGACATAAATTGATATTGAATTACCATCCAGCCCTATTTTTAATACATTAATTCATTAATTAATTACATTTCTGTTCCTGTTTTGTGCCCAGTGATTCTGGGTAGGCTCCGGACCCACCGCGACACTGAACTGGATAAGCGGTTTCAGACAATGAATGAATGAATAATTACATTTCTAATCAAATACAGCAGATATTTTGTTCTGATATTTGTTCATCAAATTTCTGTATCCTCATTAAAATGTAAAGCTGTGCAGGACCAGCACACAGCTCATGTATATGTAACTGCAACCAAAATGGATTTCAATCCTTTGAACTGTAGTGAACTTTCCAAATAAACCTGTTCCCTCCCCTATACAATGCAATAAATAGAACCTTTTAAGATTAGACTTAAAATCAAAAACAACATCATTAATATACAGTAATAATAAACAGTGAAATAGTAACTGATACCCTAAGTGTAGGGAGGTTCAGATCTAAACTCTGCACTCAGGGTCTTGTTTCATGTGAAGTCAGACCTACTATTTGCTGCCTTTATGTGAAGTTAGGCGCCTGGGGCAGTGGCTGTTGCAGATGTAGCAGGATGTGTACAGTAACTGCTATGAAACCTCACTATTCATCTCAGCATTGCTTTAATGCTGGTAAGTGGCTTATTACTGGAAGAACCAAAGGAAGGAATGTGCTGTGTCCTTCCTGGGGAAAAAGAAGTCAGAAAGGAAAGAAGCAAACAGGAATCAAACAAAAATGATCCCTGCTGGTTTTGACGCCACACCTCAGTTTGAAATTGAAAATCAAGAGCAAGATACTCAAGATTTACTTTAGAGGATTTACATTTGGGTACCTAGGCATCAAGTGATTTCACAGGAAGCTAATCATAAATTTCTAAATTAGCATATTAATTCCCAGTCTAGTGGAGTGCAGGTGAACTATGATGCCTAGTAGAAGAGTTAAAAAAAAACTGACATTTTTGAGCAACAAGATAAATAATCTGATTCCTGCCGAGTGTTTTTTTTAACAAAGCCCCTCATTAAAATATGTTAAAACTTTGGCATTTTTATATTCAAATCAAGATGAAAAGTTCATTAAAGAGGATAAATATTTCATTAGATGCTAAATAAAACAAAGGGAATTTTTGGCTTCTCTCAGCATAAAATTCCTTTGAAAGATTAATTAATACATGTAAATTATGCAAATTATGCCCATGCAAATATTTTATGAAGACAATTAAGGGAACCATTAATTACGGCCTTTTTTGCTTCAGTGACATTCATTCATTTAATTTTAATTTCACTTTAACTGTTTTGATGTTTAATCTTGCAACAAAGAACTTTATCTCTCTTCGCAGGGTCATGTAAACTTGCCGAACACGTCAGGAGGCAGAGAGCGGGAATCAGGAGCGATATGGAGGAGATATTTTGTGCAGAATTAGCTGCGGGAACATTCTCCCGGAAGCACGGGGCCAGGAGAAACAGTCAAGCTTATACTTGGAATGGATTCAAAATGCTGGAAAAGCAATTAATAAACAGAGACTGCGTTAATATAGCAGAATTACAGAGTGTGACAAAAGACAAATAGAAATAATTAGCTCTCTGAAATTATGCCCTCATTAATTTTTTTTTTTCAACAGTGAAGAGTTGAAATTATGGGCCCACATTTCGATGGGGGTTTTGTTGTGTATGCACAACTTGTTAGGTATTTCTTTCTTCTCTCAAGCTTGTGTAATTCATCAACATCATTTTTTGCCATTTGAGAGTAATTATGCCGCACTGGTTGTAGGCTACAGCCGTAATGACACAGATCCCAGACAAATGTGGTCCTAATTGAACAGACATGCATTGTTGTTCAAAACTTTAAAAAAGTGTATTCTTCAGGGCACCAATCAGCAACAGAAGAGCCTGCCACAACACTTTGGAACTTGAGACTTTGGTGTTTTAATTGAAGCTAATAAGATGTGAATAAGACAATGATTACTGAATGATTATTCAGTTTGAGAATTACTCGGGTCTGGAGTGTGTTGGCTGAAGAAAGCAATTAACCAAACTCCCTTCTTTAAACTTTAACACACAAACTTCTAAATATAACAATTAATACAGAAAATGGTTCATCTTTAATATAAAGTAGTGCATTATCATAATGGACATAACTTTATGTCCTGAACAAATTTCTTCAGGCTCTAGTTATCAGCTCTGTGACACTTGATTTAGTGGGGTTAAAAGACTATTCCTTTCATTGAATCCCTCCTTCACAAAAATATCCTTTAAGTAGGCTAATCAAACTGGGTTATGGGGCTTTTACATGTGACTGGGTATTAAAATGCCATTTCCCACATTTCATAGCAATTTCCACGGACTATTTTCAAAGGGAAATTTAGACCACTCTGAGTGATAAGGGTGCTGTTCTCGTGGTGCTGCCGGAGAGTTATTTAAATGCTTCGGCATGTACTACTTGAGACGTTGAGATTTACACATCCATTCTGTGAGTTCAACACTGAGGCAGCGGCAAATAATATCACAGCAAGGCAGCCTCGGTACTTGTGGCTTTGTTTACACACTGCTTGCCGTTTGTTAATCGAAACGGGTTGTGTGCTAATTAACTGAAATTTTTCAAACACTCCCTTTTCATCTTCTCCCTCAACCTGCTGCGATCCTGTGCTGACGACAGATATTGTCATCAGATTAGAATGATTTCTTTTTTCTCACTCCTAGCCTGAGCTACTGTCACAGGTGGGGAATGTGATGTGTGCCACCTGTGGCTTTAATAATGCAGTAGAAGGGGTGTTTCCTGCCTTTAGCAGTTAAATACTAGTGTGCATTGCAAAATGTGTAGGCTACTTTGGCAATTATGCTCACCACAAAAGGAGCTATTAAAGAAAAACATGGGCAGCTTTTATGGATTTGCCAGGATTCAGTCAACACATTACAGGGATACAATTTTGAAGTCATTCAGACATGGATAAATGTATAAAGAAAAAGCCATCATTTCTGGCTGACTAATGTTATGAACAACATGCAAAGCATTAGGTTTTTCGTAAGTGAGAAGTAAATAGCATTAAAATACCTCACAGATATAAACTGGGAAGACATAAGTACAAAGTTCCAACATTTTACTGAAATGCTTTACAGGTTTTAACAGTTCATTTCACATATTTTGGCAGGAGAGTAAAAATCAGGACCCAGTAAAACAACAAAAAGAATATGTGCATTCTTTTACAGCCTAGATTCAATGCTGTAGACAGGCACAAAATGAATTCATATGTATGCATTTGGCACATGTATTTATCCTGAGCAGCTTAGTCTAGTTGAGGGTTGATACCCAGCCAGGTGCTAAACAGCTGTGTGTTTCGCAAAATTAATTTTTAAAAAATGTTATACATACTAACTTGAGTTTAATAGTTTTATAGAAATAGTATATTGTGATTTACCTATGTAATAACTACAACCTATTTGGAACTCAATGTAATTCAGTGTACTTTACTTATACTGTATTAGAACATGGGCAGTGTTCACTTCCTCAGGCTGTGACTCAAATCTGAATCTATGCCTTAATGTGACTCAGATCTGATCTTTTTAGGGCTGTGGGAGCATTTCAAATTAGACTTCAGTCACTTTCATATGTGGTGTTAGATTGGACATGTATCCAATTCGTGAGCATGCAACGTGAATGTGAGCTGCCAGTTCGGATTTGATGCACCTGTGTGTCTTTACGCATGATCTTAGGGCTGTCACTTCAACCAGGGCAGCAAACAACAGAGGATACAATTGTGTCATTTTATGTAGTGCACCTCACAGAATATAAAACTACTACTACACCCAGACAGGCCACAAGGTAAACTTGATATTTTAAAAAGAGCCATAGAAAATGATTATTACCACAGTTGTTTTGATTTTCTTGTACATTTGATCGGTTTCCCATTCAAACTCATTTTTGTAGTCCACAAGACATTTAAAATCATTAAGCAAACTATCACATTTGTAGAATGTTATGCATGACGTGGAATTGTTTAATTTATATGTAATATATACAATACAGCTCACAGTAAGTGGGTAACTATGCAATGGAAATGACACCATACTTGAATAAGATTTCATTCCCTCACTGACTAATTTAGATCTGTCTCATGAAATGTATGAGAGCTTAGAAGAACACAACATTCCACTAGAGAGATGTCATCTGCTAGTCATTAGTTACACTGAAACATCAGTCTCTGTTTTCAATGATACACCACTCTGCTAAGTGAATGTATACTCTAAGAAGCATTCATAGGGGAATGAGTTAAGCTGGACTCTATTAATCTTAAAATCATATTTAAATGTTCACATCACATTTTATGCTTAAGATTCATAACTTGGATGTTGTTAAGCTGATTTCTGAATTGGTTGAAAGATAATGCTCAATTGAGCCACTAATCTTTTAAGTGGAAGGATATGTGGTCACCCTCATATGTGGTTAGACATGAAAAACCAGCCATGTCTCGTGGTCTAGCTTCATCTAAAAGATTAAAGATTTCAGATACAGCTTATTACAGGTGTTGAAATCAAAGCTAATATGAACATCTGCCACTTGGATGAGAAAATCTGGCCTTACGCTGGAGTTGCAAATGCTATAAATCATATGAAGGAAAATATTAACAGAAGCCAATTGCTGATTATGCTCTGCAGTTTTTTTCCTCTTTTGTTAAAACTTGTGTGTAAGTAAATATAATTTAAAGTACTCTTCCATCACCCTCAAGGTGTAGAAGTGAGATGTTTCTGTTTATTCAGTTACAGCACTTAGACAGAAAGGGCAGCAGTGATCTGTTGTTTGCCAAATAGTGGAACCACATCCTTCTACACTGTTAAACCTTGCTGGATACTGACCTTACTTTGTCTTCAGTTGACAATAACCCTGTCAGCTTCATCACATATCTATTTAACTCTTTAATGAAACCGTTTAAATGTTTAATGAAATAACCATCAATAGACTGTATTTTTATACACCAATTATACCTTACAGATGAAATGACTAAATTCACATTCTCAAGCCTGAGTTTATTCTTCATCTTGACAACATATCTACAATCTAACTTTTTTTAAATCATTTATACATCTTTATAATTGTAGCCTTTATTTTAAAGTGGTTCAAGTTTTCTTTTAAATCAGCCATTAATGAGTTGTTTCTAATTAGTTTAGGTATATGATGATTGACTTGCATAGGGAAGGTATAACTCAAAAGGGAAATGCTTGAAAAACACAGAAGTTTCAAAAACATAAAGATTTAAAGAACTTGAGATTTCCTAACAACCACGCAGAGAAACAATGCTTAAAGCTTTCATCATTCAAAGACCAGACAAAAAAGAGGAAAAAAAGGAAGACATTCAAAGAAGCTGCTAAAGGACTGACCACACCAAAAGCCAGACCTCCACATCATTCAAAGTGTTTGGGATTTTTTGGATTGCAGGAAACAGCAACTGCAACTACAAAGACTGAACTTCTGGATGTATTACCAAAGCCTATATGAAAGAGCAGATTAAAATGTGTCATGAGTGTCTTTCTCTAGTTATGAATGGACACATGAATCTAAGAGACATATTCTTGCTGCTGGGCAGCGTAGTACACACCTCATAAAATTATCATCCCCACGTTTGCTAGAGAGACTGATTTTCCTTTTTTTAAATTGTTCTCTTGACGAATCCCAGTGATCTTGACCTTCCTCTTGAACTGTGAGAGCTGTGGCCCAGATGGTAAGCTGCATGCTTGAACAGCAGGCTGAAACTAAGGCTCATATAGTGGCGCTGCAGAGAGATTTATAGTCTCCTCAAAAAACATGTACCTTGTATTGTCCTTTCAGCATCTGTTCTGCCACTGCTGCGGTCAGTCTCTATCTCCTGGGTCAACGAGTCTGGCAAAATGAAAGGATAATGACGATTAAACATCCATGACATCTGCACTTAATTAGGAAAGTTTTTTGAACGTCATTTCTCATGATGGATGGAAGGACGTGTAGGGAGCGCTGCATATGGCATGACAAAGGCTTAAACTGTGGGCTAGGTGAAGGATGCCAGGAATACAAACCAGGACTCCAGCTTTTCAACATATGTTAACCCAAACCTGTGCCTGCTTCTTTGTGAATGACATCACAAACATGATGCTGATATTTTTCTCAATATTGTGAGGTGCTTTTATGGTGCATAAATTGTGCACTCAGTTCACATGTCTGAGTCTAGGACAGTGCTGTGGAGTAATGCTTTCAGGTACACGTCTCAAGTACAAGTCAAAATCAATCCTCACATGGGAATTTGACAGCGAGCACTCAATCACTTCAGAACAAACCAGATTTGGGTCAAATGTGTCAAGTGTTTATGCCTCAGAAAAGGGCTTGTTTTGAAGAGAGAATGGATTCTAAAGTCCCTCTATCCTTTAATCAAGTATGCTTTCATATATTATAAGATCTACAATGTTATACCAGCATGTGCTCATATAGATTTTATGTGCTGCAGGCAAGTTACATCGGTTTGCAAATTTGTACAAAGGCTTGTCATTATCATGAAATTTTGTCTGATAATTAATTGCCCTCTACATAATTGTGATTTAACATTTTTTTTAATGTAGATTTTGTTCTAAAACAGCTCTTTGTCTTTTTTTAAGAAAAATTCTTAGTTATTAAAAATAGAGTCTTACTCAAAACCAGTAGAAGTTTGAGCAAACTTTTGGTAGACTTGGATTTGAGCTAGGGCTGTGCCACATTGTGTCATTTATGATGATATCAGTATGATTAAAACAATAAAAAAAAAATCAACATTTTGATAATAACAACATTCTAACTTGTTTATGTAATGATGTCATGCAGTTATGCATATTATACAATACGTGTATTACATGAGACATTTAGGCACAGTAACTAGTATGGCAGAAAGTGGCTCTGCACTGGAATACTTTAGTGTTGTTTTTTAGACTTTTTTGTTACATTATTTTATACAAAATCATGTTTACAATTAACAACAACAACAACAAAACCAAAACCCTAATATTTATTTTTTTTTGTTTGTTTTCCTTAATGTTTGAAAATTATGTTTTGCTAAAATAAAATTTTAACATTTATTTTGTTACAATAGTATGTTCTTGAAATCTACAATATATTTAAGTTTTTGTCAAATTACAATCAATATATTTATCATAAAAATTATATATTGTGATAATATTTTAAGGCCATATAAGGCCCAGTCTTATTTTGAGCATGTTGGAAAATTCTTTGGGTGTTTATTTTTGGAAAAGGTTAGGTTTGCCTCCAGTGTAAAGTAAATAAGTAAATTTTGGACACTAAACATTTAGTTTTAGTGGAAGTGTTTCTTTAAGGTTAGAGATTTTGTCATTTGCAGTTTTCACACATTTTTAATCTAGATCTTTGTGAAATCAGGTTGCCCGACATGTCACTAAATCAAGGAGCATGATTCATATGTCAGAAGTAAGTAGTTGTCTGAAAGTCAAAAAGTACAAACTGACAGTTAACAGCTCTCTACTTAAGCAAATGTCAGACTAAAGTAGGCTAATAGGTTAAGCAGAGCTGTGATTGTTCCTGTCACCCTTATTACACTTCATTACAGGGACTTCCAGTAACAAAGATTTCTGCTGTGAGTTTGAACCCCAGTGTTCATTAGTGATGAGCTGTAAGGTGATGGCTGTTGTGAGCATGGTGCTGGGGTGGTGGTCTCACCATTGAGGGAGCGCAGGCTCTCTGTGGGTGAAGATTGTTTGAGAGACTGCTCCACTTGTTCTCTCCGCTTACACTCATACTCCAGCGCCTCCTGCAATTTCCTCTTGGCCTTTTTCTCCTTCTTTAAGCGCTTCTGAATTATTGCTGAAGACCACAGACAGACACACACACATACACAAAGAAAATCAGACCCCGGTCTCAGTTAACCACAGGAGCAGAACTGGAGGAGGAGTATGAAATTAAGAACTGGTGGATAGAGCAGCTTGGTATTCCAAGTGTGATTTCCAGCTGTAATGTTCATAGAAAAGTTGAGGGTGGGGGTAGAGGGAGGGACTGTTCACTGTTCTCGTTCAATGAAAATGGACTGTGTCATTAGCGAAATAATTGAGCCAGCGATAACCTGGATTAACCTAGGTTAAAATGGCAATGAGACGAGGTTCAGCGAAACTTTCTCAAAAGAACAAAAGGGAGTAGCTGGCTGAATATAAAACAGCAGGGGGTCCGCAGGGCTCAGAGCACACTTATATAGATACTTGGAAAGAACTGCCTTATTAAATTCCATTTGATTCATTATGTGCAGCGAATGCATAGAACATGAGGATTAAGTCGCATTTGGTGACACTTTTGTATACAAAGAATATCAATTATTTATATGGATATCAAATATATACTTAACATTAAGTGTGTTAATAACGTCGACGCAGCACAGCAGAGAGAGTAACTAGAGGCGATGTAAAATGTAGGGAAGACTTTTATTATCAAAGATAGCTTTAATTTATTAGCTCAGACGTGAGCAATCTACAGCTCAGTCATCACTTTCCCTTGAGAAATCCTGTGCTACAATTAGATATATTTACCATATGAACCGTTTCCGGCACATGTATTTATAATTACATTAATAGAAAATATGCTCCCCAGCAGTTTAACATGCAAAATCAATGTGCTCATTTATCGATTGTAATATGAACATGTCCTGCTCTGTTGTATTTATTACCACATTCTCACCACTGCTGTAGAACACAGACTGTGTTTATACTCCACATCAGAGCTTTTAACCTGCCACGTTAGATCTCTTCAGAAGCTGGATCTCTTTCAAATCGCTCCAAATCTTCAATTATTTAAAATACACAGCTCCGCTCTTTGTTTCTGAATACATGCTGCTTATGTATTCTGACAAACTTGTTTTTCTAATTTTATGGTGCTTTAGGTCATTTGATAACATACAATAACAGCTCATTATATGTCCAAGAATATACAGACATCTGCTCTCCAAATGTTTTTGATTTCTGAAATGAAGGGCATTAACAGGGAATTTGGTACAATAACAGCCTTTAGTCCTCTCAGAAGACTTTACACTTTATATTCAAACACAGTACTGTCAGGAGTCAGCTGCATTCAGGCGTGAAAACATTAGTGTTGTCAGGGACTGATGATTACTGTTTAGCTCTGGATCAAACACCCCCACACCTCAAGATAAATAAATAAATGAATATGTTAATAATAATAATAATAAAACAAAAACAAAACAAAAAACACTAAAGTTAATTCCAAGTATAAACAATGGAGCTCCATCCTTTCTGAAAACAGAATTCCACTGCTGTCCACAAATATTTGGCCATATGGCATAGCAGTGTATTAAAAAGATTACCCTTCTGATTGGCCTTCTGTTAGCACTAATAACATCCATATATAGTATTGTGATGTAATTAATCGTAATGAAAAGATCATACCATTCAACATATAATGGTCTGCCTCTAATGTTTATTAGTGTGTGTACCTCTGTTCTTCTGCTCCACAGCCAGCTGCTTCTCCAGAGTCTCTCTGAGTTCCCTCTCTCTGAACAGCTCCATCTTCAGCTCAGTCTTCTCCAGCTGCACTTGCTTCTCCTGTGCACGGGCGTTATCGATGGCCACTTTCAGCAGACCCTGTCCACAGCAAAAGACACACTTGCCTTACATTTCACGCTTGCACACACTGTACTGTAGCCAACTCATGTGCAAGGAAGTATTTTCAGCTGAGGTTAGGCAGCAAATACAAGTAGGAAGTTAGTGTAGGAGTTGTTACGTGTGAACCAGTCAGTTTTACTCATTTTTAATTGTCTACAAGAGCATTTTACAGAGAATTACACAACGTGCAGTCTATTATTCCAAATATGTTCCTTTAGTGACAGGAGACACTGAAGGACAACTTTAAATTTAGATTTGAAAAAAAAAATCCACAGGTGTAAGACTGAGTTCATCTGTCCTCTGTGAGAAGACACCTCAATGTTGAACAATGAACACTGGCCATAAATCAGGACATGTGATATAAGGTTGTATGGCTGATGCATCTACATTTTGTAGTAAAATATGTAACAAACTTCTATGACTGAACTTTAAAGAGTTTACACTAAATACAGAAACTGTTTCTATCAAATTACGTTGAGACCTCTGTGTTATTATCATATACATTTCTGATTCTTTTCCACAAAACTGAAAAAAAAAAATAATTAGCCATTTTTGACTAGAAATTGTCTCTAATTCTTGCAAAATGAAGCCAATCACAATAAAAAAAATGTGGTTTATTCTGGGGAAGAGTCAAAATATGTGCTCTTAGTACAGCTGTGTATAGTATAATTTTCTGAATAACCACTTCCACTGCTTTCACACCCAGTTGTATGTTTGCAGTTCTGATGGTGCTGTGACCATATCAAAACAATTATTCCCCACACACGCGCAATTAAGGCAGATGCAATGGGCTACATCATACTAATTGTTCCTTCTTATGACCCCAATTTAAGCTAAGTTGCTTTATCTCAATTTTCTGCTTGGATTGCTTTTGTTGATTTGTATACGAGTGCTCAATCATAACGTTACCCTGGAATCATGATTAAAGATGACTAACTAAACTTCTGCAGCTCTGAGGAGTCCATGTGCTGGGGCTAATTATCAATGAGGCCAGCAGGAGCAGCGTGGCTCTGATGTCCCTATCACAAGAGCAATGAGCAGGCCATCCCTGCTCCCTATACTGTACTCACATCATTAGTCGCACGGGCCATGCTAATCAACTACATTCATCTTTCTGACTCGCTTTTGTTTATACGCCGACAACAATGGTGATCAAAAGTCCGGAGCATGATGTACTGAGAGGAGCACAGCTGTCTGAGGATAGGGCATAGAGGGAGCTCATCACTGGAACAAGAGCCTCAGTTAGCAGTGCTATATGTGAGGTCCAGGGACTGTATAAAGGATAACCCATAAAGTACTTATAATTTTTTTCTGAATCCCAGATGTGCCCCTACACCCTCTGTAGGTCACACTGTAGGTCATAAAATAATGGTTTCTGCACTCACACTGTATTTTATTTTTGAGAAAAATTTAGACATCTACAAGCTTCACTTTTCACATAATGCATGGTCTGGGTTCAGTATGAATTGTTATTGGTGGACTGTCATATTCTGTACCTTTAGTTAGACAACACAGAATATGGCAGAATTATTATAATTGTAGATTTTAAAACTGTGTTGATTTCACCCAATTTCATCTTCCTTATATTGTGTTTGACATAGTTCAATAATGAAAGACAACAGGTATTCACATCTGCTGCTGTAAGAGAGAATGTAATGTACTTTTAGGGAACACAATTGGACTTTAAAATCACTGTTATACCAGGTAGTGACCAATAATATACCTCTACCATACTTTTTATGATCAGCCACATTAATTACATTTTGTGATGTGCACTGTGTAGGGCAAATTGAGTTATTTTGAATGTGGCCCAAGCTCCTCTCCACTGCCGGACAGAAAATAAACAAAACAAAACAAAACAAAGCAAAAAAAAATAATAATAAAATAAATAAATAAAATAAAATAAAATAAAAAAACATGGGGCTTTACAAACGTGACCAACATAAATGGACAAGAGATCCATACTCATATTTCTATAACATTAATAATCTAAATGAGGACTACAAGACTGAGAGAAACCCCAAAACAATTTAAATATCACAGTTATTTGAGGAATTAGTAGGTACCCAGTATTTTGGCCATACAGTGATGTCACCTGCAACCCAAGGGTAGTCATGTAACATCAATTCAGATTCCTGTCACTGCTGTGCCTACATATAGCTGTATGCAAAGACTTGAACATGTCTGGGCAAATGGCAGTGAGGATACTCTAAAAACAAGTTAACATATCCTACACTGGGAACAAACTTGATATTTTCCTGCCAATTTTAGTGCACAAAATGTGTGTTCTCTGTAGAGGATGTACACTTAATTTTTTACTTAAATTTATTAACAAAAATTGTTATTTGACCCCAACTTTAGCACATGCTTGTACAAGAAAGTAGACATTTGTCTACTTGTTAGTCTAATGGACATCACTACTTCAGGGAATAGCTATCTCTGCATATCAGAACTGACCTAATTAGATCCTTTATGGGCCTCTTATTTAGATTTAGTGAAAGTGCTTAATCTGAAAACAGGTCAGATGTGATAATCGAACTTGAACGAGCTTATTTTGTCCACCTCCATTAGGAGTAAACCTGAGTAACACAAGCCTGCTCTCTGTTACGATATCTGAGGTGACAGGATTAACTTGTGTGACAGTAAGCTCATGTCAAGCTTAGCTAAGACAACCAGCTGGTGGGAGGCCAATATTGGACGTATTACAGCCCCGATCTTTTAGACCCATTACACAAATGAAGCACGGCTGCAACCACTAAACATTTTGCTCAGTACCTCAAACCTTCATGGGTTATATTGTATTATTACCATCCAAAATTACTTATTTTAATTAATTCGATTTTGTAACTAGCTACTAGTCTTGATTATTACCTAAATAAAACAGCATAAAACAGGCTTCTGTAAAAAGAAGCATATGGAAAAATTCCTTACATTATCTCTTCATTCATTCAGTGGATTCACAATTTCGTACCTGAATGTTGGTCAAGAGGGTCTCTATTGATGACAGGCCATCAGGAAATAGGAAAGGTGATGGGAATCCTGGTGGTAAAGCCTGGCTAGCCAGTGACAACCTCTCGTAACTGTCTCTGGCTGTGGGAGTGCACATGGGGACTTCTTCTGGTGGCAAAGCAAGAAACATACACACTCAGCATAATTGCATCCAACAAACAGATTACACATCAATTGCAACATGGTAGTGAGGAATAAATCATTATTTTTTCCAGGATTGGTGTTTATACACAGATTTTGTTTGCGCAAAAATCACATTAACATCTATACAAGCATGCCCAATCAGCTGGAAATGATTGATAGCCCATTCTGTCACTGTCATGTGAATAAACCCTGTTATTGATGCTACTGTATAACGAGGCTGTTCGCAATGCTCGACAGCTTCTAATCACAGGAATGGAATGAAATTCCTGAGTACTACACTAGGAGGGCTTCTTTTATAGCACAGTTAGGTCTGTGGTCATTTGTTTGCTGTGTTGTCGAGGGCACGGACGTGCTAGGAGTACTCTGCCCAGTCCATATGGCCCGTCAGCGCTCTGATATGAAAAGGCCACACTCAATCAGATGCATATGGCAGGCCTCGATTACCAAGGGCCCTGGCTCCTCAACAAAGACCATATGGCACAAGGTGGTGAACCTTCATTTACGGCCTTTCAACACCAGTGCATTTCCTGTGGGCATTCTGGGCACTGCCAGTTAGGACAAATGGATTTAATCCCTTGAAAGAGGCTGTGGATAAAAATCAATAGGGCTGAGGTTGGAGTTATCAGACTGGAATCAAGGGCAACTTAAAAATAAGCTTGAACAGAAGAGGTAAACATTAGCAATCGTCCCTCTCTTGGCATCCCAATGGATAGCAGGAAAAGCAGTGGTTGCAAAGTGCGGACTTAAAAGAGAGCAGCCATTAATGCCCATTGGAAAACTTCCTGACGGACAAACACAAACATGGATTAGCACTTAAAAAAAGCAGCAGTAGAGTCTGCTGGGGCTAACTTTGGGCTTGAGCAAATAGAGCAGGACAATGAAAATAAAAATGTTCAGTGCATGCGGTTTCTATTTATGATCTGGTTCTGGCTGAAAACAACTCCTAGCTGATTGGCTCTTTTAAACAGATCTAGTCCACACTAATGGAATGAAACAGGCCCAGCTGGGAATAATATGTCAGTATCACACAGAGGGCAAAGGGCAGTTACTTTCAATTAAGCCCTAGGTAAATGGATGCCTTTCTGTCACTGAAATATGTCAAAAATGAGCTGATTTATCATTATAACAAACAACACATTCCTATAAAGAAGAAAGGGCCAACATTAGGGAAAACATTTTGTCTTGGCTGTCACTGAGGAAGAAAAAGTAATTCTATATGATACACTGCAAAATTAAGGCTTGGCCAAAAATGATCTATGATTGCTCTACATCATTTAAACATTTTTATATTACATTTACATTAAATAATACTTGAAACAAAGGTTGTGCCTTATAGAGTCCCATTAGCAACAATATTTTAGACCCAGTACAAATGTTAAGTAGCAGTAGACACGGGGTACAAACTTTTTATAACAATTTTATAAATTGTATATTTGCATAGTTTCAAAACACAGTACAATGCCTTGTGCCCATTGCTCCAGAACATGGGAACCATGTTGATGAGGATAATGTGCTCACAGAACATGAATTAATAAACCATACAAAACATGGCTAAATCCTCAGTATGTACAACTCGAGTGCAGAAAATAATCAATGGAAAGAGTTTGAATTTTTATGATTGAATATATTCACCTCTCCAGCCTACAGCATTTAAGCCCCTCCCATTCATTGCAAAGTTATTTAAAGTGAATCTAAGGGACAGTAAAAGTTTGGAAAATGTCTGGTACATGTAAAAATCCAACCAAATATGCTAATTTGTTTTCTTTTATATAAATGTATGTACACAAATTAAATTATAAATATATAGATATGTGCTATATGTGATGTGATATCTGATAAGCATGAGCTAAACTTACTCAAACCTTGACCCTAATCCTAACCTCAAGAACAAAATGTTATCCCTGTATCCCTAATTGAACGAGGACACTTCAAAGAGCTCATCCTTCTTTTGGTGGGATTGTGGTAAAGATACACCAGGCCTCTTTAGGCTCGTGTGTGGGAGGCGGCATGTGAAAGGGCATAAATCTGAGTGTGGACATTGAGCAGATGTCCTGTGTGTGTGAAATGTAAAGCAGAGATTGAAGTGAGGCTGCGCTTCCTCCAAGGAGCCATGGCGGCCTGTCAGAGCCTGATGACATCATCCGCCATTCATCACGTCCATGAGGGCAGACCTCTGCCATCTGCTGCACATGCCATCATAACTCTACATCTCTCTATCTCTCTCCCTTTTACACACACACACAGCGGCCTTCATAACTCAACATCCATTTACACACACACACACACACACACACACACCAGTGTCACCACCACAAAAAGCACACGACCATTTCCATCCACATTCGCTATCTCTACCTGGATGCCACTCACAGCCAAAGGATTCTCCTGACAGGTTTCAGCACAGAACAAACAGCACATGCTAAAGCTGCTTCCTATCATACTGGCACAATACCAATCTTGTTTATCAAATTTATTTATTAATTTGAGAGAGAGAGAGAGAGAGAGAGAGAGAGAGAGAGAGAGAGAGAGAGAGAGAGAGAAAGAGCAGCGACCAGTTTGAAGTTATCCGATCTGGCACTCAAATCCACAGCCGGCCTCTCATACAGAATTAATACATGTTTGCGTGGCCCTCTAAATCATGCGCAAACACGGCAAGACTGGAGGAGCCCCACTACTCCCATCAATATTCACTAATGCCAGCCAAGGCTTGGTAACAGCTGGTCTTACATTAATTAGTTTAAAGTATTTATTTCATCCATCTCCAGAGCAGATTGAGGAAAAACATTAGAGATTATTTCAAGCATCTGCAAATGCCCTGGAAACATCATGCCAACCAACAGTTGAAGCTCAGCCGCCAGTATTCGGGCTCCGTAATTTAGAATTCTTGGAAGAGGGGGAGGCTAAGAGGAGTGCTGTGGGTCCACAGAGGAGCCTCCCAGCAGCCTCTCCCCAAATTTCAGCAGCACTTCCCCTCCAGTTCATTACTGACAATGGATGGCTGCCTAATGGATAAACATTTGCCACTAATCTAATTTCATAAATAAAAAATCAAAAGTCCACTTTTGCCGAGGTTATTACTGCTGCTTGATGGCTTGTTTTTTTGTGCGTGGATAACTGACTGAGTGTGTTAGGGAGAAAATAAACACAGTAGGATTATTAGATCATAAAAAGCATTTGAGTGGACATTCGCTGCCTCTGTGTGTTCCGCTGGGCTGGTGCGGCCAATGCCAAAAACGTGAGAGTTTGGTCTGTGGACAGAAAACAATGGGGGAGATTTGGATGTCGGAGGCTTTGCAGTTGGTTTGCAGCCACAGTTGTCCCATATTTCATGTTGGCATTAATCATACATCATTGCTTTAACCAACTTCTGCTCAGGACCCAGCGAGGGGCTCGCCTCAAACACAATGCTGGATCACAGGGTGGGTTCACAGCGCTTTGTTAGTGGGAAACAATCTGTCACACATTACAAAAGCGAACACCACATTTCCTCTCAAATTACCAGTCCAGCACGGCTCAGAACAGCGTCTTAAAAACCTGGACGCGACCAAATAAATGGGGGATGCAAATTAGTGCTAATACATCCAGCAAGCACGTCTCTCCTCTCCAACACTGCATTTGCATTAGCCACTCTTGAGTGGTGGTGATTTTTTATTTATTTATTTTTAAGTCACATTTTTTTGTTGTTGTTGTTGTTGACGATTCTCTTAATTCGCTCCTTGTTCTATGCACTCCAGTTTTGGCCTGCGTTCGGCTGTTTATTTCCCACTGTTGGTCCAGAATCATTGACTTGGACTTAATTACAGTGGCAGACGCCAGCGTGATGGAGAGACTGGAGGAGAGCGCTGCGTTTTCCAGGTGATATTTCTCCGCCGGGGCTGCCAGCAGCAGCTGTGACAGGTCCGAGTGTTGCTCTACCCGACGAGAAGAAGAAAAAAAAAAAAAACCTTATGAAATCCTTTCGGGTCAGCCGTGTCACAAATAACATTTCATGCACAACTGTTTTGCTGGATAATAGGAGCCACAAATAAAAACTGGACGCTGTAAATACAATGCATTCTGAATGAAATGCCATAATTTAAAACGACACATACACACCGGCACTCGCTTACAGAAACACACACACACACACACAAACACGTACACACTCTCTCCTTCCTTCCCGCTCTCCCTCCTCCCGTGGCAGCAGTAGGAGTCCTTGACAGTATGCTTGCAGTGATAAATCACCTTTCCAGTTAATTTTCTCAGTCCTTATGTGTTGTGCTGCTAAAACAGGGGCTTAGGAATTGACTTGACAAACTATGAATGCAATATATATATATATATATATATATATATATATATATATATATATATATATATATATATATGTATATATATATATATATATATGGGATCTGGGCTTCTTCAATTTACATGTTATTAGATTTGAATTGCGAGGAGCACTTGGACAGAGCAGATGCATACAATAACAGAAGATGGAATACACCTTGAACCTCTCTTGACACACTTTTGATATCTGACAGAAAGTCACTGTAAGAAGTGCAGGAAAAAGGCCATGCTAATTCTGGAATATGACAGACAAGGCAGCAGGATATAAACTTGGGAGGGAAAAAAAGCCTTGGGAAATTTAACAACATTCTCTCAATAAATAGCTTTAATTGACCTTGGGAGCTGAAAATCCACCATATGTTTGGAGTTGCGCTGTTTGAATTGTGGTCCCAGTAGACCTTTCAGCTGATTCCTCCAATGAACGCAATGAACCGGAGGAGAGAGAAAGAGACAGAAAGAGAGGAAAGTAAGTGAGCTGGAAGAGAGAACGACAGAGGTCTGGAGAGGGAGAGAGAGAGAGAGAGAGAGAGAGAGAGAGAGAGAGAGAGAGAGAGAGAGAGGTAGCATTTGGCTGGCTCGGCCCAGTCACTGTGATATATTGACAGGTGAAGTCTGTGTCCTTGCAAACCTGTGTTCCTCCCAGCAGGAGAACAGAATGCTAAAACCTGGAGGATGTCAGTTCCCTCTCGGCAAAGGCGGCCACTTTCAGCAGACAATTACATTTTATTTGACCTGCCAATGGGGCTGGAGAAGTCGCCTCCTTCCAGGGGAGTGGTTATGACCTTTCAGTCTCATAAATGGAGACAACCCTGCGCTACACAGGAACTAATCTCCACAACTGTCCCGACCTGTGCTTCTTCTGCATCGCATTGTATCACTTTTACAGTGACTGGGTTTCATTATCATCATTTACAGTTTGTTTTTCAGTATTTCTTCATACCTTTGTTCAAAAAGTATTGGGGAAAAAATCATTACAAAGTAATGTAGCAGTAGTTTGAGTGAAACAATAGAATTAAAACAGCAAGCCGCACAATTCTAAAATAAAAAAATAATAATAATAAAAAAAAAAGATTATATTTTTAATGCATAATCCTAGTAGGTCATATCTGATTAAAAAAAGATGTACAATATTACATTTTCTTTCTGAAAAAAAAAATCTCTTCTTACCCTTTCATGTTAAATAAAGACTCAGGTAGGAAAAAGTTGGATAGCTTAGTAAATAAAAGAATATATCCAACGGAAAAAAAGTTACATATTAGCATCTGGTGCTATTTATTTAAATATATGTATATATACTTATATATGTATACTTATATATATACTTATATATGTAATCAAGTCAATTCTATGATGTAATCCTCTGTGTGTGTGATATGCAGTCTCAGGTAATCACATCTTTTGTATCCAAATAATAAACACCTGATAAACCTTACATACATAGTAGCTTTTATTCTTTAAAGTGGCATGCAGATATCACCATAGTAATGCTCTAATAATGTATCGTGGGAATGATTTCTAGATCTTAGGTATACTCCCCCCCACCCCCCACCCCTAACACCCCACTCACCCTGCTCTCTTTTTTCTGCTCTTTAATTCCGAGATGAAAATTAGCCATTACTATATTCCTGCTGAGAGTCAAAGTCAAGTGCTGGAGTCAGTGGGGCCTGGATTAACAGGTACCATTTGGCTTGGAGAGCTTTATCTCTGAGAAATGTGCAGCCTGTGTTTCTTTTTTCTCACTCAACATTCTCTCTCTCTCTCTCTCTCTCTCTCTCTCTGACTCCCTTAATGTTCTCCACACTTACAGATTAAATCGCTTGCTGCACAATCCCATTTGAGAGAGGAGGGAAGGTGAGGGCGATAATCAGCACAGCCACTGGGCCGTGTTTTTTTCCCTAAATGCGCTCCCAAACATTACTGTGCACAGGCATAAAATTAGCGGTGGGGACCTTAAAACGCTGACATTTCGCATGACTTTTTGGAAAGTGACACCCTCATATTTTCATGTAGGATATCATTAAATTCCCGCTGCCCCGTGGCCGAGCCGTGCCATTAATAACCAATTCTGAGTGTCACTCTACTTCCCCTCTTTTTCGGGAAATAATGACTCCTTTGCTTTGCCTTAATAAACCGAAAGGCATTCTCAAGGCCATGCCGAAGACAGCGACACAGGTGGGCAGGCCAGAGGAGGAGGAAATATTCATAAATCCTTAACTGTCATGCGTGCTCAGGGACGAAAACAAAAAAGGCAGCCATTAGGGCGCGTGCACATTTCTCACATGTAATCTAGAGCAGGATCTGAGGGGGTGACTGCCCTCCGGTCAGGGTAAAAGCAGCCATGTGGCCGTAATGCCGACAATAAGACATGCATAAACGTTAGCTAAGAGCAGCTGCCATGATGTTCCTTTACCAGCGCGAGGAAGAGCACCATTCAACTGCAATGTTCTACATATCCACCGATCACCTTCCTATCAGCCACGCTATCGCCTAAATACATCTGGCACCTCTTGCTCTCCGAGATGTGGCGGTCTTTGACGCACATCCGAGGCTAAGAAGATATCTCCTCTTTTTATACGGCCCATGTCATATTTATTGCATAAAGGTCAGAGTGTTCATTTGTTCAAAGTCAGCGTTTTTTTCTTTTTTTTCCACTCTCCTCCACGCTCCTCCATGTAATAAATGCAGAGGGGATGTCATTACCGGGCCGCTGAGGATTAAAGGCTTGACTGCCTGTGATGACTACATAAAAAAAAATAAAAAAATAATAAAAAAAACCCTCCCCATCCTCTACTTTTGTTTCTATGAGAGCGCACACCTTGAAACAAAGTCCTCCATGAAGAGGCCCGCTCTCCACACAATCACAGCCGTCGTTCAGTAAACACACCGCCCAACCACGGTGGCTGGAGGGCTTGCCAGAGAGGCTTGTGTAACCTGATTAAAAAGGTAAAGGATGTTCGATAACTACTGCCCTCAAAAGCTGGCCAATTAATTGGCCCCCAACGTTTGAAAAGCAAATGTGTTCAAAGTTTTGTCGATAGCGAAAGACTGCTTATTTTTGATGAAATTGGGAGGTGTGGTGATTAAAGCTTTAAAAGATATGACTCAGGGAAAAAATGCAAGCCCTAGAGGAGGAAGATGATGATGCTGATGACCAAGGAGATAGTACAAGCAGATATTGCAGCCTTGTTCGGGAAAAGTTGCACTTTTGTGGCTCCCTTTTTTGAGCAACAACACCATTGACTGCCATCACTTAAAGATACAGTGCAGGTACTTCAGGAGGTTAAATATTTAGATGTAGATGGTTATGAAGGCCTAAGAGCCTGAAGACAGCAATGACCAGTGTATTGCAATTGCATAATCTTTATAGTAACAAGTAGCTGAGGTCCTGAGTGGTGGTCCTATCATCAGGAGATTGATCCTTGACAATGCAATGGCCATTAATTAATTAATTAATTCATTCATTCATTCATAGCCACAGAGCCTAAATGCCCCTTTCTGGGTGGGTAGGAATGCCCTCTACCTCTACCAATGAAATCTAGCTAAAGCAGTTGCGTGTGTTCACTTATAGCAGAGAATTGGCAATTAGTGTTCTTGTCCAAGCATCATGAACTGTCCAGTGATCTTGCATTAGTGGATAATCAAAGAGATGTGGTGGTGTTTGTTGAAGCACTTGCTAGCTTTAAAATGAGTTCATACAGCATTATATCCATTAACTAATGCTCCAAAATCATTGTTAATATTTATTTGGTCTTAGTCTTCAGACTAAACTTTGTGTTAGTTTCAGTCTCATTTAATCTTTTTAATAAATGCTTTAGTCCAGTTTAAGTTGAGGAAGAGTAAAAACATTTAAGTCTTGGATTAGTCAATTAAATAAAAAATGATTAATAATAATAATAAAAAAGTTTTCCTATTTTGAGAAGTAATATTTTTTATTAAACTTCATAAACAATAGCTTAAAAGTCATATTAACACTTAACATGAATGTTCAAACCAATTTACGTGCATTTCTTTAACATTTACATTTTTAACTTTAAAGTGGGCTGCCTTGTTTGTCTGGCAAATTGAGACTGAGTTGACTCCAGGTGTTTCAGTTCTATGGATCAATGGCCGACAGTTGAAACGTGTGCCTCCCGGATGCTTGAAGAAACGATTCTTTGGGATCCGGCTCCTCTTCACTAACTATGTTTACTTTAAGCAACAGCTCCCTGTTCAGAGCTGCTACTCAGACGAACAATAGTCTGAAATCATTTTACACAGAGCACAAAGAACATGACGCAGTTTTTGTAGCCAAGTCAAAATAAATGTTGATTGTGAAGAGTCACTGAGTAGAACTATTTCTTTGAGTGCCATTGTGATGACAAAAGCTAACAGACAGAGCATTTTCTTGTTTTTATTTCCTTGTGATTTTCTGTTTTCATATGTTCTGTTTTCACTAAAGGAGCAGTCAGAGTCCACCCGCCGCTGCTTACTGCAAGTAAACAGTGTCTCTTAACACAGTCAGACCTTCATCTTGAATGCTGAAGTATTGTATAATATGCTTTTTAAATGTACATATTTAAACATCTGGTATTCCCCAGGTTGTGGCATGCTAGCAACCAATAAATTAGTAAGTCTGCCGGCTCCTTTCAGGAGTCTGGTTCAGCCTGTACACCATGGCAAATACCTTCCAGTGCCAATGCCATGTGTACTTTACGCACAATGACATGCATTAGAAATGAGAGAGAGAGAGAGAGAGAGAGAGAGAGAGAGAGAGAGAGAGAGAGAGAGAGAGAGAGAGAGCCCAATCACAATACTGTGATAGAACAAGTGTTCACGAGCTGAACAATGGTGGCGAGGATGCAGTCAGATCACAGAGGAGCGTGCTCGGCTGAAGAAGAGCGGACATATTAATGTCATCGCCACAATCCTACAGGGAGCGGGCGCGTTGTTGTATTGGGGCGACAGTCGAGTCTGGCGCTAATCCAGGCTCCATGTACTGAGCGGCTTGTAAGAGGAAAAAGATGAAAGACAAAATAGAAAATGGAAATGTAAACTTTTTAAAAAGCAAGGCTTAGGACGCCTCAGTCTCTCTCTCTCTCTCTCTCTTTCTCTCTCTCTGTCTGTCTCTCTCTCTCTCTCTCTCTCTCTCTCTCTCTCGTCGTGCAAATGGATGCAAATCCATTTGCGCCTGGTTCACAGTTATAAAAATACTTAGGGTTTTTTTTTTTTAAGCAGGCCGATGTGTTAAACGTGTGGAAATCTGGTTTGATAACATTATTCATAACACTGGCTTTGCGCTGCTTGAATTAATAACACTCCATTTACAGATGGAGGAAAGCTGGCATGGTATTTCCAGTTAAAGAGATTAATTTTTAAACACCTAATTGACAGGCCGGGGTTGGGGCGGGATAAGCAACAGCTTCTCCGGGGCTTCTGCCGCTGCTGCTACTGCAAAGTCAAGGTGACTGGAATACTTAGGCGGCCTTTCAAATACGCCGAGAGTGAGGAGTGCGCAGGAATTAGTCTTCCAGCAGTTTTCCTCCACCCCCTATTCTCTTTTATTAGGACTGATTTACTTCACAGTGAAAGGATATAAAAGCCTTAAGTATCCGACTATAATTACAGTAGAGTGAAAATTTAAAGGTTTGACTCACCGTGTCCGCGAGTCAGCTACAACTCAGTGGCACGATAAGAAAGCTCTATTAGCGAGAGTGCCCGGCAGTGCTGCGCTTTAATAGGCCTTCAGACGACAGTACAAACAGCCGGCTGTGTTCCTAAGTCTGTAAACAAGACTTTCTGTTGTGGATATTTACAATTGTTTATCCTGATAAAAAAAATAATAAAAAAATATAAAAATAAATAAATACCCCCCCCCCCCCCTCCCCCAATCTTGGCACCTTAGCGACATCTTGTAATAGTTGTTTATGTGAAAGAGAAACGCCGGCGCTATAAATGCTTCCCTGAGCTAAAGAAAGGGAAGAAAAAGAGGGGGAAAAAACAAAACAGATACAAAGTGAGGGTCAACCTTGCCTTCCTGTGACACTTGCTTGCGCCGCGTGTTATTTTGAATCACAAATGAGCGCCCAATGGAAACGGGCTTTTGCTAATTGTTACATTTCATCTGTCCAAGGGCAAGCAGGTAAATTTGTTCACAGCAGTGCGCATATGCTTACGGGCAGAAGCGCAGCTATGTATGGAGAATTCACAAAGAGGACGTGCCTGAGCTACATATAGAAGAAAGGGAAAGACAGCCACAGCAACAACAACTGAAAACACATTGTAATTCAACCTTATGCTAAAAGAAAGACCTTCAGAAAAAGAGCTTGTTTGCTAATAAGAAGCATAAACACATATGCCTTGTATTCCTTGTATCAGTGAGTGAGCAAAAAAAAAAAAAAAACTGTAACATTTATTCTACATCAGAGCAGCAACATTAATGATGCATTTGTACTCCCCAAGTGTATTTAGAAATAAATCTGAGATCCTCATGTAGACTTATTTTGTTCAAAATCTATTAATAAATTCATTTTAAACTTGTTGAAAAACAAAATCATTTTATTAATGGTAAAGCCACTCACTGTTGGTACCTCGAAAAGGTCTCAATCAATTACTTGATGCATTAAAAGAATACTAGGTAGTATTTACCTATACCTTAAAATGACAGCTTCTGTGAGACTTCATTGATCTGTATATTAGTGTGAACAGCACCTTTGTCGTTGCTACTCTGGGCTCAGCACTGCAGAAACTGGACTGTGTTACTTTTTGTGGAGCGTAGAAAAACAAACACCCACACACACCACTTTAATTTCAGAACAGTGCTGTAAAGGTTAATTACACTCTGCAGCTGTAGGGGGAGCACATGAGCAATAATAACAAATCTTACATAGTTTATTTTAGATTCTCTGCTGAACATATTTAAACATGGCCACCCTAACCACCTTAAATTTGGCCATCCTATGTATTATTATAGTATTATATAGTATTATATAGAAAGCAATTTCTTTCTTGGGCGGCACGGTGGCGCAGCAGGTAGTGTTGCAATCACACAGCTCCAGGGACCTGGAGGTTGTGGGTTTGATTCCCGCTCCGGGTGACTGTCTGTGAGGAGTTGGTGTGTTCTCCCCGTGTCTGCGTGGGTTTCCTCCGGGTGCTCCGGTTTCCCCCCACAGTCCAAAAAACACACGTTGGTAGGTGGATTGGCGACTCAAAAGTGAATGTGTGTGTGTTGCCCTGTGAAGGACTGGAGCCCCCTCCAGGGTGTTTTCCCGCCTTTCGCCCAATGATTCCAGGTAGGCTCTGGACCCACCGCGATCCTGAACTGGATAAGCGGTTACAGATAATGAATGAATGAATTTCTTTCTTCATCACATGAGAGTCCATCCATCCATACTCTGTAAAATTTTGATCCTGATCAGGGTCACAGTGGGTCCGGCGCCTACCCAGAATCATTGAGCACAAGGCAAGAACACAACCTGGACAGGGCCCCACACACTCATACATTCACGCCCACCAATGGGCACTTCTGAATAACCTATACGCCTACACGCCTATGTTTTTTTTTTTTTTTTTGGTCTAAGGGAGCAAACCAGAGCACCCAGAAGAAACCCACACGGACACAGGGAGAACACAGACAGTGAACCTACCTGCAGCACCACTGCTAAAAGAAAGGCATTCATACAACAGCTATTTCGCTATGAAGCCAATAAAAGAAGAAGCACCACACAAAAACAATGAAAATAATGATCCGGTAACATTGAGGCTGGAAAAGGGCACGGCATCAGAGCAACAGCAGTGTCTCCGCAGTGCATTTGTTCTCATGAAACGAAGGGGGAACATGAAGCAGCCTGGCGCATTGTGATGGACAAGGAGATTTCACCTTCGCCAGTGAATGATAATACATTATTAAATTTGCCTCTCCGCTCACTAGATACACTTAGCTGACCACAGCATATTTATCTCCCTATCTAAGCCTTACATCTTGGCAGGAGAAAGCATTCTGTCACTTTTGAGGCATTTCAAAGATTAAAAAGAACCCTTTTTCTTTTCAACATTCCTAAAAGCGCTGCCTCTCTTTTTTTTCTTCTTTCTTTTTTTTTAAGGTGGAATGTGATTAGCAGTCGGTGGTGTCATGCAAGTGGAACATTCCGGAAGGAGAACAAATATCCAAATGAACCGTGGGGTCCTGGGGGGATTTCCCCAGCCTGCCTCATCAGCACTATTTGTTACAGCGCTCGCAAATTTGATTGATCCTCTATTGAATTATTTTTTTGCACCCTTTCATTTGGACAGGACACACTGACAAGTTGTTTGATCATAAAGCTCCACTGTCTGCCAAGTCACATTTCAGCCTCCTTATGGCTAATGATCCGGCCTTTTGTCTTAGGAAAAGTCAGCGGAGTCAGCACAAGCCTCCGTCCGCTTTCTGGCTTTTTTTTCTTTTTTTTGAAGCTAGAAGAACGGCAAGGACACTAAAAAGGCAAAAGAGAAGAGAAAAAACATGCTTTGAATGCAGCTGTGAGATGAGGAGGAGGGAGACAAGAACTCGCTGATGGACTGATCTGCCCTTACTCTCAAACTTTACACTTTCGCTGAATGGCACCAATGTTAAACAGAGAATGTCAGGATTAGTATTACATATATATATATTTATTTATGATTAATTAATTTTTAAAAAGTCATTGCCAGTTCTGCCCTGTCCAAAGTGTGTTACTGTCTTACGTTAGGATCCAAACCCAAAGTGACCCTGAACTGGATAGTTCTGCAGTTACAGACAATGAATGAATGAATTGCAAATTCCAGCCTGTTAGCTAGGACTCTGCCTTCAGTTAAAAAATACTGGACTGTTCCTCACACTAGTGGAGAGTGCCAACTGTCCAGATCTATCACATTAGTTGACAGATGCCCGCAGATGCCAGAGGGCAAATCCAGTTATGCTCTCTAGTGCTCCTGGCCTGAAATGAATGAAGCATCATCAGGGATCAAACTGGTGATATCCTAATGGTAGGACTGACACAGACAAACAGTTCTACAAGCCTGTAGCTTTAGAATTTAAAGCACTGAACAAACAGAACTTTAGAAAAACAAAAGGTAATTACCTGCTCCATTGAATCCTTCATAGCATATTTACTTTTGAGAGAGCACGGAGGAACTGATTCAGACATCTCAGCAATAAACTAAACTCTTCTTTAAAGTCCAGAACCAACGTTTAAAATAATATAAAAATAATAAACAGATTATCTCACTGTATTTATTAATTTAGTTACCTGCACACTTCTTTAGAACCCAGAGTGGTTCATGGGTGGTGTACACACTAGGAAAACATATTAAAGTGCAAACAGACATACTGCTCTGTAGGACGCTAAAGTGTTGATCAAGCTTGTTAGAGGCTTAAATTGAGTTACACTCCACATGAGGGAGCTTCTTTTTTACACAGTGGCCCACACTGCAGATGTTGTGTAATAAGTAAAGTTTGAAAACTAGTTAAAATATATGCTTAAGAAATCAGTTCCCTGTACAGTGCGGAACAGGCCAGAAATGTTTATGTAATTTGGGTTGAAACTCTCTTTTAGGGTATTAATTCCAGTCTGAATATTTATTTGACTTGGAAAAAAACAGATAAGAATGGTTGTTACTACACACTTGTTGGAACATTGCTGTGAGGATATAATTGCATTCAACCAAATAAACAACAGTGAGGTTGGATGATTAGTTGATTAGTTCATATTCACCAACAGCACTATGTGGCGCCATATGGAGTTCTTTATACTCCTCTAGCCAAAACATGACATTGAGATTGATGGGTTTGGAAACCCAGGTTAAATTGCTTGCACATTTTAGTGCAAAATTTGTTTTTATTTGCTAAATTTTCACACAACACATTTAACATAATAATAATAATGACATAATGTAATTTTATATACCCCAAAAACAAATAAGTGTGTGTTCTATGCAGAGGATGTGTTAACATATTTTCACTCTGAAAACCAACAATACATGTCAGTTGGACACATCTGAGTATGATTCTATGTATGTATAATCCAATACATTATAAAGTAAAGCAGGTTAATCCATGCTTCTGGTACCATTCAAGTGTAACCTGAAATAATTGTCCACACGCAGAACAGGCTGGAAATTGGAATAATCCCAAACTCTGAATGCAATAGTTTTTAATTGCGCACTTCATCTTTTTATCATGCTTTAGCGTCTTCGCTTTGATTTCAGCTTTTAAAACAGGGGTCAAGTAAAAAAAAAAAAAAAAAAAGACTTTTATTCTGTGCCTTTTGATGTTCATGAGGAAGAGGTTTTTCCCCTACCCTTTTTTTTTTTTTGATGAAATCATTTAATGGCTAACACATGCTTCGCCATTCACTGACCAGCTGGCAAATTATCTAAGTGATACTGCTCCTGCTATGCTCCATCTTTCATATGACTGCATTCGAGCGCCTGTCAAGCTCAGACGAATCAAACGTAATTATTCCCTGTGTTTATAGCTGAATGTTGAGAGTAAATGTATGCATCAGTTCCTGCACAAGTAAAGACACAATGAACTGTCAATAGAGGGGCTGAGTTACAGTAAAGCGCTTCTTTACTCTGCCACAATGAGCTGGTGATGAGCACTGAGGATTTATTTGTGTTATACAGCTGAACGGGAGGACTGTGAAAAGTTTCTGAGAAATTCTCATAATCTCAAACAGGAAGACACACACCAGGATAATTTATTATGACACAATGTGAACTGAAAATATTGGCACTGTCTAATTTTTATTTTTATTTTTCAGTGTTGATGTTGATGAACAAATTTCATGATCCAAAAGCCAACAGATATCTTCCAAAATTACTGCAGCGATACCTTCAAATTACTCCAAATAAAAACATGGCAAAAATTAACCAGTTTCAGTGCAATAAGTGGGAGCAGGAAAAGTATATAATCATAGGATCAAAAGATTCAAGGAACTCTGAGAAATATCTATATGTAAAATTCTAGGAGGAAAAACTGACAACAAAGGCCATTAACATTCTCCAAATAATAATTTAATGTTGATAAAAGGGAAAGCTGATGTAACACAGGCATTAGATGTGAAATAAACTTTTATTTTATTTTATTTTATTCTGTTTTATCTTGCATTTTCCATAAGTTCACAACATTTTGGCACTGAGGTTTATATGGTGACGATTGAGATTTTCTATTGTGTTGCTGATTTAACAAATCCTACGATCAAGGAAAATATCTGGAAGCAAACTTTGTTGTCCACAGTCCCTCACAATACAGCTAAAACATTTTAGAAAAAAAAATCAGTTTGCATTTATGTTCTTGTATTTATTGTAATTTTATATAATTTTATACAAGCACCACACTTATTGAGAAGATAAATTATTTTAAATAATAATAATAATAATAATAAAGCTTAGGCACCTAAGGCCTTAGCACACTACTGTATAAACTGACTTATCAATAAAACAATAGAGATATACTGATGAATTTTCTTTTTCAAATGAAATGACTGCCATTTTTATTTTCTTTTGACAAAGCAATTCTGACTGAACTCTGTTGCTGTGTGCAATTGTTTACATATAAACTTTTTTTATTTAGCCAAATAAAAGCTCTCCCTGCCTCTCCTTCCCCTTAATCAATGTTTTCAAAATCCTACTTATAAACCTGAGGCCTGTAATGATCGACAAAATAAAGGCTGTCCGCTAGTGAAAAATTGCCATTCCAATGGGCAGTAAATAAGGCTTAGCATTTTATCCCTCACACTGGTGCATGCTGACACAGGCACTGAAGGTCCCAGTGGACAGTCGGACAGTTGGACAGTGCCACAGGGCCTTCTTTCATACTGCAACTGTAGTCTGGTCCAACACCAACACAGTCAATATGGCCCACTAATGTCAGTGACCTGCTGCCTTATACTTGTCACTGGCAATATGTTGGCAAAATGAGAACACAATTTTCCACTATGTACACACGTATTAATGAACACATCTACTTAAAGATGCACCCATAGCTGACACAGGCATTCAAGTGCAGCTTGTGAAATCTCCACATAAAATAATGCTAATTAGACACTGAGCAGACACGCAGTCTAAGGTCACTATAGTCAATGCCAAGTGTTCACAAGCGGGGTATAAAGGCTCCTAAGGACTGGGTTGATTATCCAGACAATGTTATAGAAATATGAGATGGTGAACTTTTTTGCTACAGAAAATATCCATGTAACATGTATCCACAAATTAGCTCGTGTCCTGCTGTGGCCTAAATATTTATTCTGAGCCTTGATAAAGGATCATAAATTAAAAGCATTAAATGAAATTTCCTGACCCACACTTATCACCACATTTCAGTATTTCCTGCTGTTGTTCCCAAAGCGGCTTTTAAAAAGCTGTGTCTGGTCTGAAGTTTGCGAAAAGGCTAGACGTGTATACTGTTGCGCTGAACAGGATTATTCTGTTGGCCCAAACATAACACACACAAAAGGAGTTTATCAACTGGCAGATTACAGAACTAAAAGTTAAATCAATGATTAAAATAAACGAACACAGGATCACCATCCGCTGGCTTAATATGTTCCTAGTTTTCGCACTTTAACAGAGACACACCAGATGAGGCAACACGGAGGAGAAAGTAAAGTAGGCTGCAGC